>NC_059226.1:35083475-35403475 GCF_020615455.1 Coregonus clupeaformis | reverse complement strand
TGTTTGGGATGACACAGAATCAGAGAGAATGTGTGAAACAGTATAATCATTGTTATAGACACTTTAATTCAACCTTTCATACTGTATTTCATTGTGTAAGTCATGAGGATACGGATGTCTGGGCTTTTTATAAACCACTGTGCCCCACTTTGGGCAGTGACAAGTCTCTCACAGCCCGTGGTTTTAACACAGTAAATGGAGGGCGACGACGTGACAAAAGAGGAAAAACACTCTGCAGAGTGTGTGCGTGTGTGTGTGTGCGTGCAATTGTGTGTGTGTGCAATTGTGAGTGTGTGTGCTTAAAAAGCACCAGAGAATCATAAAGTTTCACACTTACAGAAACAGAATGCACTCTGATGGAAATGACGCGCTCTTCAGAAACACAATCAGAGGCGTACTGAACCAGCAGATGGACAGTAATCAGCAGCCCTGGAAGACAAACTAAGGCCCATGGGGTTGAATCAAGACCTTTGTGTTCATTAGCACTTTTGTTCACCTGGATTAATTCTCTGTGAAACCTCTTTCTCTTTCTCAACCCAACCCCAACCCTCCTCCCACCCTTCTTAAGAGAATGATTTGCAATTTCCCTCTCCCTCCCTCTCTCCCTCCCCCTCTCTCTCTTTCTCTCTCTGAGGACATGTACGTTGGGAGACCTCACTATGTATGTAATAATGGTGTATTTCCGTGCCGCCTGTCTCCCCAGCTAACCTCCTATCTGTGCCAGTGCAGAATCAAACACCATCCACCTGCGGTGTCACCAGGCAACAGCCAACAGCGACAACACATGTCCCCAGCATCCCTGGCGATTATGATCAACATCATCCCACCACAGAACCTCTGTCAACCTGTGAAGGATGAGAAACAGTGAATAGGCTCAACACCGTACGGCAGGAGACCGACTGTCTCTGTCTCTCACCTGTGAGTGTTACTCAGTGAGCTCCAAGGCAAGTTTATTTTAATACTGTATCTCCTTAATGTTCTCCCTTAATCGTTTCTGTGTTATCATTTTTTTCTTTTGAAAAACAGCCTTAATTGGTGGCTAATTTTACCCAGCGCAGATCATAATTTTAAGTCCTTCTGAGGGAAAGATTGTATTCCTTTGCTAATGACAGGCAACATTACTCAAGCTAAATTAGATTAGCCAGGCCCCAAGGCCATTTCTATGAGGGTCATGTTAATACTTAGCTATCACACAATGAATCAAGAAGCTGTTAGCATTAGTGCTAGTTTACATTAATGTGCCTGTTGTTATGCTAACGTTGTGATAGCTTCGACCATGGATCAGAACACAATTCAAAACAGGAACATTATGAGGTGCAAATATGCAATCATGAGGGCTGGCAGTTAATGAGAGGAATATCATAAAAAACAACTCAATTAAATGTAAATGTTCAAGGGCTCGCATCGCCTTTGTAGTCTGGCATGAGATATTCATATCCAAGGATAATTTCCCCTGCTAGATCAATTGCGCTGATGCCTCTTTATTAAAAATTACATTCTACAATCACAGTAAATGTGAACTAGACAGTGAGGAATATGTCTTCTTTGTAGTGAGTGTCAATACACTATCGTGTTCATACAGTTTCTACTTCTATCTGCATTTACCGTTTTATAACAGTTAAAGGTTGATTAGAATCTTAGATAATAGTATTTTTCCACTGGAATAATGGAACTGTAATATTTCTCCAAATAAAGAATTTTTAGTTGACTGATGGGCTATAGATTTGATGCACAGATCCTTCACGTTATGCATGAATAGGCATTTCAAAGACCACATTACACCTCTGAATGTCTCGTTCTATTGTGAAAGGTCAATTACAAAATGACAAAATGATGGGCCAATATAAAGGCTTCCTACAGTTTGATGCATGATGACAAAAAAAGAGACAGAAAAAGAGAGAGAACATATTTTTTTTTAGATTGCATGTGGTATGAATGGCCTCCCAACAGAAGATGGTCATTCAACACGCTGCTTTTTCAGCCTCTGGTGATTGGCTAGTTTCAGAGGGAGGACTGTCGTCACAACTGGGGTCACCTAAACCCACTGCCTCTGTCTCCATCTACAGCCTGTGACTTCTCTCATTCTTCAACCTCTCCTCTCATTCTTCAACCTCTCCTCTCATTCCACTACTCTGTTATTGTATTAATGGTTTTATAGAGCAAGGGAGGGAAGAAGGACAGGAGGGGAAATGGTTCAATTGATTGATTGGTCCAATGTGTTTGGTATGTGGATTGATTGGTCCAATGTGGTTGGTATGTGGATTGATTGGTCCAATGTGGTTGGTATGTTGATTGAGTGAGTCCAATCACAGCATCACTTTCCTCCGCGTGACACTGCCCACTGAGCAAAAACTGGTTGAATCAACGTAGTTTCCACATCATTTTTTTAAAAATGTGATGACGTTGAATCAATGTGGAAAACTGATTGAATTTGCAAAAAGCCAACTTTTAACCTAAATCCAATGACATTTTGAAATATTTTGTTGATTTCACATTGAATTCACATTAGTTGAAATGTAAATTAAAACTTTGAACTGACGTCTGTGCCCAGTGGGTGACTGATCTGAAACCATTCAGTTGATTGGTGGAGGTTGAAACAAATGGAACCACTCTCTCTGTTAGTTCCTGTCTGTAGACCAGGGTGACTGCATTTTAACATTTTGATCTAAGAGCAGTGCCATTAATTAAAAACAGGTATATCAATCTACCTCTGTTAACATTGCTGAGTCTCAGAGCAGAGGCTAAAGTGAGTCATATTTCCCTCTAAAATGACAGTGCTAGGTTCTGAACAAACCGTGTAAAAATACTAGAAAAAGTGTTTTCAATCCACTGGGTGCCTCAGCTGCAAGCACACTCTGCACATGATCAAACAACCAGTTATATGTCAGGACGAGAGTAGGGGTACAACTTCTTATCTGTTGCCCAATATTGTCTAACTGTTGTGCTGTTGTCTTCGCGGTCGAGCAGTCTGGTAGCAGTTGCTCTTTCTCTGGTCACTTCTCCATGATGCTTATCAGTAACCTCCTGTTCACCTTACTCAGCAGACCTGGGTCTTATATTTGGTTCCCCTTTTCTCTCACTGTAACTTTCCATTCACAAAGTTCCTCTTCACCCTTAATTGACCCCTAACATGTTTATTTATTGTAGATGTAACATAAACAATAAGTTCTAATATGGTGACAAGAAGAAGTATATTTAAGCAATAAGGCCCAAGGGGGTGTGGTATATGGCCAATATACCACAAACCCCTGAGGTGCCTTATTGCTATTATAAACTGGTTACCAACATAAAAATAAACGTTTTGTCATGCTGATTGGCTGATATACCACGGCTGTCAGCCAATCAGCATTCTGGGCTTGAACCACCCAGTTTATAATTCAAGTTAGAACCCAACAATCATATGAAGTAGAGTTAAAGGGGGCACTTCAGATCCTTTTAAGAGCACAGTACCGTGTCGTGTTCAGTTACGGATCCTTCAGGTAGACATATATTGTAAAGAGCAGACATGTCTTTATTGTGGAATCTATCAGCTGCATTACATCTATCCTGTTAAAAATGTTATACCTGCATTCTTTTCTTGGATTGATTATTTTTCCCCTGGCAGTGTGATTGATGGACATGATGTTAGCATGTGCACTGCTGCTTGTATTGAAAGCAGTGTGATTGATGGACATTTTGTTAGCATGTGCACTGCTGCTTGTATTGAAAGCAGTGTGATTGATTGACATTTTGTTAGCATGTGCACTGCTGCTTGTATTGAAAGCAGTGAGATTGATGGACATTTTGTTAGCATGTGCACTGCTGCTTGTATTGAAAGCAGTGTGATTGATGGACATTTTGTTAGCATGTGCACTGCTGCTTGTATTGAAAGCAGTGTGATTGATGGACATTTTGTTAGCATGTGCACTGCTGCTTGTATTGAAAGCAGTGTGATTGATGGACATTTTGTTAGCATGTGCACTGCTGCTTGTATTGAAAGCAATAAAGAAAAACAGAAGAAAATAAAGCATGACAAATATGATGGTTGCACAAAGGAAATGCACAATAAGGCGGACAACTATCTCCAGCATGAGAAAAAAAAAACTCAAAGTTTAATGAAGCCTGGAAGATAGCCGAACAAAAAGCAAAGCCACATAGACATGGTCTGGACAGAGTGCATTCCATTGCTACAGTGGGGGAAAAAAGTATTTAGTCAGCCACCAATTGTGCAAGTTCTCCCACCTAAAAAGATGAGAGAGGCCTGTAATTTTCATCATAGGTACAAGTCAACTATGACAAACAAAATGAGAAAAAATAATCCAGAAAACCACATTGTAGGATTTTTAATGAATTTTTTAGCAAATTATGGTGGAAAATAAGTATTTGGTCAATAACAAAAGTTTCTCAATAGTTTGTTATATACCCTTTGTTGGCAATGACACAGGTCAAACGTTTTCTGTAAGTCTTCACAAGGTTTTCACACACTGTTGCTGGTATTTTGGCCCATTCCTCCATGCAGATCTCCTCTAGAGCAGTGATGTTTTGGGGCTGTCGCTGGGCAACACGGACTTTCAACTCCCTCCAAAGATTTTCTATGGGGTTGAGATCTGGAGACTGGCTAGGCCACTCCAGGACCTTGAAATGCTTCTTACGAAGCCACTCTTTCGTTGCCCGGGCGGTATGTTTGGGATCATTGTCATGCTGAAAGACCCAGCCACATTTCATATTCAATGCCCTTGCTGATGGAAGGAGGTTTTCACTCAGAATCTCACGATACATGGCCCCATTCATTCATTCCTTTACACGGATCAGTCGTCCTGGTCCCTATGCAGAAAAACAGCCCCAAAGCATGATGTTTCCACCCCCATGCTTCACAGTAGGTATGGTGTTCTTTGGATGCACCTCAGCATTCTTTGTCCTCCAAACACGACGAGTTGAGTTTTTACCAAAAAGTTCTATTTTGGTTTCATCTGACCATATGACATTCTCCCAATCCTCTTCTGGATCATCCAAATGCACTCTAGCAAACTTCAGACGGGCAGAACATGTACTGGCTTAAGCAGGGGGACATGTCTGGCACTGCAGGATTTGAGTCCCTGGCGGCGTAGTGTGTTACTGATGGTAGGCTTTGTTACTTTGGTCCCAGCTCTCTGCAGGTCATTCACTAGGTCCCACCGTGTGGTTCTGGGATTTTTGCTCACCGTTCTTGTGATCATTTTGACCCCACGGGGTGAGATCTTGCGTGGAGCCCCAGATCGAGGGAGATTATCAGTGGTCTTGTATGTCTTCCATTTCCTAATAATTGCTCCCACAGTTGATTTCTTCAAACCAAGCTGCTTACCTATTGCAGATTCAGTTTTCCCAGCCTGGTGCAGGTCTACAATTTTGTTTCTGGTGTCCTTTGACAGCTCTTTGGTCTTGGCCATAGTGGAGTTTGGAGTGTGACTGTTTGAGGTTGTGGACAGGTGTCTTTTATACTGATAACAAGTTCAAACAGGTGCCATTAATACAGGTAACGAGTGGAGGACAGAGGAGGCTCTTAAAGAAGAAGTTACAGGTCTGTGAGAGCCAGAAATCTTGCTTGTTTGTAGGTGACCAAATACTTATTTTCCACCATAATTTGCAAATAAATTCATAAAAAATCCTACAATGTGATTTTCTGGATTTTTTTCCGTCAATTTGTCTGTCATAGTTGACGTGTACCTATGATGAAAATTACAGGCCTCTCTCATCTTTTTAAGTGGGAGAACTTGCACAATTGGTGGCTGACTAAATACTTTTTTTCCCCACTGTATGTATTTGTACAGAAATAACAAACCCAAAACCAAGCCAAAATCAGAATTCTTCTACTTTGACTTCAACAAAGCGTTTATAAATGGCAAATCACTGTATGGAATAACATTCCAGTACCATTCTTTGCACTTCTATCTGACGGATGCCATTCGCATCCTTAAACTAACTTAAGCAACATAGAACCTACCGTAGAACTGACTAGTCTTTTGATCAGAACGTTGTTGACAAAGAGATCCGTTTTGGTTATTTCACCTCATGCTCTCAACTCAAAACCTTCCACACTTTTGGTAACGCTTCCTGCTTTGAGATCAACATATGTTTCGGGGCTAACTTCACATATTACTCTGCCTATGCAAATGAGAGTGAGCTTTTAATTCCGCCCTATGAGATATTCAAAGTCACTGAAGTCCAGAAGAACCAGTGGTGTAGGGTTGACTACAAAGTAGAGAGCACTAGATCTCAGAGCAACCTGAATTGTAGATTGTTAAATGGAGTGCAATCAAACCAGAGAAGTTGCATTTTTGATTTGAGCAGAATATCAGATAGGCATACAGGCTTCACAATGCACTATTTTATGTTAATATTTACTGTATATTACTGATCATTCCCCAGAAATGTACAATGATACGTCATCTGAAACAAAGAAAATCATTTGATCTGATTAGAGCTTTTACAAAGGTTCAGCTCTCAAATAAAATGTAAAAAGCCTGTTTAAAACCTACATTGCTTGCTCAGTTAAGATTATTGCTTGTTTTCCTGACATTGTACAGTTCATCTGTTGATGTAAAAGAGAATGAGGCTTAACATGAATTGCAGCTTCTGTTGAAACCAATAAGAAAAACATTGAGAATGAAGACATGAATACTGACTCTTTTTATGTGCTATTATGTCTATGCATTGGATTTGAGATGTGATACGTTTTACGCTTGTCTTCCTTGAAAGAGAATAAACAAAAGGGAAGTTGAAGGGAATCAGACACAAAATAGAATGACAGACAAAATATACACAAGCCAAAGAACAGAGAACAAGAAGTTGTCCCATACCCCTGATTTCATTTATTCACATTCATATTAACAACTTTATGTTGACTGTTGGATGGAGACTGAAAGAAATATAGGGAACAGCAATATCAGCAAACAGCGATGTAATGAGAATAAGCAGGTAGTTCCTCAGAGGTAGGAGAGGAGAAGAGTAAAGTCATAATGGTGTGTGTGTGTGAGTGTGTATGTGTGTGTGTGTGTTCGTTCCGTGCATGTGTGTGTGTTTTATTGTTATAACAGCAAGGCGCAATAGTAGTCCTGTTTAAAACATTGAAAGCACATTATAGCTGTTGAGCACAGAGTCCTACAAAATGTGTGTTCCTCTCCCTCTACAGTCATCACTCTACAGAAGGGATTAGGGATGTATTTTCAGTGTATAAAATGGTATCACAGACAGGAACAATGGTATCCTCCTCCATGAGTAAAAAGCATGACCGATGCAACAAAGCATCTTGTTTGATATATATACAGTTGAAGTCATTAAAACTCGTTTTTCAACCACTCCACAAATTTCTTTTTAACAAACTATCATTTTGGCAAGTCGGTTAGGATATCTACTTTGTGCATGACACATGTCATTTTTCCAAAAATTGTTTACAGACAGATTATTTCAATTATAATTCACTGTATCACAATTCCAGTGGGTCAGAAGTTTACATTCACTAAATTAACTGTGCATTTAAACAGCTTGGAAAATTCCAGAAAATGATGGCATGGCTTTAGAAGCTTCTGATAGGCTAATTGACATCATTTGAGTCAATTGGAGATGTACCTGTGGATGTATTTCAAGGCCTACCTTCAAACTCAGTGCCTCTTTGCTGGACATCATGGGAAATTCAAAAGAAATCAGCCAAGACCTCAGAAAATAAATTGTAGACCTCCACAAGTCTGGTTCATCCTTGGGAGCAATTTCCAAACGCCTGAAGGTACCACGTTCATCTGTACAAACAATAGTACGCAAGTATAAACACCATGGGACAACGCAGCCTTCATACCGCTCAGGAAGGAGACGCGTTCTGTCTCCTAGAGATGAACATACTTTGGTGCGAAAAGTGCAAATCAATCCCAGAACAACAGCAAAGGACCTTGTGAAGATGCTAGAGGAAACAGGTACAAAAGTATCTATATCCACAGTAAAACGAGTCCTATATCGACATAACCTGAATGGCCACTCAGCAAGGAAGAAGCCACTGCTCCAAAACCGCCATAAAAAAGCCAGACTACGGTTTGCAACTGCACATGGGGACAAAGATCGTACATTTTGGAGAAATGTCCTTTGGTCTGATGAAACAAAAATAGAACTGTTTGGCCATAATGACCATCGTTATGTTTGGAGGAAAAAGGGGGTTGCTTGCAAGCCGAAGAACACAATCCCAACCGTGAAGCACGGGGGTGGCAGCATCATGCTGTGGGGGTGCTTTGCTGCAGGAGGGACTGGTGCACTTCACAAAATAAATGGCATCATGAGGAAGGAAAATTATGTGGATATATTGAAGCAACATCTCAATAAATCAGTCAGGAAGTTAAAGCTTGGTTGCAAATGGGTCTTCCAAATGGACAATGACCCCAAGCATACTTCCAAAGTTGTGGCAAAATGACTTAAGGACAACAAAGTCAAGGTATTGGAGTGGCCATCACAAAGCCCTGACCTCAATCCTATAGAACATTTGTGGGCAGAACTGAAAAAGCATGTGCGAGCAAGGAGGCCTACAAACCTGACTCAGTTACAACAGCTCTGTCAGGAGGAATGGGCCAAAATTCACCCAACTTATTGTGGGAAGATTGTGGAAGGCTACCCAAGTTAAACAATTTAAAGGCAATGCTACCAAATACTAATTGAGTGTATGTAAACTTCTGAACCACTGGGAATGTGATGAAAGAAATAAAAGCTGAAAGAAATCATTCTCTCTACTATTATTCTGACATTTCACATTCTTAAAATAAAGTGGTGATCCTAACTGACCTAAGTCAGGGAATTTTTACTAGGATTAAATGTCAGGAATTGTGAAAAACTGAGTTTAAATGTATTTTGCTAAGGTTTATGTAAACTTCCGACTTCAACTGTAGTTCTATTAAAAGATGTGATTTGAATTCAGCAATACTCTGTACACGGTTTGTGTTGGCTTGACTTTTGTATATACATTTTCACATTTCAAACCACCACACGTTTATTTCCAACTGTAACAGATGAGTAAGAAACCAAAATGAAAGAAAAGTTTGGAGGACAATGATGCCATGGAGGACTGGAGCTCCAGGTTACGGATGTGGATGGACGCAAGGCCTCTCGAGAGATGGCTCACTTTGTTTTGCCAACCTTCATATCGACTTCTCTGTTCTGCACTGGAGGGTGGAGACCTAGAAAACATCCACCCAGGCAGAAAGCAGACAGACAGGTAGCCTTTCAGCCACTTCATTCTCTGTCTGTCTTCGATCCTTATCCAACCACCGGCCTGTCTATTGAAGAGCTGAATTAAGTCCTGTACTCTCTCAATTCCTGGGCGAGTCGGCTTTTGTTAGCTGCTCTTTTCCTGTGACCAGTGCACACACAATGTCATATCTTAGTAGGGTTTTAGATTAGAACACTGAAGGAAGGGGACTGACATAGAAATAAATGAAGATTGCAGAATGTCCATAGATGTTCCATGGACCTCATCAGGTCGGCAATATTGGACTGGACTCTATGGGGACTGAGCAGTAGGAATGACCTTTGACGCAGAGATGACATGAGATGGGGATGAATTGAGATTGCTATAGGATGAAGGGTATCAGAGATAAGTTTTAAGACAGCTTGTTTGACTTAGCAGTTATGGATTACATGTCATCCATCCAGTATCAATTTAAAAAAACATTAAACATACACTGAGTATACCAAACAATAGTAACATCTTCCTAATATTGAGTTGCACCCCCTTTTGCCCTCAGAACAGCCTCAATTCGTCGGGGCATGGACTCTACAAGGTGTTGAAAGCGTCCCACATGGATGCTGGCCCATGTTGACTCCAATGCTTCTCACAGTTGTGTCAAGTTGGCTGGATGTCCTTTGGGTGGTGGACCATTCTTGATACACACGGGAAACTGTTGAGCATGAAAAGCCCAGCAGCATTGCAGTACTTGACACAATCCGGTGCGCCTGGCACCTGCTATCATGTGTTGTTCATAGGCACTTAAATGTTTTGTCTTGCCCATTCACCCTCTGAATGGCACACATACACAATCCATGTCTCAATTGTCTCAAGGCTTAAAAATCCTTCTTTAAACTGTCTCCTCTCCTTCATCTACACTGATTGAAGTGGATTTAACAGGTGACATCAATAAGGGATCATAGCCTTCACCTGGATTCACCTGGTCAGTGTATGCCATGGAAAGAGCAGGTGTTCTTAATGTTTTGTACACTCAGTGTATGCACATTCAAGGGTGCTATTTCTCTTTTAAACTTGAAATTGTACAACAACACCTTCTTAAATCGGGAAATTAGCAGTCGTTTGGATGTGTTATTGAAAAACACTTTAATAACAGTGTCTAGAATTAAATGGCTATGGTTGCAGAAAAACAAAGGGAAATAGTGCCCTCAAAGCTCATCACTAAGCTAAGGATCCTGGGACTAAACACCTCCCTCTGCAACTGGATCCTGGACTTCTTGACGGGCCACCTCCAGGTGGTAAGGGTAGGTAACAACACATCTGCCACACTGATCCTCAACACGAGGGCCCCTCAGGGGTGCGTGCTCAGTCCCCTCCTGTACTCCCTGTTCACCCATGACTGCATGGCCAGGCACGACTCCAACACCATCATTAAGTTTGCAGTGGTAGGCCTGATCACCGACAACGATGAGACAGCCTATAGGGAGGAGGTCAGAGACCGTGTGGTGCCAGGATAACAACCTCTCCCTCAACGTGACCAAGACAAAGGAGATGATTGTGGACTACAGGAAAAAAAAGAGGACTGAGCACCCCCCCATTCTCATCGACGGGGCTGTAGTGGAACAGGTTGAGAGCTTCAAGTTCCTTGGTGTCCACATCACCAACGAACTAACATGGTCCAAACACACCAAGACAGTCGTGAAGAGGGCACGACAAAGCCTATTCCCCCTCAGGAGACTGAAAAGATTTGGCATGGGTCCTCAGATCCTCAAAAAATTCTACAGCTGCACCATCGAGAGCATCCTGACTGGTTGCATCACCGCCTGGTATGGCAACTGCTTGGCCTCCGACCGCAAGGCACTACAGAGGGTAGTGCGTACAGCCCAGTACATCACTGGGGCCAAGCTTCCTGCCATCCAGGACCTCTATACCAGGCGGTGTCAGAGGAAGGCCCTCAAAATTGTCAAAGACTCCAGCCACCCTAGTGATAGACTGTTCTCTCTGCTACCGCACGGCAAGCAGTACCGGAGTGCCAAGTCTAGGTCCAAAAGACTTCTCAACAGCTTCTACCCCCAAGCCATAAGACTCCTGAACAGCTAATCATGGCTACCCGGACTATTTGCACTTCCCCCCACCCCCACCCCCCACCCCATCTTTTTACGCTGCTGCTACTCTGTTAATTGTTTATGCATAGTCACTTTAACTCTACCCACATGTACATATTACTTCAACTATCTCAACTAGCCGGTGCCCCCGCACATTGACTCTGCACCGGTACCCCCCCCCCCTGTATATATAGCCTCCCTACTGTTATTTTATTTTACTTCTGCTCTTTTTTTCTCAACACTTTTTTGTTGTTGTTTTATTTTATTTTTTTATTAAAAATAAATGCACTGTTGGTTAAGGGCTGTAAGTAAGCATTTCACTGTAATGTCTGCACCTGTTGTAGTCGGCGCATGTGGCCAATACAATTTTATTTGATTTGATTTTACATTGTGACTGGCACCTTAACCCTGACCTTAACCCTGACCTTAACCACAACCAATTAAGTTTAACATGGGTTCGCTGGTCAGTCATGTCCCTTTAGTTTTTCCCAGATACAAATGAATGGCTTTGATGAGAACTCAAGCCTTGATTTTTTTTCTCTATAAAACTGACAGTGACACAGAGTAAGGCTGGACAACAGTAGCTACTAACAGATAACACAAAGACACAGAGCTCTACTCAAGTAGGCTATACAGTAGCATGCAAAGCTGACAGAGGGCTTCAGGTTGGACAATACATTCAGTTTAGCTACGTTTGATTCTTAAAGCAGGTAAAATAGTGTGAAATGTTGTACATTGAAGAATTCACTCAACAATTTCCCCACACACATTAGCAATCAAAATACATAAACGAGAGAACATTCCACTCTCTTCTCTTTTAAGCGGTTCAAGGACACATTTTAAAGAGAATGGTTTTCTTGTATGTTCTTGTCTCTTGAGTGGCGCAGTGGTCTAAGGCACTGCATCGCAGTGCTAGCTGTGCCACTAGAGATCCTGGTTCGAATCCAGGCTCTGTCGTAGCCGGCCGTGACCGGGAGACCCATGGGGCGGCGCGCAATTGGCCCAGCGTCGTCCAGGGTAGGGGAGGGAATGGCCTGCAGGGATGTAGCTCAGTTGATAGAGCATGGTGTTTGCAACGCCAGGGTTGTGGGTTCGATTCCCACAGGGGGTATGAAATAAAAAAATAATAATAATGTAAGTCGCTCTGGATAAGAGCGTCTGCTAAATGACGTTAATGTAAATGTATGTAGTGTACGACACAAACAATGACGGTGACTGTAGTCTGTAGCGATGCTGTCTAAAAGCTCAAAGGAACGCCATGAAAGAACCAAGTGCTCTTTCTGTCTAGTGAAACCATGTCAAGGGCAACATTTTCAAACCTTATATGTCTGTCCATGTCCTTAGTAATTGTCCTCATGTTGTTTTTCACTGAGGAGGGGCTCCGTCTTTTCACTGGCTCCGTCTTTCTCTAGAACCAATGACTCTGACTCTGATTCTCCGGTGTGACGGGCTACCATGGGGCCCTCCATCCCCAAAGGCCCACCTCCATCCATGACCCTTCACGTCAGGGGGGCCTCCTCACTCCACCGGCCCGTCTAAAGCTCCTCTCACACGGGTGTGGTCCGCCGGTTGACCCCGTCCTTCAGGTCATTGGGGAAGCAGTTATGCACCTGCAGAAAATCGCCTGAGCCGTGCTCGGGGCTGTATGCGTTCTCCGTCACGCCCCCTTTCAGACCCCCCTCTCGGGTCAACGTGTACATGGTCAATTCTCCCAATGGCCCCGTCGCCGAGGTCACACCCTTCAGCCTCGCCGGCGAGTTTTCCCGCGAAGCGTCAGAGGAGCGCGAGCTGGAGTGGGACGTCCGCCGGCGGAAGCGGTAACTGGGTATGCGTGAGTAGGGCGAGGAGGAGGACATGGAGCGGATAAAGTCACGGCGAGCGTGGAAGCGGACCTCCTTGTTCTTCTCGATGTAGATGTTGACGGCCAGGACGGCCACTGTCTCAGCCATGATGAAGGACAGGGCTCCGAAGTAGAAGGACCAGCCATAGTTGTAGGTGTTCTTCTTGTCCTCGTCGCGCTTGTCACTGGGGTCGCCGGCGTTGCTGGAGATGTAGACAATGATGCCGATGATGTTACTCAGGCCTGAGAGAGACATAGTGGGTTTGAGAGAAAGAGAGAAAGAGAGAGAGTTATAGAAAGACAGAAAAACAGAGAGAGAGTGTATGAGGGAGACACTGAAACAGAGACAGAGAGAGACAGAACATCAGACAATCTCTCAGCCCATTGGTTTTCCTATCAGGCTTCATCCCTGACTTGAGGAACTTGTAGTCAGCCCTCTGGATAATACTGGTCATCAGTCAGAGATCCCAGGACACATCTTCTGTCTGGCCTGATGAGTAATGAACAGTCTTAATGATCTGTGACACTTCTCTACATGACTGACATCCCCAGTCCTATCACACCACTCTAATATATGTAGAGGACAGCTCATGGCCTTCTCAGCCTGCACTGCAAATGGAGTTCACAATTCAGACCGAGCACAGGTGTGTGTGTGTGTGTGTGTGTGTGTGTGTGTGTGTGTGTGTGTGTGTGTGTGTGTGTGTGTGTGTGTGTGTGTGGACGTGTTTAACTATTCTTCTGGGTACCAGAAGTCCACATAAGAATAGTAAACAAACAAACATTTGACCAACTGGGGACATTTTGTTAGTCCCTACGAGGTCAAATTCCATTTCTAGGTGGTTTAGGATTAAGGTTAGAATTAGTGTTAGGGTTAGAATTACGTTAAGGGTTAGGGTTAGGAGCTAGGGTTCGTTTTAGGGTTAGGAGCTAGGCTTAGGTTTAAGGTTAGGGTTAAGGTTAGGTTTTTGGGTTAAGGTTAGGGTTAGGTTTAAGGTTAGGGTTAAGGTTAGGTTTCTGGGTTAAGGTTAGGGTTAAGGGTAAGGGATTCGGGGGGACAGGGGTAGTATGCTGATCACTGGGATGACGGCCCAACTTGAGATGGGGAGGGGCTTTAGCGGGGGAATTAGTGGAGAACAATTGGAGGGTTACTTAGTAGCAATGCAAATATCATGGTACAGCTATATGGACAGTCAATCGCTATGGTATTTTTTATTGGTAAGTTTACAAACATATATAATGATAAATACATTTGAAACTTGTATCCCATTATGGTATGTGGTGAAATAAGTATAGCCAGTTATAATTGTAATGGCTTAGCAGATAATAACAAAAGAAGAACAATATTTACATGGCTCCAAGAGAAGGAATATAATATCTATTGTTTACAGGAAACTCATTCAACAATTCTAGATGAAGTTGCGTGGAAAAAGGAAAGGGGGGGGCGAAATATACTTCTCCCATGGGCAAAGAAACTCAAAAGGGGTGATGATATTAATTAACAGAAATTACTCTTACTGGATTTCCACGTGGGCGAGGATATTGGAAATGTAATCAAAGCCTATTGGATGATAACTTGTTTTTAACTAGGACAGAGGAATTTATAACTGTTTTTTTCCGACATAACATAGGTACAGCAAATCCCCTTATTGTATGGGACACCTTTAAATGTGCCTTTAGAGGCCATGCAATTCAGTACTCATCTCGAAAACAAAAGCAATTTAGGTCAAAAGAGTCCACACTAACAAAGGAAATACAGTGGGGAGAACAAGTATTTGATACACTGCCGATTTTGCAGGTTTTCCTACTTACAAAGCATGTAGAGGTCTGTAATTTTTATCTTAGGTACACTTCAACTGTGAGACAAAATCCAGAAAATCACATTGTATGATTTTTAAGTAATTAATTTGCATTTTATTGCATGACATAAGTATTTGATACATCAGAAAAGCAGAACTTAATATTTGGTACAGAAACCTTTGTTTGCAATTACAGAGATCATACGTTTCCTGTAGGTCTTGACCAGGTTTGCACACACTGCAGCAGGGATTTTGGCCCATTCCTCCATACAGACCTTCTCCAGATCCTTCAGGTTTCGGGGCTGTCGCTGGGTAATACGGACTTTCAGCTCCCTCCAAAGATTTTCTATTGGGTTCAGGTCTGGAGACTGGCTAGGCCACTCCAGGACCTTGAGATGCTTCTTACGGAGCCACTCCTTAGTTGCCCTGGCTGTGTGTTTCGGGTCATTGTCATGCTGGAAGAACCAGCCACGACCCATCTTCAATGCTCTTACTGAGGGAAGGAGGTTGTTGGCCAAGATATTGCGATACATGGCCCCATCCATCCTCCCCTCAATACGGTGCAGTCATCCTGTCCCCTTTGCAGAAAAGCATCCCTAAAGAATGATGTTTCCACCTCCATGCTTCACGGTTGGGATGGTGTTCTTGGGGTTGTACTCATCCTTCTTCTTCCTCCAAACACGGCGAGTGGAGTTTAGACCAAAAAGCTCAATTTTTGTCTCATCAGACCACATGACCTTCTCCCATTCCTCCTCTGGATCATTCAGATGGTCATTGGCAAACTTCAGACGGGCCTGGACATGTGCTGGCTTGAGCAGGGGGACCTTGCGTGCGCTGCAGGATTTTAATCCATGATGGCATAGTGTGTTACTAATGGTTTTCTTTGAGACTGTGGTCCCAGCTCTCTTCAGGTCATTGACCAGGTCCTGCCGTGTAGTTCTGGGCTGATCCCTCACCTTCCTCATGATCATTGATGCCCCACGAGGTGAGAGCTTGCATGGAGCCCCAGACCGAGGGTGATTGACCGTCATCTTGAACTTCTTCCATTTTCTAATAATTGCGCCAACAGTTGTTGCCTTCTCACCAAGCTGCTTGCCTATTGTCCTGTAGCCCATCCCAGCCTTGTGCAGGTTTACAATTTCATCCCTGATGTCCTTACACAGCTCTCTGGTCTTGGCCATTGTGGAGAGGTTGGAGTCTGTTTGATTGAGTGTGTGGACAGGTGTCTTTTATACAGGTAACGAGTTCAAACAGGTGCAGTTAATATAGGTAATGAGTGGAGAACAGGAGGGCTTCTTAAATAAAAAATAACAGGTCTGTGAGAGACGGAATTCTTACTGGTTCGTAGGTGATCAAATACTTATGTCATGCAATAAAATGCAAATTAATTACTTAAAAATCATACAATGTGATTTTCTGGATTTTTGTTTTAGATTCAGTCTCTCACAGTTGAAGTGTACCTATGATAAAAACTACAGACCTCTACATGCTTTGTAAGTAGGAAAACCTGCAAAATCGGCAGTGTATCAAATACTTGTTCTCCCCACTGTAGAAGGTCTAACAGAACAGATAGATAGCAATAAAAACTAACATGGAGGCTCAGAATAAATTAGAGGAAAAACTAAAATAAATAGAGAAACTTATTCAAGAAAGATCAAGTGTAATATATTATAAAAATAAAGCGAACTGGATGGAATATGGGTAAAAATGCACCAAATTATTTTTTTATCTTCGACATAGGAATGCTACCAAAAATAATTGATTGAAACTGGTTACAAATGACGGAGTCACCCATGATTCACCAAATTATATTTTGAAGGAGGAAACAAAGTACTTTAAGCATATGTTTTCGTTTCAGTCGCCTCCATCTCCTCTAACTGAAGCAAATTGTAGAGATTTTTTTCTATTGATAATGTAAAATTAACAGCCATACAGAAAGACTAATGTAAAGGTGAAATTACAGAGGAGGAACTTCTGGATGCAATTAAATACTTTAAGTCCGGGAAAACTCCAGGGTTGGATGGCATACCAGTCGAGGTATACCAAACCTTTTTTGATATACTCAGAGGACCATTATTAGCATGTTTTAACCACTCCTATGTAAATGGTAGATTATCAGACACTCAAAAAGAAGGTCTGATTTCATTATTACTGAAAAAGGATACAAGTGGAAAATATAAAGATCCAGTCCATTTCAAAAATTGGAGGCCCCTTACACTTCAGTGTTGTGATGCAAAAATTCTAGCAAAATGTATAGCGCATAGAATTAAAAAGGTATTGTCGGACATTATTCATTCTAATCAGACAGGTTTTTTACATGGGCGATACATTGGAGATAATATAAGGCAAGTACTGGAAACAATAGAACACTATGAAAAATCGGGGAAACCAGGCCTACAATTCATAGCAGACTTCGAAAGGCATTTGATAAAGTACAACTGGGGTTTATATATAAATGCCTGGAGCATTTTAATTTTGGACAATCTCTTATAAATTGGGTTAACATCATGTATAGTAACCCTAGGTGTAAAATAGTAAATAATGGCTATTTCTCAGAAAGTTTTAAACTGTCAAGAGGAGTGAAACAAGGTTGTCCACTATCGGCATATCTATTTATTATTGCCATCGAGATGTTAGCTATTAAAATCAGATCCAACAATAATATCAAGGGATTAGAAATCCAGGGTTTAAAAACAAAGGTGTCATTTTACGCTGATGATTCATGTTTTCTTTTAAATCCACAACTTGAATCCCTCCACAGCCTGATAGAGGATCTAGATACATTTTCTAACATCTCTGGATTACAACCAAATTATGATAAATGTACTATATTACATATTGGATCACTAAAAAATACAATTATTACATTACCATGTAGTTTACCAATAAAATGGTCTGATGGTGATGTGGATATACTCGGAATACATATCCCAAATGAAATAAATGATCTCACTCCAATAAATTTAAATAGAAAGTTAGCAAAAATAGATAAGATCTTGCTACCATAGAAAGGTAAATACCTGTCAATTTGATTAACTCTTTAGTACTATCCCAGTTTACCTACTTGCTTATGGTCTTGCCTACGCCTAGCGAACAGTTTTTTTAATTATATGAGAAAAAAAGATTCCATTTTATTTGGAACGGCAAGCCAGACAAAATTAAACAGGCCTATTTATATAATGAATATGAATTCAGAGGACATAAATTATTAAATATTAAAGCATTAGACCTATCACTAAAAGCTTCAGTCATACAAAAGTTATACTTAAATCCGAACTGGTTCTCTAGCAAATTAGTAAGATTGTCTCACCCAATGTTCAAGAATGGCCTTTTTCCCTTTATTCAGATTACAACCTCTCACTTTAAGTTATTTGAAAAGGAAATAATCTCCCAAATATCACTATTTCTAAAACAAGCCATAGAAAGTTGGTTGCAATTTCAATTTAATCCTCCAGAAACGACAGAACAAATAATGCAACAAATATTGTGGTTAAACTCAACTATACTAATTGATAAAAAACCTTCTTTTTTTTGACAAAATGTTTAAAAAAGGTATAATCTTCATAAATGATATTACCGGTAGGACTGGTGGAGTTATGTCGCACATGCAGCTAACAAAAACATATGGAAATGTCTGCTCTACCCAAAATTACAACCAAATAATTGTAGCATTACCGCAAAAATGGAAAAGGAAAGTGGAAGGGGGAAAAAGTTTTGTAGAAAAAATTAGAATAGAAAGGTTCAGAACTTTTGTAAAACATCACAGTTGAAAAATATATGGCAAATAGAAATCCAATATGGATGGTGTTAAGAGATAGATGGGAGGTGTTGAATGGAGCTGAAGGATGGGACTAATAACAACAACTAATAACAACAAGATAACTAATGTAAAGCATACTGTGTCCATAATAAGTATATAGGTTATAGGTTGAGAGATTTTGTGAAAGAGCACAGTGGCATATAGAAGCAAACCAGATGGAGATCATGAACATGATCGGAGGAAGTTCAGGAGTAAAAACAAACAAAATATAATTATTGTAGAATAAGACTGTGTCCATAAAATGTATATAGTATGTATGGGCTGGAAGTAGAGGCCTAAGCGTTGTTGTTCACTAGTTTACTCCAATTGGGGAAGGGGTGGTGGTGTTGGAAAGTAATGAAGGGAAATATAATTTAAAAAATGATATGTATGTGTGTATGGATGGATGTATATATGTATGTATGTATGTATGTATGTATGTATATATACACAGTGGGGAGAACAAGTATTTGATTCAAAAATCCAGAAAATCACATTGTATGATTTTTAAGTAATTAATTTGCATTTTATTGCATGACATAAGTATTTGATCACCTACCAACCAGTAAGAATTCCGGCTCTCACAGACCTGTTAGTTTTTCTTTAAGAAGCCCTCCTGTTCTCCACTCATTACCTGTATTAACTGCACCTGTTTGAACTCGTTACCTGTATAAAAGACACCTGTCCACACACTAAATCAAACAGACTCCAACCTCTCCACAATGGCCAAGACCAGAGAGCTGTGTAAGGACATCAGGGATAAAATTGTAGACCTGCACAAGGCTGGGATGGGCTACAGGACAATAGGCAAGCAGCTTGGTGAGAAGGCAACAACTGTTGGCGCAATTATTAGAAAATAGAAGAAGTTCAAGATGATGGTCAATCACCCTCGGTCTGGGGGTCCATGCAAGATCTCAACTCGTGGGGCATCATTGATCATGAGGAAGGTGAAGGATCAGCCCAGAACTACACGGCAGGACCTGGTCAATGACCTGAAGAGAGCTGGGACCACAGTCTCAAAGAAAACCATTAGTAACACACTACGCCGTCATGGATTAAAATCCTGCAGCGCACGCAAGGTCCCCCTGCTCAAGCCAGCGCATGACCAGGCCCGTCTGAAGTTTGCCAATGACCATCTGGATGATCCAGAATAGGAATGGGAGAAGGTCATGTGGTCTGATGAGACAAAAATAGAGCTTTTTTGTCTAAACTCCACTCGCCGTGTTTGGAGGAAGAAGAAGGATGAGCACAACCCCAAGAACACCATCCCAACCGTGAAGCATGCAGGTGGAAACATCATTCTTTGGGGATGCTTTTCTGCAAAAGGGACAGGACGACTGCACCGTATTGAGGGGAGGATGGATGGGGCCATGTATCGCGAGATCTTGGCCAACAACCTCCTTCCCTCAGTAAGAGCATTGAAGATGGGTCGTGGCTGGCTCTTCCAGCATGACAACGACCTGAAACACACAGCCAGGGCAACTAAGGAGTGGCTCCGTAAGAAGCATCTCAAGGTCCTGGAGGGGCCTAGCCAGTCTCCAGACCTGAACCCAATAGAAAATCTTTGGAGGGAGATGATAGTCCGTATTGCCCAGCGACAGCCCCGAAACCTGAAGGATCTGGAGAAGGTCTGTATGGAGGAGTGGGCCAAAATCCCTGCTGCAGTGTGTGCAAACCTGGTCAAGACCTACAGGAAACGTATGATCTCTGTAATTGCAAACAAAGGTTTCTGTACCAAATATTAAGTTCTGCTTTTCTGATGTATCAAATACTTATGTCATGCAATAAAATGCAAATTAATTACTTAAAAATCATACAATGTGATTTTCTGGATTTTTGTTTTAGATTCCGTCTCTCACAGTTGAAGTGTACCTATGATAAAAATTACAGACCTCTACATGCTTTGTAAGTAGGAAAACCTGCAAAATCGGCAGCGTATCAAATACTTGTTCTCCCCACTGTATATATATATATGTATATATATATATATATATATATATATATACATACAGTGAGGGAAAAAGTATTTGATCCCGTGCTGATTTTGTACGTTTGCCCAATGACAAAGACATGATCAGTCTATAATTTTAATGGTAGGTTTATTGAACAGTGAGAGACAGAATAAAAACAAAAAAATCCAGAAAAATGCATGTCAAAAATGTTATCAATTTATTTGCATTTTAATGAGGGAAATAAGTATTTGACCCCTCTGCAAAACATGACTTAGTACTTGGTGGCAAAACCCTTGTTGGCAATCACAGATGTCAGACGTTTCTTGTAGTTGGCCACCAGGTTTGCACACATCTCAGGAGGGATTTTGTCCCACTCCTCTTTGCAGATCTCGTTACGGTTTCGAGCCTGACGTTTGGCAACTCGAACCTTCAGCTCCCTCCACAGATTTCTATGGGATTAAGTTCTGGAGACTGGCTAGGCAACTCCAGGACCTTAATGTGCCTCTTCTTGAGCCACTCCTTTGTTGCCTTGGCCGTGTGTTTTGGATCATTGTCATGCTGGAATACCCATCCACAACCCATTTTCAACGCCCTGGCTGAGGGAAGGAGGTTCTCACCCAAGATTTGACGGTACATGGCCCCGTCCATCGTCCTTTTGATGCGGTGAAGTTGTCCTGTCCCCTTAGCAGAAAAACACCCCAAAAGCATAATGTTTCCACCTCCATGTTTGATGGTGGGGATGGTGTTCTTGGGGTCATAGGCAGCATTCCTCCTCCTCCAAACACGGCGAGTTGAGTTGATGCCAAAGAGCTCCATTTTGGTCTCATCTGACCACAACACTTTCACCCAGTTCTCCTCTGAATCATTCAGATGTTCATTGGCAAACTTCAGACAGCCCTGTATATGTGCTTTCTTGAGCAGGGGGACCTTGCGGGCGCTGCAGGATTTCAGTCCTTCACGGCATAGTGTGTTACCAATTGTTTTCTTGGTGACTATGGTCCCAGCTGCCTTGAGATCATTGACAAGATCCTCCCGTGTAGTTCTGGGCTGATTCCTCACCGTTCTCATGATCATTGCAACTCCACGAGGTGAGATCTTGCATGGAGCCCCAGGCCGAGGGAGATTGACAGTTCTTTTGTGTTTCTTCCATTTGCGAATAATCGCACCAACTGTTGTCACCTTCTCACCAAGCTGCTTGGTGATGGTCTTGTAGCCCATTCCAGCCTTGTGTAGGTCTACAATCTTGTCCCTGACATCCTTGGAGAGCTCTTTGGTCTTGGCCATGGTGGAGAGTTTGGAATCTGATTGATTGATTGCTTCTGTGGACAAGTGTCTTTTATACAGGTAACAAACTGAGATTAGGAGCACTCCCTTTAAGAGTGTGCTCCTAATCTCAGCTCGTTACCTGTATAAAAGACACCTGGGAGCCAGAAATCTTTCTGATTGAGAGGGGGTCAAATACTTATTTCCCTCATTAAAATGCAAATCAATTTATAACATTTTTGACATGCGTTTTTCTGGATTTTTGTTGTTGTTATTCTGTCTCTCACTGTTCAAATAAACCTACCATTAAAATTATAGACTGAACATGTCTTTGTCAGTGGGCAAACGTACAAAATCAGCAGGGGATCAAATACTTTTTTCCCTCACTGTATATATTTGCGAGAAAAAAAACATATGGGGGATTGGAAGTGATGCAGACAATTACATTGATGGAAGTTACAATCTATCTGAAATATTAAAGCTGATCTACCCCCCAAAAAAAAAAAAAAAAAAAGAAGAAAAAAAAGGGTAAGGGTAAGGGTATGGGTTAGGGTTAGGGGTTAGGGGTCTTGGAAAATAGGATTGTGAATGAATTGTGTATCCCCACAAGGTTAGCTATACAAGACTGTGTGTGTGTGTGGGCATGCGTGTGTGTCAGGACCTGAAGGGGGCATGGCTTACCTGCGGCTACGAACAGGATGCCGGCGCTAAGCAGGATGCTGTTCCTGTTGCTATAGATACGTCCCACGGCCAAACACAGCCCCCCCAGCATCAACAGACAGGTGCTGAGGATAGGAAACACACTAGACGCCCGCACAATACCTGGAGTAGATAGAGGTATGGTTAGTCACACACACACACCCACGCACACACATATACACACCCACACTCTGGCATGATTAACAGTCAGAGGAAAAACTCCCAGCAGCTGATTTCTTCTGTACACACTGAGCACTACTGTGCGTTTTAGATCTTGAATAAAATCACTCTATATAGTGTAATGTCTTGGGGGAATATAAGAAAAAAATACCCATAACTTTATATGACGAGCAGTAAAAACAGTTAGAATTATTACACATACAGTCACGAGGTCTGAGCCTTTATTAGGAGAGAAGGGAAGTGAAGAGAAGAGAAGAGAAGAGGAGAACAGAGGAGAAGAAAACAGAAGAGAGGAGAGGAGAAGAGAGGAGAGGAGAATAGGAAAAGAGAGGAGAAGAAAAGAGAAGAGAAGAGAAGAAAAGAGAAGATGAGAGGAGAGAAGTGGAGAGAAGAGATGAGAACAGAGGAGACGAAAACAGAAGAGAGGAGAGGAGAAGAGAGGAGAGGAGAAGAGGAGAGGAAAAGAGAGGAGAGAAGAGAAAAAAAGAGGAGAAGATAAAAAAAGAGGAGAGGAGAAGAAAAGAAGAGAAGAGAAGAAAAGAGAAGATGAAGGAGAGAAGTGGAGAGAAGAGATGAGAACAGAGGAGATGAAAACAGAAGAGAGGAGAGGAGAAGAGAGGAGAGGAGAGGAAAAGAGAGGAGAGAAGAGAAAAAAAGAGGAGAGGAGAAGAAAAGAAAAGAAGAGAAGAGAAGAAAAGAGGAGAGGAGAGGAGAGGAGAGGAGAGGAGAGGAGAGGAGAGGAGAAGAGAGGAGAGGAGAGGAGAGGAGAGGAGAGGAGAGGAGAGGAGAGGAGAGGAGAGGAGAGGAGAGGAGAGGAGAGGCAAAAGAGAGGAGAAGAGAAGAGGAGAAGAGACAATAACCACTCACGCAGGAGGTATTCTGAGCTGTCTGTGTCATAGTCGTTATCATCTGGGAAATGGTTGATACGGTAACAGCTCCCTACGTTAATCCCTGCAGGACATTGAAAGAAACATTGCATTGAATTTACACACAATGAGTGAAACAGCTGAGGAACTGACCCCTGATAATTTCTTACGCAGTAAATCAAATCAAATGTACAGTTGAAGTCGGAAGTTAACATACACCTTAGCCAAATACATTTAAACTCAGTTTTTCACAATTCCTGACATTTAATCCTAGGAAACCTCCCTGTCTTAGGTCAGTTAGGATCACCACTTTATTTTAAGAATGTGAAATGTCAGAATAATAGTAGAGAGAATGATTTTTTTCAGCTTTTATTTCTTTCATCACATTCCCAGTGGGTCAGAAGTTTACATACACTCAATTAGTATTTGGTAGCATTGCCTTTAAATTGTTTAACTTGAGTAGCCTTCCACAAGCTTCCCACAATAAATTGGGTGAATTTTGGCCCATTCCTCCTGACAGAGCTGGTGTAACTGAGTCAGGTTTGTAGGCCTCCTTGTTCGCACATGCTTTTTCAGTTCTGCCCACACATTTTCTATAGGATTGAGTTCAGGGCTTTGTGATGGCCACTACAATACCTTGACTTTGTTGTCCTTAAGCCATTTTGCCACAACTTTGGAAGTATGCTTGGGGTCATTGTCCATTTGGAAGACCCATTAGCGACCAAGCTTTAACTTCCTGACTGATGTCTTGAGATGTTGCTTCAATATATCCACATCATTTTCCTTCCTCATGATGCCATCTATTTTGTGAAGTGCACCAGTCCCTCCTGCAGCAAATCACCCCCACAGCATGATGCTGCCACCCCCATGCTTCACGGTAGGGATGGTGTTCTTCGGCTTGCAAGCGTACCCCTTTTTCCTCCAAACATAACAATGGTCATTATGGCCAAACAGTTCTATTTTTGTTTCATCAGACCAGAGGACATTTCTCCAAAAAGTACAACCTTTGTCCCCATGTGCAGTTGCAAACCGTAGTCTGGCTTTTCTATGGCGGTTTTGGAGCAGTGGCTTCTTCCTTGCTGACCGGCCTTTCAGGTTATGTCGATATAGGACTTGTTTTACTGTGGATATATACTTTTGTACCTGTTTCCTCCAGCATCTTCACAAGGTCCTTTGCTGTTGTTCTGGGATTGATTTGCACTTCTCGCACCAAAGTACGTTCATCTCTAGGAGACAGAACGCGTCTCCTTCCTGAGCGGTATGACGGCTGCATGGTTCCATGGTGTTTATACTTGCATAATATTGTTTGTACAGGTGAACGTGGTACCTTCAGGCGTTTGGAAATTGCTCCCAAGGATTAACCAGACTTGTGGAGGTCTACAATTTATTTTCTGAGGTCTTGGCTGATTTCTTTTGATTTTCCCATGATGTCAAGCAAAGAGGCACTGAGTTTGAAGGTAGGCCTTGAAATACATCCACAGGTACACCTCCAATTGACTCAAATTATGTCAATTAGCCTATTAGAAGCTTCTAAAGCCATGACATCATTTTCTGGAATTTTCCAAGCTGTTTAAAGGCACAGTCAACTTAGTGTATGTAAACTTCTGACCCACTTGAATTGTGATACAGTGAATTATAAGTGAAATAATCTGTCTGTAAACAATTGTTGGAAAAATTACGTGTGTCATGCACAAAGTAGATGTCCTAACCGACTTGCCAAAACTATAGCTTGTTAACAAGAAATTTGTGGAGTGGTTGAAAAATGAGTTTTAATGACTCCAACCTAAGTGTATGTAAACTTCAGACTTCAACTGTATTTATAAAGCCCTTTTTACATCAGCAGATGTCACAAAGTGCTTATACAGAAACCCAGCCTAAAACCCCAAACAGCAAGCAATGCAGAAGCACAGTGGCTAGGAAAAACTCCATAGAAAGGCAGAAACCGAGAGAGAGAGAGAGAGAGAGAGAGAGAGAGAGAGAGAGAGAGAGAGAGAGAGAGAGAGAGAGAGAGAGAGAGAGAGAGAGAGAGAGAGAGAGAGAGAGAGAGAGAGAGAGAGAGAGAGAGAGAGAGAGGAAAACAGCAGGTCTGGGACAAGGTAGCACATTCGGTGAACAAGAGTCATCAGGCCAGGTAGACCTGAGGCATGGTTCTATGGCTCATGTCCTCAGAGAGAGGGGGTGAGAGAGAGAGTGAGAGAGTGCGAGGGAGAGCGACAGAGAGCGAGAGAGCGAGAGATGGAAGAATTAAAAGGAGCATATTTAAGTTCACACAGGACACCAGATAAGACAGGAGAACTTCACCAGATAGGACAGACTGACCCTAGCCCACCGGCACATAGACTATTGCAACGTAAATACTGGAGGCTGAGACAGGGGGGGACAGGGGACACTGTGGCCCTGTCCGGATCATACCCCCGGACAGGTCCAACCGGGTAGGATATAACCCCACCCACCTTGCCAAAGCAGAGCCCCAACACCACTAGAGGGATATCAACAGACCTGTTGGACACTGTGTTAACAAACCTCCAAACGAGCTTCAATGCCATACAACACTCCTTCCGTAGCCTCCAACTGCTCTTAAACACTAGTAAAACTAAATGCATGCTCTTCAATCGAACGCTGCTGGCACCCGCCCACCCGACTAGAATCACTACTCTCGGTGGGTCTTACCTAGAGTATGTGGACAACTACAAATACCTAGGTGTCTGGTTAGACTGTAAACTATCCTTCCAGACTCACATTAAGCATCTCCAATCCTAAGTTAAATCTAGAATCGGCTTCCTATTTCGCAACAAAGCCTCCTTCACTCATGCTGCCAAACATGCCCTCGTTAAACTGACTATCCTACCGATCCTTGACTTCGGCGATGTCATTTACAAAATAGCCTCCAACACTCTACTCAGCAAATTGGATGTAGTCTATCACAGTGCCATCCGTTTTGTCACCAAAGCCCCATATACTACCCACCACTGTGACCTGTACGCTCTTGTTGGCTGGTCCTCACTACATATTCGTTACCAAACCCACTGGCTCCAGGTCATCTATAAATCACTGCTAGGCAAATCCCCGCCTTATCTTAGCTCATTGGTCACCATAGCAACACCCACCCGTAGTATGTGCTCCAGCAGGTATATCTCACTGGTCATCCCCAAAGCCAACACCTCCTTTGGCCGCCATTCCTTCCAGTTCTCTGCTGCCAATGACTGGAACGAACTGCAAAAATCTCTGAAGCTGGAGACTCTTATCTCCCTCACTAACTTTAAGCATCAGTTGTCAGAGCACCTTAACGATCACTGCACCTGTACACAGCCCATCTGAAATTAGCCCACCCAACTACCTCATCCCCATATTGTTATTTATTTTGCTCATTTGCACCCCAGTATCTCTATTTGCACATCATCTCTTGCACATCTATCATTCCAGTGTTAATACAAAATTGTAATTATTTTGCACTATGGCCTATTTATTGCCTTACCTCCATAACTTGCTACATTTGCACACACTGTATATATATTTTCTGTTGTATTTTTGACTTTATGTTTTGTTTACCCCATATGTAACTCTGTGTTGTTGTTTTTTATCGCACTGCTTTGCTTTATCTTGGCCAGGTCGCAGTTGTAAATGAGAACTTGTTCTCAACTGGCTTACCTGGTTAAATAAAGGTGAAATAAAAAATAAATAAAATAAAAATCAACAGACCTGACTATAGCCCATGAAAATCTCCTCCACCGCATGAGCCCAAAGGGGCGCAAGACCGGACAGGAAGATCACGTCAGTGAGTCAACCCAATAAAGTTGCATATAGCGAAAAAAGCCTGGCACGACGTGACGCACCCCTCCTAGGGACGGCATGGAAGAGCACTAGTAAGCCAGTGACTAAGCCCCCGTAATAGTGTCAGAGGCAGAGAATCCCAGTGTGGAGAGAGGGGAGCAGGCCAGGCAGACACAGCAAGGGCGGTTCGTCACTCCAGGGCCTTTGGCGTTCACCTTCGTACCACTGGGCCAGACTACACTCAATCATAGGACCTACTGAAGAGATGAGTCTTCAGTAAAGACTTAAAGGTTGAGACAGAGTCTACGTATCTCACATGGATAGGCAGACCATTCCATAAAAATTGAGCTCTGTACAAGAAAGCCCTGCCTCCAGCTGTTTGCTTAGAAATTCTAGGGAAAATTAGGAGGCCTGCATCTTGTGACTATAGCGTACACGTAGGTATATACGGCAAGACCAAATCGGAGAGATAGGTAGGAGCAAATCCATGTAATGCTTTGTAGGTTAGCAGTAAAACCTTGAAATCAGCCCTAACCTTAACAGGAAGCCAGTATAGAGAGGCTAGCACTGGAGGAATATGATCTAATTTTGGGGTTCTAGTCAAGATTCTAGCAGCCATATTTAGCACTAATTGAAGTTTATTTAGTGGTTTATCCGGGTAGCCGGAGAGTAGAGCATTGCAGTTGTCTAATCTAGAAGTGACAAAAGCATGGATTAGCTTTTCTGCATCAGTTTTGGACAAAAAGTTTCAGATTTTTGCAATGTTACGAAGATGGAAAAAAGCTGCCCTTGAAATATTCTTGATATGTTCGTCAAAAGAGAGATCAGGGTCCAAAGTAACACAGAGGTCCTTCACAATTTTATCTGAGACGACTGTACAACCATCAAGATTGTCAGATCCAACAGCAGATCTCTTTGTTTCTTGGGACGTAGAACTAGCATCTCTGTTTTGTCCGAGTTCAAAAGTAAAAAATGTGCCGCCATCCACTTCCTTATGTCTGAAACACAGGCTTCCAGGGTAGGCAATTTTGGGGCTTCACCATGTTTCATCGAAATGTACAGCAGTGTGTCGTCCGCATAGCAGTCAAAGTTGACATTGTGTTGCCAAATGACATCACCAAGAGGTAGAATATATAGTGAAAACAATAGTGGTCCTACAATGGAACCTTGACGAACACTGAAACTTACAATTGATTTGTCAGAGGATAAACCATCCACAGAGACTAACTGATATCTTTCCGACAGATAAGATCAAAACCAGGCAAGAACTTGTCCATGTAGACAAATTAGGGTTTCCAATCTCACCAAAATAATGTGGTGATAGGACTGCCCGTTCCATGATCTCGCCATCACGGTTGACAACTCCGCTGTGTCCTCCTCCCAGAGTGCGAAGAGCCTAGGCGTGACCCTGGACAACACCCTGTCGTTCTCCGCCAACATCAAGGCGGTGACCCGCTCCTGCAGGTTCATGCTCTACAACATTCGGAGAGTACGACCCTGCCTTACACAGGAAGCGGCACAGGTCCTAATCCAGGCACTTGTCATCTCCCGTCTGGACTACTGCAACTCGCTGTTGGCTGGCCTCCCTGCCTGTGTCATTAAACCCCTACAACTCATCCAGAATGCCGCAGCCCGTCTGGTGTTCAACCTTCCCAAGTTCTCTCACGTCACCCCCCTCCTCCGCACACTCCACTGGCTTCCAGTTGAAGCTCGCATCCGCTACAAGACCATGGTGCTTGCCTATGGAGCAGTGAGGGGAACGGCACCTCTGTACCTTCGGGCTCTGATCAGTCCCTACACCCAAACGAGGGCATTGCGTTCATCCACCTCTGGCCTGCTGGCTCCCTTCCTCTGCGGAAGCATAGTTCCCGCTCAGCCCAGTCAAAACTGTTCGCTGCTCTGGCACCCCAATGGTGGAACAAGCTCCCTCACGACGCCAGGACAGCGGAGTCACTCACCACCTTCCGGAGGCATTTGAAACCCCACCTCTTTAAGGAATACCTGGGATAGGATAAAGTAATCCTTCTACCCCCCAAAATTGTAAAGTGGTTATCCCACTGGCTATAGGGTGAACGCACCAATTGGTGAGTCGCTCTGGATAAGAGCGTCTGCTAAATGACTTAAATGTGCCCTTGAGCAAGGCACTTAACCCTAATTGCTCCTGTAAGTCGCTCTGGATAAGAGCGTCTGCTAAATGACTAAAATGTAATGTAAAAATGTGTCAAAAGCGGCACTAAGGTCTAGAAGCACGAGGACAGATGCAGAGCCTTGGTCTGACGCCATTAAAAGGTAATTTACTATGATGGGGTCTAAAACCAGACTGGAGTGTTCCGTATACATTGTGTGTCTTCAGGAAGGCATGAGTTGCTGCACAACAGCTTTTTTTTATGTTTGAGAGGAATGGGAGATTCATTCTAGTTAGATCGTTTTTTATTATTTTCCGGGTCAAGGTTTGGCTTTTTCAGGAGAGGCTTTATTACTGCCACTTTTAGTGAGTTTGATACACATTATATGTTCAACATAGGAGGGCCAAGCACAGGGAGTAGCTCTTTCAGTAGTTTAGTTGGAATAGGGTCCAGTACAGTGACGTGTATTCATGGATGCCAAGGGAAGCCAGGCTTCCAAAAAAAAGGTACCCAAAAAATAGATGACCATATATTTTTTTAATATTTCGTCTATCTGTGTTTCATAATTTTCTTTCAATTCGCAAGAGGCTGAATGTATCTCACAGGAGAAAGCATCCAAGCGAGCGAAACAGCGTCTCTCTCTGTCTCTCTACGTGTAGGCCATTTATCTGATGCTGTCTAGTCCAAACGGGTATGACATTGTTGCCGCCCATAGCATTGAAGGCAAGGGAAGCCAGCGAGCATCTGGCCTCCCTTGACAAAAAAAAGTATACAAAATTAGCCAATCAGCATTTCGCTAAACTGAGTGAGCTCAACTGTGTATGGTCCTGGCGCATTAAATAAAAGTGTTAATGGAAGCCAGCTTTGATTTGGCGTCAATCCTATCAAATCCCATTGAGAGCATACTTAATTGACAGAAAAACTTGAATTGTTGCATCTCGTTGTGTTGTTGTCCTCCAGTGGCTAGCTAGCTAAAATGGGCCCTTTCCTAAATTAGCGATGGATGGAGACAGGGATAACGACGATTCTGATCCAACCATTAATTTATATGTTGTTGTGCCACTGGCCTGAGAGGATGGAAGTTCAATATGTACAGTTGAAGTCGGAAGTTTACATACACTTAGGTTGGAGTCATTAAAACTTGTTTTTCAACCACTCCACAAATTTCTTGTTAACAAACTATAGTTTTGGCAAGTCGGTTAGGACATCTACTTTGTGCATGACACAAATCATTTTTCCAACAATTGTTTACAGACAGATTATTTCACTTATAATTCACTGTATCACAATTCCAGTGGGTCAGAAGTTTACATACACTAAGTTGAATGTGCCTTTAAACAGCTTGGAAAATTCCAGAAAATGATGTCATGGCTTTAGAAGCTTCTGTACCTGTGGATGTATTTCAAGGCCTATCTTCAAACTCAGTGCCTCTTTGCTTGACATCATGGGAAAATCAAAAGAAATCAGCCAAGACCTCAGAAAAAAATTGTAGACCTCCACAAGTCTGGTTCATCCTTGGGAGCAATTTCCAAATGCCTGAAGTTACCACGTTGATCTGTACAAACAATAGTATGCAAGTATAAACACCATGGGACCATGCAGCCGTCATACCGCTCAGGAAGGAGACGCGTTCTGTCTCCTAGAGATGAACGTACTTTGGTGCGAGAAGTGCAAATCAATCCCAGAACAACAGCAAAGGACCTTGTGAAGATGCTGGAGGAAACAGGTACAAAAGTATATATCCACAGTAAAACGAGTCCTATATCGACATAACCTGAAAGGCCGGTCAGCAAGGAAGAAGCCACTGCTCCAAAACCGCCATAGAAAAGCCAGACTACGGTTTGCAACTGCACATGAGGACAAAGATCATACTTTTTGGAGAAATGTCCTCTGGTCTGATGAAACAAAAATAGAACTGTTTGGCCATAATGACCATCGTTATGTTTGGAGGAAAAAGGGGGTCGCTTGCAAGCCGAAGAACACCATCCCAACCGTGAAGCATGGGGGTGGCAGCATCATGCTGTGGGGGTGGATATATTGAAGCAACATCTCAAGACATCAGTCAGGAAGTTAAAGCTTGGTCGCAAATGGGTCTTCTAAATGGACAATGACCCCAAGCACACTTCCAAAGTTGTGGCAAAATGGCTTAAGGACAACAAAGTCAAGGTATTGGAGTGGCCATCACAAAGCCCTGTCTTCAATCCTATAGAAAATGTGTGGGCAGAACTGAAAAAGCGTGTGCGAGCAAGGTGGCCTACAAACCTGACTCAGTTACACCAGCATTTCACATTCTTAAAATAAAGTGGTGATCCTAACTGACCTAAGACATGGAATTTTTACTAGGATTAAATGTCAGGAATTGTGACAAACTGAGTTTAAATGTATTTGGCTAAGGTGTATGTAAACTTCCGACTTCAACTGTAGCTAGGTGTAGAAGGCTAATGTTAACTAGCTAACATTGCCCATGAATGGAAGTTAGGCTAGCTAGCAAGCATTTTAGCCAGGTAGCCTAGGACAACAAAAACTAAAAGCGTGTACTGTATGGCAGAGTCATAGACCGTTTAGTCAACATGAAGGAGAGGATGGCATTGGCATTTCGCTACAAGTAGGGTGAGTCAACAGGATTTTCTACTTGCACACGCACACACACACACACACACACACACACGCACACACACACACACACACACGCACACACACACACACACACGCACACACACACACACACACACACACACACACACACACACACGCACACACACACACGCACACACACACACACACACACACACACGCACACACACACACACACACACACACACGCACACACACACACACACGCACACAGAAATCAGAACAATGGACAGCCACATCATATTTAGCTTATGTTGAATGGACTAAATAGTTTTTGGTATCTTTTAGTTATCACTGTATTAGACTAAGCAGAGGTGATTTGATGATGTTGAAATGTTGAAGTTGAAATGGTGCTGGAATAGTGGAGGCAGCTCCTGTTTTCTTTGCAACTTGCGGTAACTCTCCATGGTTCTAAATCAATACTTGTTTAGTGGTCCGAAAATATTAACTTGCTTCACCATGCTGTAGGTCATGTAAATGTCTGTTTCTGTACATGTAGTATACTTTGTGGACTTCACTGGACAGAGGTTGCTTCCCCAGTGATTTTACCCGCTACTGGTCCAGTAGGCAGCTGGAAGGTTTAGAGGCCATGACTATTTTCGTGAATGTGTCGAGAGATACAGGATTTCTTCAAACTTGAGTGTCTCCATTGATCCTAGGTCCTGGCAGTTCTGTGCAGATGCAGGACAACTGAGTTTTGGAAAAATAGGCAGATTCAAAGAGTCCGTAATTTGCTTTCTAATGATCATGATCTTTTCGAAGAAATTCATGAATTCATCACTGCTGAAGTGAAGGACATCCTCTCTTGGGGAATGCTGCTTTTTACTTAGCTTTGTGACAGTATCAAAAATACATTAAGGATTTTTTTTATTCTCCTCTATCAGGTTGGAAAAGTAGCTGATCGAGCAGCAGTGAGGGCTCTTCAATATTGCACGGTACTGTTTATATTTACACACAGTGAGTGAAAAAGCTGAGGAACTGACCCTAGTTCATTTCTAACACATTAGACTAATACAGTACTTGAAGAGAAGGACACCAGGGGGACAATATAAGAGATTAGATACTGGCATCTCATTTAAAAAACTTATTGTATTGAAAAGCTCTAGATTCTCATAACTTAGTGAGGAATAGCACTGCAGGATGCAATAGGACTCCATATTTTATTCATCCACTATAACAAGCTGTTTAACACTGAGATATTCATCCACTATAACAAGCTGTTTAACACTGAGATATTCATCCACTATAACAAGCTGTTTAACACTGAGATATTCATCCACTATAACAAACTGTTTAACACTGAGATATTCATCCACTATAACAAGCTGTTTAACACTGAGATATTCATCCACTATAACAAGCTGTTTAACACTGAGATATTCATCCAATATAACAAGCTGTTTAACACTGAGATATTCATCCACTATAACAAGCTGTTTAACACTGAGATATTCATCCACTATAACAAGCTGTTGAAGCTCATGGAGAGCTTGTTCAACTAAACTTCATCTCCTCCTTGATGGCGGAATACATTATTCCATTACTCCCCCTCTTGGTTCGTTACACTGGTGTCAGAAGTGGGATTGGGAGGAAGTGGAAAATAATGAGGAATGGTTTGTCCTCAGACCTAGATGGAGCCATGTGTGTGTTCAACGCGACAAGGCCATGTTTGTCTCACCTCAACCCATTACCTTCTCCCTACATTGGCTTTGGGTAAAGCAGCAAGCAGCCAATGAGAACCTCACCTAAGGTGAGGTGAGGCAATGGTTATTGATTATGGCTTTCAAAAAGGTGCAGTCAATGCCTTGCGTCTCTCTGGGGCATGCAAATTAAGATTCCAGCTCATTGCACAACACGTGAATCGTGGGCCACCACAAACCCAATTTGAGTTAGATCGCTGGAGGAACAGCACACACACTGATATTACACCACAGTGTGATTAAGAATGCATCACCCAGAGGTACTTGGTGCATTTCAGTGCATGTCCAAATTAATCTGAGGTGAATCACTGATTGGGTGAGCTCAGGGGAAACAATCACCTTATTGGAACAACTAAGGAGTGGGCTCTATGATGGCTTTAAGTACCTGTCTGAGGATGTGTGTGTGAGTGTTGGGGAGGGGAGAGACCTATAGCTGTAATATTGTCTGGGTCTGTACACACTCAAGGGAGGGAGGGAAGAGGGAAGAGGGAAGAGGGAAGAGGAGGGAGGGAGGTAATAGAGAGAGAGGGGAGAAGAGGAGGAGGGTTAATGGTTGTTGTGGTATTGCTGTTCAGCCTCCCATTCAAACATAAATAGACTACTTACCATCTCTGCCTTGGGCTGGACTGGACTGTACCTGAGTTTATTGGCAGCGTTGAGCACAGCCAGCACTCAGCAGTGTCACTGTTAACAGTTACTGTGGTGTGTGTGTGTTTGTGTGTTTGTGCGTGCGTGCATGTGTGCACTCGTGTCTTGAACAAATGTTGTAAGATTCCATGGACAAACCCTTTAACCATCTTATTTCCTCCCTCAGATCCCTAATGGCTGAACACCAGTGACAGGGTTGACACAGTTTCCTCCCGACTGTATAAAAGCCTTATTAGGTGAGTAACCACCAAGGAGGAACCTGACAGCTAGTCAGAGACCCAGGAGACCCTCTCTGTACCCAGGGTGACTCACAGAGCAGGGGCCTTGAGACGCACACATAGCTATTAACTGGGTCTGCTGTTTAATAAGGACCATAAAATCATACAGTCTGTCTGTATGTAAAGTGTTTTATATGCCAAATAAACCTAATCTAACTGATAATAGTCTGGAAGAAGAGCATCATTATCCAGTAATGGTGGGTGGGTAAAATCACTGGGGAAGCCCCCCCAGAAAAAGCCATATTTCTACATATATGTTGTGATAATTGAATTGTTTGCTATATAACCTGTTAGTTAATGTGCCTAGCGACGGTGATACACCCCTTCAAATTACTGGATTCGGTTATTTCAGCCACACCCGTTGCTGACAAGTAAGTTCATCTCATTTCTACCCTGCTAGAGCTGCCCCCGTCAACTGTAAGTGGAAACATCTAGGAGCAACAACGGCTCAGCCGCAAAGTGGTAGGCCACACAAACTCACAGAACGGGTCCGCGCATAGAAATCATATATCCTCAGTTGCAACAATTACTACCGAGTTCCAAACTGCCTCTGGAAGCAACGTCAGCACAAGAACTGTTAGTAGGGAGCTTCATGAAATGGGTTTCCATGGCCAAGCAGCCGCACACAAGCCTAAGATCATCATGCGCAATGTCAAGCGTTGGCTGGAGTGGTGTAAAGCTCGCCGCCATTGGACTCTGGAGCAGTCGAAACACGCTCTCTGGAGTGATGAATCCCGCTTCACCATTTGGCAGGCCGATGGACGAATCTGGGTTTGGCGGACGCCAGAACATTGCTACCTACCCGAATCCATAGTGCCAACTGTAAAGTTTGGTGGAGGAGGAATAACGGTCTGGGGCTGTTTTTCATGGTTCGGGCTAGGCCCCTTAGTTCCAGTGAGGGGAAATCTTAACTCTACAGCATACAATGACATTCTAGACAATTCTGTGCTTCCGGCTTTGTGGCAACAGTTTGGGGAAGGCCCTTTCCTGTTTCATTAAGACAATGCCCCTGTGCACAAAGCAAGGTCCATACAGAAATAGTTTATCGAGATCGGTGTGGAAGAACTTGACTGGCCAGCACTGAGCCCTCACACCAACCCCATCGAACACCTTTGGGAAGAATTGGAAAGCAGACTGCGAGCCAGGCCTAATCACCCAACATCAGTGCCCGACCTCACTAATGCTCTTGTGGCTGAATGGAAGCAAGTCCCCGCAGCAATGTTCCAACATCTAGTGGAAAGCCTTCCCAGAAGAGTGGAGGCTGTTATAGCAGCAAGGGGGGACCAACTCCATATTATTGCCCATGAATTTGGAATGAGATGCTCAATGAGCAGGTGTCCACATACTTTTGGTCATGTTGTGTATATAGTTGTAAAGGCCGAGACAATAAGAAGACACAGTGGCAGAATAAATTCAACCACACCTTTGTTTCATCACAAAACCGGAGAGTAACCTCTGTCCGGTGAAGTCCACAAAGCATATTGCACGTAACAAACAGTTACATGACCTACAGCATGGACAAGAAAGTTAATGTTTCCGACATTTTCGGACTTCTAAATATTTGATTTAGAACCACGGAGAGATACCATAAGTCGCAAAGAAAACAGGAGCTGCCTCCACTATTTCAGCACCATTTCAACTTCAACATCATCAAATCACCTACAGTGCCTTGCAAAAGTATTCATCCCCCTTGGCGTTTTTCCTATTTTGTTGCATTACAACCTGTAATTTAAATGGATTTTTATTTGGATTTCATGTAATAGACATACACAAAAGTCCAAAAGAATTCTAAAAAATAAATCACGTAAAAGTGGTGCGTGCATATGTATTCACCCCCTTTGCTATGAAGCCCCTAAATAAGATCTGGTGCAACCAATTTACCTTCAGAAAATAAAGTCCACCTGTGTGCAATCTAAGTGTCACATGATCTGTCACATGATCTCAGTATATATATACCTGTTCTGAAAGGCCCCAGAGTCTGCAACACCACTAAGCAAGGGGCACCACCAAGCAAGCGGCACCATGAAGACCAAGGAGCTCTCCAAAAAGGTCAGGGTCAAAGTTGTGGTGAAGTACAGATCAGGGTTGGGTTATAAAAAATAAAAAAGAAGAACCATTAAATCCATTATTAAAAAATTGAAAGAATATGGCACCACAACAAACCTGTCAAGAGAGGGCCAACCACCAAAACTCACGGACCAGGCAAGGAGGGCATTAATCAGAGAGGCAACAAAGAGACCAAAGATAACCCTGAAGGAGCTGCAAAGCTCCACAGTAAAGATTGGAGTATCTGTCCATAGGACCACTTTAAGCCGTACACTCCACAGAGCTGGGCTTTACGGAAGAGTGGCCCAAAAAAAAGCCATTGCTTAAAGAAAAAAATAAGCAAACACGTTTGGTGTTCGCCAAAAGGCATGTGGGAGACTCCCCAAACATATGGAAGAAGGTATTCTGGTCAGATGAGACTAAAATTGAGCCTTTTGGCCATCAAAGAAAACGCTATGTCTGGCACAAACCCAACACCTCTCATCACCCTGAGAACACCATCCATGGGGGTGGCAGCATCATGCTGTGGGGATGTTTTTCATCGGCAGGGACTAGAAAACTGGTCAGAATTGAAGGAATGATGGATGGCACTAAATACAGGGAAATCCTTGAGGGAAACCTGTTTCAGTCTTCCAGAGATTTGAGACTGGGACGGAGGTTCACCTTCCAGCAGGACAATGACCCTAAGCATACTGCTAAAGCAACCCTTGAGTGGTGTCACGCCCTGACTCAGGGGACGCTTATATGTTGAGTCAGGGTGTGTATATTCCTTGTTGTGCTTTGTCTTTGTTGTCGATCTAGTATGTGTGGATCTATGTTGGCCGGTGTGGTTCCCAATCAGAGGCAGCTGTCGTTCGTTGTCTCTGATTGGGGACCATACTTAGGCAGCCTATTGGCACTGTCTAGTTGTGGGATCTTGTTCCGTGTAAGGTATGTTGTGTGTGCTACCTTGGACTGCCTAACGTTTCGTTTCATTTATTGTTTTGTCGTGGTGTTTATTCAGTTAAAATAAACATGTATGCATATCACGCTGCGCCTTGGTCTGACCCGTCATTCAACGAGCATGACAAGTGGTTTAAGGGGAAACATTTAAATGTCTTGGAATGGCCTAGTCAAAGCCCAGACCTCAATCCAATTGTGAATCTGTGGTATGACTTAAAGATTGCTGTACACCAGCGGAACCCATCCAATTTGAAGGAGCTGGAGCGGTTTTGCCTTGAAGAATGTGCAGAAATCCCAGTGGCTAGATGTGCCAAGCTTATAGAGACATACCCCAAGAGACTTGCAGCTGTAATTGCTGCAAAAGGTGGCTCTACAAAGTATTGACTTTGGGTTGGGGGGTGGGGGGGTGAATAGTTATGCACGCTCAAGTTTTATGTTTTTTTGTTTTATTTCTTGTTTGTTTCACAATAAAAAATATTTTGCATCTTCAAAGTGGTAGGCATGTTGTGTAAATCAAATGATACAACCCCCCCAAAAAAATCATTTTAATTAAATGCCAAGGGGGGTGAATACTTTCGCAAGCCACTGTATGCTTAGTCTAATACAGTGACAACTAAAAGATACCAAAAACTATTTAGTCCAATCAACGTAAGCTAAATATGATGTGGCAGTCCATGTTTCTGATTTCTGTGTGTGTGTGTGTGTTTGTGCAAGTGGAAAAATCATGTTGACTCACCCTACTTGTAGAGAAATGCCAATGTCATCCTCTCTTTCAGGTTGACAAAACTGTATGACTCTGTCATACAGTACACGCTTTTAGTTTTTGTTGTCCTAGGCTACCTGGCTAAAATGCTTGCTTGCTAGCCTAACTTCCGTTCATGGGCAACGTTAGCTAGTTAACATTAGCCTTCTACATCTAGATACATATTCAATTCCAGGGGCACAATGTATGAATTAATGGTTGTATCAGAATCGCCGTTATAATCATTGGCCAGTACGGAGAATTAAGTAAAACCACAAGTCCATATCCCTATCTCCATCCATGGCTAATTTAGGAAAGGGCAAATTTTAGCTGGCTAGCTAGCCACTGGAGGACAACAACACAACGAGATGCAACAATTCAAGTTGTTTCTGTCAATGACATATGCTCTCAATGCGATTTCATAGGAGTGATGCCAAATCCAAACTGGCTTCCCTTGACACTTTTTTTTTGGTGCGCCAGGAGCATTCACAGTTGAACTCACTCAGTTTAGCTCAACGCTGATTGGCTATGATTTTATACTTTTTTTGTCAAGGGAGGCCAAATGACCGCTGGCTTACCTTGCCTTTAATGCTATGGGCGGCAACAATGTCATACTCTATGACCAGACAGCATCAGATTGATGGGCTAAACGTAGAGAAACAGAGAGGCACTGTTTTGCTCGCTCGGATGCTTTCGCTGGTGAGATACATTCAGACTATTGCGAATTTAAGGAAATTTATGAAACACACAGAGACAAAAGATAAGTTATTTGATATGTTTTTTCTTTTTTTCTTGGTCAATTTTTTGTGGAAGCTTGGCTTCTCTTGGCATCCATGAAGACACACCACTGTTGTTACCAAGACTGTTTTTCACATCTGTGTTTTGTTCTTCCTAACAGAAGAGATGTTTGGACATAACAATGACATTGCTAGAATGGGCGTAATGGGTGAGCAGTCATTTATTTATCTGTGTTTGGATGTCTTGTCCAGCATTTCCCTTTCTTGCCTCTTCCCTCCTCACCCATCTCATCTAATCCCCCTCCTCCCTCCCCCCAGTGCCCCAGACCGTCTGCCCCAGACCGTCTCACCCCAGCTCCTATCTCCCCAGTCTGTCTGCCGTCATGGCCCCTTCCACCTGTGTGTGTGTGTGTGTGTGTGTGTGTGTGTGTGTGTGTGTGTGTGTGTGTGTGTGTGTGTGTGTGTGTGTGTGTGTGTGTGTGTGTGTGTGTGTGTGTGTGTGTGTGTGTCTGTCTAGGGGAAGAGGTAAAGAGAATATTGCATCGGTAATCCGATTAGAAACGGAGGCTCCTGGGCTTGTGATTTATGAGCGGTGGTTATCAGTCTAATGTCTAAGGTGTGTGTGTGTGTGTGTGTGTGCAGGAGAGTAACAAAGGAAAAGGAGAGAGGGGACATCTAGAGAGAGCGAGAGAGACAAAGGAGTGAAAGAATTAGATCAGTCATAAGGTACAATGGAGTGTAGTGAAGGAGAGAGAGAGAGAGAGAGAGAGAGAGAGAGAAAGAGAGAGAGAGAGAGAGAGAGAGAGAGAGAGAGAGAGAGAGAGAGAGAGAGAGAGAGAGAGAGAGAAAGAAAGAGGTATCCAGCAGTAATGGAAGAAGAGAAGTAGATAGAAAGAGAATAAAAGAGAAAGAGAGAGTAATGGCTAGAGAGAGAGAGACCAGTCCCTGAGGCCTTCCTGGGAGACCACCGCTGGGCACATCCTCTCCATGGCAACCCCAGCTCTGTTCCAACAGCCTGATTTCCATAATGTCGCCAAGGATGCCTTTGACATCTTCATTGTGCTTTAGTACAGCTGCCGACAGCCTGTCACATGACTCCCTGTCAACATCCCCCTAACCCCTGAAGAAATATACTGCTCAAAAAAATTAAGGGAACACTTAAACATCACATCCTAGATCTGAATGAATGAAATAATCTTATTAAATACTTTTTTCTTTACATAGTTGAATGTGCTGACAACAAAATCAACCCATGGAGGTCTGGATTTGGAGTCACCCTCAAAACTAAAGTGGAAAACCACACTACAGGCTGATCCAACTTTGATGTAATGTCCTTAAAACAAGTCAAAATGAGGCTCAGTAGTGTGTGTGGCCTCCACGTGCCTGTATGACCTCCCTACAACGCCTGGGCATGCTCCTGATGAGGTGGCGGATGGTCTCCTGAGGGATCTCCTCCCAGACCTGGACTAAAGCATCCGCCAACTCCTGGACAGTCTGTGGTCCAACGTGGCGTTGGTGGATGGAGCGAGACGTGATGTCCCAGATGTGCTCAATTGGATTCAGGTCTGGGGAACGGGCGGGCCAGTCCATAGCATCAATGCCTTCCTCTTGCAGGAGCTGCTGACACACTCCAGCCACATGAGGTCTAGCATTGTCTTGCATTAGGAGGAACCCAGGACCAACCGCACCAGCATATGGTCTCACAAGGGTCTGAGGATCTCATCTCGGTACCTAATGGCAGTCAGGCTACCTCTGGCGAGCACATGGAGGGCTGTGCGGCCCCCAAAGAAATGCCACCCCACACCATGACTGACCCACCGCCAAACCGGTCATGCTGGAGGATGTTGCAGGCAGCAGAACGTTCTCCACGGCGTCTCCAGACTCTGTCACGTCTGTCACATGTGCTCAGTGTGAACCTGCTTTCATCTGTGAAGAGCACAGGGCGCCAGTGGCGAATTTGCCAATCTTGGTGTTCTCTGGCAAATGCCAAACGTCCTGCACGGTGTTGGGCTGTAAGCACAACCCCCCACCTGTGGACGTCGGGCCCTCATACCACCCTCATGGAGTCTGTTTCTGACCGTTTGAGCAGACACATACACATTTGTGGCCTGCTGGAGGTCATTTTGCAGGGCTCTGGCAGTGCTCCTCCTGCTCCTCCTTGCACAAAGGCGGAGGTAGCGGTCCTGCTGCTGGGTTGTTGCCCTCCACGGCCTCCTCCACGTCTCCTGATGTACTGGCCTGTCTCCTGGTAGCGCCTCCATGCTCTGGACACTACGCTGACAGACACAGCAAACCTTCTTGCCACAGCTCGCATTGATGTGCCATCCTGGATGAGCTGCACTACCTGAGCCACTTGTGTGGGTTGTAGACGCCGTCTCATGCTACCACTAGAGTGAAAGCACCGCCAGCATTCAAAAGTGACCAAAATATCAGCCAGGAAGCATAGGAACTGAGAAGTGGTCTGTGGTCACCACCTGCAGAACCACTTCTTTATTGGGGGTGTCTTGCTAATTGCCTATAATTTCCACCTGTTGTCTATTCCATTTGCACAACAGCATGTGAAATGTATTGTCAATCAGTGTTGCTTCCTAAGTGGACAGTTTGATTTCACAGAAGTGTGATTGACTTGGAGTTACATTGTGTTGTTTAAGTGTTCCCTTTATTTTTTTGAGCAGTGTATATCCCCCAACACACACACAGAAACACATTTCCCTGTTAGTCTACACCTGTTGTTTGCGAAGCATGTGACAAATACATTTTGATTTGAAACACAAACACAGACATTACATGATGTACCCGCACACACACATACACATGCCCTGTGAGTGAAACAGCTATCACAGCATAGCATTGCTGTGGGCAACAGGGTGATGTACTTTGCCATTATTGTGAATTAACTCAGCTCAGCCAATAACGCGAGAGCCTCAGTGGAATAGACCAATCAAATTACAGTATCAAATCAAAATCAAATGTATTGGTCACATGGTTAGCAGGTGCTATTGCGAGTGTAGCGAAATCCTTGTGGTTGTAGTTCCGACAGTGCAGCAATATCTAGCAAGTAATATCTAACAGTTCCACAACAAAAACCTAATACACACAATCTAAGTAAAGGAATATACACTGCTCCAAAAAATAAAGGGAACACTTAAACAACACAATGTAACTCCAAGTCAATCACACTTCTGTGAAATCAAACTGTCCACTTAGGAAGCAACACTTATTGACAATAAATTTCACATGCTGTTGTGCAAATGGAATAGACAACAGGTGGAAATTATAGGCAATTAGCAAGACACCCCCAATAAAGGACTGGTTTTGCAGGTGGTGACCACAGACCACTTCTCAGTTCCTATGCTTCCTGGCTGATGTTTTGGTCACTTTTGAATGCTGGCGGTGCTTTCACTCTAGTGGTAGCATGAGACGGAGTCTACAACCCACACAAGTGGCTCAGGTAGTGCAGCTCATCCAGGATGGCACATCAATGTGAGCTGTGGCAAGAAGGTTTGCTGTGTCTGTCAGCGTAGTGTCCAGAGCATGGAGGCGCTACCAGGAGACAGGCCAGTACATCAGGAGACGTGGAGGAGGCCGTAGGAGGGCAACAACCCAGCAGCAGGACTGCTACCTCCGCCTTTGTGCAAGGAGGAGCAGGAGGAGCACTGCCAGAGCCCTGCAAAATGACCTCCAGCAGGCCACAAATGTGCATGTGTCTGCTCAAACGGTCAGAAACAGACTCCATGAGGGTGGTATGAGGGCCCGACGTCCACAGGTGGGTGTTGTGCTTACAGCCCAACACCGTGCAGGACGTTTGGCATTTGCCAGAGAACACCAAGATTGGCAAATTCGCCACTGGCGCCCTGTGCTCTTCACAGATGAAAGCAGGTTCACACTGAGCACATGTGACAGACGTGACAGAGTCTGGAGACGCCGTGGAGAACGTTCTGCTGCCTGCAACATCCTCCAGCATGACTGGTTTGGCGGTGGGTCAGTCATGGTGTGGGGTGGCATTTCTTTGGGGGGCCGCACAGCCCTCCATGTGCTCGCCAGAGGTAGCCTGACTGCCATTAGGTACCGAGATGAGATCCTCAGACCCCTTGTGAGACCATATGCTGGTGCGGTTGGCCCTAGGTTCCTCCTAATGCAAGACAATGCTAGACCTCATGTGGCTGGAGTGTGTCAGCAGTTCCTGCAAGAGGAAGGCATTGATGCTATGGACTGGCCCGCCCGTTCCCCAGACCTGAATCCAATTGAGCACATCTGGGACATCATGTCTCGCTCCATCCACCAAAGCCACGTTGAACCACAGACTGTCCAGGAGTTGGCGGATGCTTTAGTCCAGGTCTGGGAGGAGATCCCTCAGGAGACCATCCGCCACCTCATCAGGAGCATGCCCAGGCGTTGTAGGGAGGTCATACAGGCACGTGGAGGCCACACACACTACTGAGCCTCATTTTGACTTGTTTTAAGGACATTACATCAAAGTTGGATCAGCCGGTAGTGTGGTTTTCCACTTTAATTTTGAGGGTGACTCCAAATCCAGACCTCCATGGGTTGATAAATTTGATTTATATTGATAATTTGTGTGTGATTTTATTGTCAGCACATTCAACTATGTAAAGAAAAAAGTATTTAATAAGATTATTTCATTCATTCAGATCCAGGATGTGTTATTTTAGTGTTCCCTTTATTTTTTTGAGCAGTGTATAAATATATGGATGAGCAATGTCATTATCAGAGTGGCATAGGCTAAGATGCAATAGATAGTACAGAATACAGTATATACATATGAGATGGGTAATGCAAGATATGTAAACAGGATTAAAGTGGAATTATTAAAGTGACTAGTGTTTTTCAAGTCTGTATGTAGGGAGCAGCCTCTCTGTGCTAGTGATGGCTGTTTAACAGTCTGATGGCCTTGAGATAGAAGCTGTTTTTCAGTCTCTCGGTCCCAGCTTTGATGCACCTGTTCCCGCCTCGCCTTCTGGATGATAGCGGGCTGAACAGGCAGTGGCTCGGGTGGTAGTTGTCCTTGATTATCTTTTTGGCCTTCTTGTGACATCGGTGCTGTAGGTGTCCTGGAGGGCAGGTAGTTTGCCCCCGGTGATGCGTTGTGCAGACCCCACCACCCTCTGGAGAGCCCTGCGATTGTGGGCGGTGCAGTTGCGGTACCAGGCGGTGATACAGCCCGACAGGATGCTCTCAATTACGCATCTGTAAACGTTTGGGAGGGTTTTAGGTGACAGGCCAAATTTCTTCAGCCTCCTGAGTTTGAAGAGACGCTATTGCGCCTTCTTCACCACACTGTCTCTGTGGGTGGACCATTTCAGTTTGTCAGTGATACAGTAGTTGAAGTTGGAAGTTTACATACACTAACGTTGGAGTCATTAAGTCATTTTTCAACCACTCCACAAATGTCTTGTTACCAAACTATAGATTTGGCAAGTCAGTTAGGTTGTGCATGACACAAGTCATTTTTCCAACAATTGTTTACAGACAGATTATTTCACTTATAATTCACTGTATCACAATTCCAGTTGGTCAGAAGTTATACACTAAGTTGACTGTGCCTTTAAACAGCTCAGAAAATTCCAGAATATGATGTCATGGTTTTAGAAGCTTCTGATAGGCTAATTGACATCATTTGAGTCAATTGGAGGTGTACCTGTGGATGTATTTCAAGGCCTACCTTCAAACTCAGTGCCTCTTTGCTTGACATCATGGGAAAATCAAAAGAAATCAGCCAAGACCTCAGAAAATAAATTGTAGACCTCCACAAGTCTGGTTCATCCTTGGGAGCAATTTCCAAATGCCTGAAGGTACCACGTTCATCTGTACAAACAATAGTACGCAAGTATAAACACCATGGGACAACACAGCTGTCATACCGCTCAGGAAGGAGACGCGTTCTGTCTCCTAGAGATGAACGTACTTTGGTGCGAAAAGTGCAAATCAATCCCAGAACAACAGCAAAGGACCTTGTGAAGATGCTGGAGGAAACAGGTACAAAAGTATATATCCACAGTAAAACGAGTCCTATATCAACATAACCTGAAAGGCCGCTCAGCAAAGAAGAAGCCACTGCTCCAAAACCGCCATAAAAAAGCCAGACTACGGTTTGCAACTGCACATGGGGACAAAGATTGTACTTTTTGGAGAAATGTCCTCTGGTCTGATGAAACAAAAATAGAACTGTTTGGCCATAATGACATCGCTATGTTTGGAGGAAAAAGGGGGTCGCTTGCAAGCCGAAGAACACCATCCCAACCGTGAAGCACGGGGGTGGCAGCATCATGCTGTGGGGGTGCTTTGCTGCAGGAGGGACTGGTGCACTTCACAAAATAGATGGCATCATGAGGAAGGAAAATGATTTGGATATATTGAAGCAAGACATCAGTCAGGAAGTTAAAGCTTGGTAGCAAATGGGTCTTCCAAATGGACAATGACCCCAAGCATACTTCCAAAGTTGTGGCAAAATGGCTTAAGGACAACAAAGTCAAGGTATTGGAGTGGCTATCACAAAGCCCTGACCTCAATCCTATAGAAAGTTTGTGGGCAGAACTGAAAAAGCGTGTGCGAGCAAGGAAGCCTACAAACCTGACTCAGTTACACCAGCTCTGTTAGGAGGAATGGGCCAAAATTCACCCAACTTATTGTGGGAAGCTTGTGGAAGGCTACCCGAAACGTTTGACCCAAGTTAAACAATTTAATGGCAATGCTACCAAATACTAATTGAGTGTATGTAAACTTCTGACCCACTGGGAATGTGATGAAAGAAATAAAAGCTTAAATAAATCACTCTACTATTATTCTGACATTTCACATTCTTAAAATAAAGTGGTGATCCTAAGTGACCTAAGACAGGGATTTTTTACTAGGATTAAATGTCAAGAATTGTGAAAAGCTGAGTTTAAATGTATTTGGCTAAGGTGCATGTAAACTTCCGACTTCAACTGTATATACGCCAAGGAACTGTCCACCTTCTCCACTGCTGTCCCATCGATGTGGATAGGGGGTACTCCCTCTGCTGTTTCCTGAAGTCCACGATCATCTCCTTAGTTTTTTTGAGTGAGAGGTTATTTTCCTGACACCACACTCCGAGAGCCCTCACCTCCTCCCTGTAGGCGATCACAGCATCATATCCTACACTCTCGCAGCTCTCCCTTGTTTCTACCCTGCCTTTTTCCTATCCTCAAGACATATAATTTCTCCAGCTGAATATTTTTATGAGCAGATTAATTAAGGAAACCCTCCAAATTAACGTCATTAATACTGCCTGGGGGCTATAATGTAATGGTATATGAGGCGGCTGTATAGTGCACTCAGTGAATGTAAGGCAGAGTCCCAAATGGCACCTTATTCCCTTTATAGTAAACTACTACACTACTTTCGACCAGGGCCCATAGGGCTCTGGTCAAAAATAGTGCACTATATAGGGAATAGGGTGCATTTTGGGACTCAGCCTTACATTCACTGAGTGCACTATACAGCCGCCTCATATACCATTACATTATGAAAAGGGGCCAGGGAGGCTGTGGGTTGGAGTCTATCAGGGGGAGTAATCTGGTTTTATAGAGCTGTAAACAGATAGGACACTGTTCCCCAGCCTGTAAAACAACCAACCACTGTTCCCTGGTCCTCTCAGGTGGTAGCATAGAAATGTAATTACTAGAAGGGACAATTATTCTGTGATGGGTGGTCCAGCTCCCAGCGGCCATATTAATCTGTTTCTATGGTGGTATAGGCAGCTGGGAGTGCTGAAGGCTGGGATCGCTAGGAGTGCGAGTCAATAGTGCAAAGTGGCTTCCTCTCCTTGTCTTCATCTGCACCAACGTGAATACTGGGGTGCATCTCAATAGGCTAAAGTGGCTTTCTCTCCTTGTCTCTTTTCCTGCATCTGCAGTCTGCTACAATGTGATAAAACTGGATAGGTTAAATTCAAGTCACCGGTAAGCATCCTCCATTTTGCATTCAAACCTGTGTTTTCATATCAGTACAATTGAATGAGAGGAGGTGAGGAAGCCACTTTATAGATCCAGCCCACCCACATAATAAGCTGGCTCTTAGGTTTGAGCTTCAAAACTAAATAGAGGAATAAATGAATCATTCAGTTATGATAGTTTGAGTGGCGGTTAACCGATTGAAATATCACCCGTGTGTCATTTGTATCACATCATCGCTCCACCTGATTCTGTGCTCCATTGGCCTATAGTTAGTAATCAGGGTTCAAATGTCATGGTGTTGTCCCGTTATTGGCTCAATAGAGCCCCATAGAGAAGGACAGCATAGTGGACAGAAGAGTGACAGAGCGAAGAAGAGAAGAGAGGTGTAGAAGAGAGAAGATTATGAGTGAGTGAGGCAAAGAGGAGAGAATAGAAGGAGAAGGGTGGGGAGGGGCAGAGTTGAGGGCAGCATGCAAGAGAGAAGAAGAGAAGAGGGGATGGGAGGAGGTGGAAGGTGGAGAAGGAAGGAAAAGGTAAAGATGAGAGGAAAAGAGGGGAGATGAGATAAAAAGAGAGGAAAACAGAGGATAGGCAGTGCTGGCGGAAGTGAGGGCCCGGTGGCTAATTAGCACCCTTGTGGCCTTTCGGCTGACACATTTTAATTACAGACCTGTGGAGCATGCTGAGAATGGCAAGCGAGATTCAAAATAAGCTAATTGGGAGCGCTGTAGTGAGAAAGGAGCTGTCCAGCGCTGAAATTAACTAACAAAAGCCTCCCGTGTAGCTCAGTTGGTAGAGCATGGCGTTTGTAACGCCAGGGTTGTGGGTTTGATTCCCACGGGGGGCCAGTATGAAAATTTATGCACTCACTAACTGTAAGTCGCTCTGGATAAGAGTGTCTGCTAAATGACTAAAATGTAAAATGTAAAACACAAGGGTTTGATTTCAGCACCGGACAGCTCCTTACTCTATGCTACAGCTAATAGCATAGATGGGCAGGGATGCTGATGGGCAGGGATGCTGGACAAATGTGTTTCTTCTGCCTGTTAAATGTATTCAAAGATTTCTGGCACCACACGCTGTGGACAGCGCTCGAGCTCTCTGCTCTGTCTGCGATTGGAACCAGTGATTGGAACACAAAGTGCTTGTGGAATAGTAATTTCCAGAGCACTAAATTACGAATTTCTGAAATTACAATCACAAGGGAATAGAATTAAAGATGACCATTGACCAATCTGAAGTTATGATTAGTGAAATGAAACAAGCCGCTAGGCTACATGCTGCTTATACATTTTTATCCCATTCATCTACATGGTGAAAGTATGAACACTTGTTGAGCAGAACACTGAGAAATGAGCTGTCCAGTGCTGAAATCAAACTAGCACAGAGGCTAATATGAACACAACCCAGCATATCTCCCCATCATTAGTGGGCTGTGTTCATGCTAATAGCTCTAGCTTATGTGCTACTTTAATTCCAACACTGGGCAGCAAGTGCTTACTGTCCCCATGTTTTAGATGTGTTACAATATGTTTCTACTGTCTGGTGTCACAGCCGCTGACTCCTAGAGAGGCTGCATATCTCACATATCCTGTTTGCTCCTTAATGCATGGAGCTGGAGTTTGGATTGTGAGGTCAGGTGACAAATAACTTTTCTCACTGACTACACTATCAATAGCATTACCCAGAATGCATTTTCAAGTTTCAAGTTTTTATCACAGATAGAACAATGAGACAGATATTTCACCAGATGTATAAATCGTTTCCACTCACTACCAAATATGGTGATTAGAGGAAGCCCAGTGGCCAGCAGTGGGAGAAAATGGAGCGAGATGGATTTTGGCTGACATTCTGCTAAATTTCTCATCTATGGAAAATTTGATCTTCATACAGTTTTCTGTTTCCAAAACTACAATATTTAACAAACAGAGTGGACTGTGTTTTGTAGACTTTACCCTTTGCCAAAGTTTCTAAAAATTGCGTTGTTTAGAAGGAGTGCAAGGGCGGCTTGAGTTATTGCACACGCGCACCGAGTAGGCGTTCCCTTACGGAAATATGCAAATAAATGCTAGAAAGCGCCAATAGGATCTCACTAGCTCGTCCTTGGCTCTGCCCACCTCCGTGCTTGTTCTGCCCACTATGATTAATTTGTTCCCATTGGAAACGACAGACTTTGGTCTATCTTGGGTTAGTTATAAAAAATCTTAGTTTATATTGTCACAAGTAGGCCTACATTGAAATACTTTTCTTGCTTGCTCTTTCCCAACAATGCAGTAATCAAGAAGTACTGTAAAAAAAATATATACAAAAGTCAAGTAGAACCAAAACACATGAGAAATAGAAATAAGAAGAACAGGAGAAAGTAAGTAAGCTATATACAAGGTCAGTTCCAATACCATATTGACAATGTGCAGGGATACTGGAGTGGTAGGGGTAGATATGTATAGGGGTAAGGTGACTAGGCATCAGGATATATGATAAACAGAGTAGCAGCAGAGTTATTGTCACGTGCACTAGTACAGTGAAATGCCTTTCTTGCTTGCTCTAAGATCTGGCACGCGTCAACAACGCCTGGGCAGAGTCTCGTCCTCTTGTTTTCTTATCTACTGATGATTGTCCCCATGACAACCGAGGGACAGTTGTCCACTCAAATGTCTTCTGGTGTGTTGATAGTGGTAAATTGAACTATTAGCATTGTAAAACACTCTGATCTAAATGTCAGAAAGATTGTCTGAATAAATAGCATTTCTAGCCATAATGTACTGTACTGTAGATAGTCTACGTATAGTCTATTCAGATATACAGTACTGTAGATAGGCCAATTTATAGTCTATCCAGATATACAATAACTGTGGAACCTCTGTATGTGCAAGAACTGTAGCAAACAAACATAGCAGTCAAACATAGAAATGCTTGTTTGCTTTTTTCCTTTACTTGATGGTTTCTGGTTTCTTTAGCCTACTTATAGTGCTGCATACTGCCCCATTCAGCTTTTAGCTGGCAATGTCTAGGCTACATTATAAAAATGAAACTTGGCTAAACTAAACTATCCTAAATAAAAAGAAATACAGAGACTGTATTCTCTTTTCAGACTTTTATTTTTGCTACAATGCATGGGTAAAAATAAAGGTTACAACAAAATCTTGTAAGAAAAAATAAGTATCTGTCTTGCTCGTCTTTATGTGACACATACATCTCCCAGCTAGCTGTATGTGTTACAGCACACCTGACGTGGCACATAGCAGCCGCAGCCATAGGCCACGTGTATGTCATCTGCTCGCTGATATCATAACCCGATGTCTGCAACGACTGGGAGTTGGTTGCACGCGCTCCAGGGGTCTCAATGATCTCAAGGGTCTCTGAGGTCTTGGCAGCTGCTGCGGCGGTGCCATGGTTACCAGAAGACGAAGCGATGGCCGCGGCGAGTCCATGAGTAATGGTCGTACTAATGGCAGCAGCGGCGAGGTCACAGTCGATGGCCGAAGCAGTAGTCACGTGGAAATCACCTGAGCCCGGCTGGGTCTCAAGGTTCTGAATGGTTTTTGGAGCGAGTTTATCCGCAGTGGTAGTATTGGGAATGGGGCTCCAATCCCCAGCCTCAGGTCGAAGGCACACTCCTTGGGCGGTTGCCACGACTCGTTTCAAAAGCTCAGTTAATTCTCGAGACTTCACTCTCTTTTCCATTTCAATAGCCATCTTGATTGACAGAGTCAAGGAGTCAACTAAGTCGATGTGGGTGTCCATGTCGGAGTCAACTAAGTCGATGTGGGTGTCCATGTCTGATGGATTTATGATGGTTGATGGACAATGCAGCGCTTTTGTAGGTTTTGGAGCGTGGCGTCATAATGGTATGTGAAAATGTAGTCACACGTTTACATCATACACATCAAGCACTGTTATCTTATTAAGAGCTATACCAATCAAAAGGCCTGCTATCATCCATGCTCATCAACCTTTTGCAGCTGTTCTTTTCCTATAGAAAGCAGCAGGTAGGGGCAATAAAACACTCATGCAGTGACAGCACCGTGTGATAACTACATCTGAGATACTGCACTCCGGCTGCCATGCCATTTGTAATCTCTGATATCTCTTAATCTCTACAAAGATAACACTTCAACCCTGGGCATGTCCAAGCCTCGTGGAGAGGGACCAAGCTAAGCCTGACTTTCAGAAAATGACCTGCATCAGGTCGTGGATGTCTGTGTTGTGGAGCGGACAAGGATAGATCAGGAAAGATGAATCATTTGTGTTGGATGAGGAGCTGAACACACAGACACAGACATAGGCCTACCCTTTGGATGACATAAATGGATTATACCGCCGAAGGCTCGTGTAACCTGGCTAATCTTGTAAACTTTTTCAAATTGATAGTGTGTTAAAATTGAGTCCATATTTATAATTTCAACAGTGTTACTTATTAGCACATACATTCACTGTAAGGAGGCCAACATCTTGTATGATGACGATTTCTGGCTTTAGTCTACGTCAAACATTCTGGCTGCGCAGTTCAGCACCACGCGCCATGGACAGCTGCTCGAGCGCTATGCTCTGTCTGCGATTGGAACCAGTGATTGGAACACAACAAAGTGCTTATAGAATAGTGACGCACGCTAATTTATGCATGTCTACATGCTAGTGATATCCACACCCCTCAGCACATGTATTCTCAACCCATTACTGACAGCATTGAGATCAGGAGTGACTGTGGGTTGACTGAAGGGACACTTGACTTGCAAAAGAGGGTGGTAAGCTCTAAGGTCCCATGGAAATAAGACAACTTTAGGCTAGGATAAAGCCCAAAGCCTTTGAAAAAGCTAAACAAGTACAGTTTAAAGTCAGTGATTTGTTGGACAGCAATTCTAGCAGATTTGTTTCACCCACTAAATAACCTCAAACTGTCATGGAACGTTTTCAAACACCGGATTCAAGTAGAGTTTGATGCAAGAACCTAAACATCGAAAAAGTCTTAATTGCAATTGTTCTAAAAGGCTAACAGCAGTGGATGAATGGTAATGTATTGCTTCCCTTGCCTCTGCCTCTGACCAATTAGACTACGAGCCATGTAGGCCTATTGGCTCTGGCCTACACAAGACGTCATATCATAATACTTCACATAAAACTACATTAAGCAAGGATGTCTAGCTATACCTATAGAAAATATATGCATTTGTACACCATTAATGGCATAAGAACATCATATTTTACTTTGCTTGGACAATGAGATCTCTGTACAGATTAGTCTTTATTTTTTAAACCTAGTCTCATGTTTCCATAGCAATTACAGAGACGTTGCCAAGCAACAGCCTCAAATACAATAAAGACGTGAATGAAGGCAGGGCTCGTGCTAGTGCATCTTCTCCTGACTGGCTGCTTGCGCAGCAGTCTCCATTGAGAGGACTCACAGGTCCTCAGAGCGTCTTTTAGTTTTCTAAACAGCAACAGTGTCGTGAAAATATCAACCTACACTGTCAGTGATTTATAAACTTTTTTAACAAGTGTGTTGATAAACTTGTTTTCTCCATTATCGCCCATAATCCACTCATAGAATTATAGCGCCGTTTCTGATATAAACATATTCCCTGTATTTAAACTAGATAATTATTACGGCCAACACCTGCTGCTTTTAGTGTGTTTGTCATGCTCAGAACATTGCAATCCTGTATAACTCAAATCACTGCCAAACAGTCCTTATTTAAGACTACCTTGTTTGGCGCGCGTAAAAACGCACCCTTTGACGGAGTCTCTTCCTCTCTCTTAGCGAAGAGGAGCCAATACAGATTGTAAAAACAAAATAACGCCCTCTATAAGACAGACAATTATCTTGATCATTCTTCTCCCAAATATGTAACATAAAGTCAAATACTTTTTCCCCTTTCTTGTTTTTAATATATTAGGCTACCCATCAGCACCCGTTCTCCACATGAACTCAACATGACTTCACATGACCAAAGTATAAAAGAAAGAGTAGCCTATTTCTACTTGCCTTACCTTCAATACAACAGATTCTCCACAGCCCGGAGTGCGTAAGATCTCCCCTTGCCTTCTTGGGTTGTGACTGGGAGTCATCAGTACTGGCATTGGTTGCGTTGCATAGGTACGCCCGTGAGTACAGCCAGTAGTCCGTCCCGATGGCTATGGTCATGAGGCTGAAAGCGGCGAAAGCCCCAACCGTAGCCAGCAGTGTTTGAACCCCTCGGTCACACCACGCCATGGCGCTTCATATTATTCCACAGAACCCCGTCTACACACACCTGGAGAGCGTCACGGCTGCGGCGGGTCCTCTGGTCATACCGCCTGACCACTGCGTGTTGCTCGCTCCTCTCTCCTCTCCAAGGAGCCGAGACGTAGGTTACGTGTTGACTATGGGTGACACAGGATCAAAATGTTCACTTGGAGCTGTAGCGCTCACTCCGTGTGACAGCCAGCTTGAGTGTTCCGAACCGGAGAGAAATCGGTGTCCACACTGATCTGACGCGCGCAGACGGACCACATGTATGACCATTCATAGTTTCTGAATCGCCTGATATTTAACCCTAGGTTTATTTTATGTTCCAGCTCTGCTTCGCCCGATTTGTACTTCCATGATAGAATCTTCTTGTACAAACTCAAATAAAATACCACAGATGGCAGTTCGATGGAACCAAACGAGACCCCACCCTCATCGAAACTAACCAATGGGGAAAATATCTAGATACTTGTTAACCACAATGCAATTGATTAAACAGCCAATTCAAGTAATTTAACGATATACACATTTTATAGAAGGCAGAGAATTGGGACATAAACCCTTTAGCCAAACAAAGTAATTCTCACTCACTTTAGTTGGTTTGCTCCTGCTCTATAGACATCATTTTATTGGAATCAGAACCTGTCAATATCACTGATTTATGAAGAGATGTCATTAGGGAGGGAGGGGCTGCAGAGAAATAATGACAGTCAGGTATTGACACATCTCTCTCTGTGGTCTACCTCCCAAGCCAGCCCCAGCCTAGCCTAGTTCATGTGCCAAAGACATGGTGTACAAGGTGTGGAATGTAAGCTAAACAGACTGGCAATCAGGATAGCCTAAGCCCTCTGTACAGGCTGTTAAAAAAGCAATTAGATGTTTACTGAGTACATGGTACTATCAAGCACACTATAAATCACAGCAGACTAATATATCGGAGAGGAAGCTTAGGCTACTTACTCCCTGGTGTACATTTAGGCACTAAACTTACAAAAACAGACAAACAGGATGGGACTATTGCAAAATGTTTTGAAACGTTGCCTGCTCTAATGAACATGACCCTTGTGCTGTATTATCAGACTGTAGGACACCACTGTGCTTCACATGGAGCCTGAGGCCTGTACGTTATTATAGCTATTGATGAAATAATATTACAACCTCATGCCACATTAACCTTTGGAGTAGACTAGACACAAGGCAATAAGACACAGGCTGCATCTCAAATGGCACACAATTCCCTTTTTATTGCACTACTTTGACCATGACCCATAGGATTCTGGTCAAAGTAGTGCACTATATAGGGAATATGGTGCCATGTGGGACATACACAGAGCTACCTGCCTGTGCAAGCCAGCCTGTGGCACACGACTGATACTGTATGTAGGCACAGCATGTAACGAGAGGCAGTAAAAGTCACAGTGGCCAGAATTTACAGGCTATTGTCCCTCTGTGAGGGAGCAACAGGAAGCACCATCTACCCCAGACGTCATGCTGGGCATCTGATTAGTTGGCTTCCAATCAATAGTTTGTGCGTGTGTGTGCCTGACGCGATGGTCGATCACTTACCGGAGTCTGAAGAGAGCAGAGCACAATTACCTGTTGCAGCTGAGGAGCGTTTACTATAGTTGATATGGAAGCAAACCCTGTGGCAACAGAGTCAGTTAATTGTGTGGCAGGCTGTAAGCTGTACAGCAAATGATTAGGGCCTGGAGTCTTTTATGACCATGTGGCCTGATCAAGAAAAACTCCTGGGTCCTTATTCAAAAAGTGTCTCAGAGTAAGAGTGCTGATCTAGGCACAGTTCCCCTGGCATTGATTAGTAGAGGGTTGTGTCTTTATGTCATTGTTATCATATTCATTATCATGTTCACTCTAGGTCTGTGTCCCAAATGGCACCCCTATTCCCTTTATAGTGCACTACTTTTGACCAGGGCCCATAGCACTTTATAGGGAATATGCTGCCATTTCAGATTCTAATTCATCTTAGAGAATTTTTCAACGGAGCATCTCCTTTTTAATATAATCTATCCCCTTATCAACGCTTTCCTTCATGATTTCCCATGTATATTTCTGTCCAGCCCACTCCCTAACATCTACTGTTCTATCCTCCTCCCCCCACCTCTTTCTGTTGTTGTTGGGTTCTTCACTGTCGACCCCTCCCCCCTCAACTATACTCCCTGATGTTGCTTCATACATCCATACCACGTCACCTCCCCCCTCAACCATGCTTCCTGATGTTGCTTCATACGTCCATATCACGTCACCTCCCTCCCTCAACCATACACCTTATTTTCCCTTCTTAGACGCTCACGCAATTCCTGGTGTTCTCCCTCGCTCATCTATACACCCCCCCCACCCCACCCCACCCCACCCCACATACACACTGATTCCCCAAAGCCCATCCCCCCACACTCCACAGTGAGTGTGATCAGACAGCAGACAAATAGCTTTAGTAAACATGCAACAGCAATATCCATTGCTGCGTAAACGCTGTGAAGCTCAGATTAGAGACATGCGTAATGCTTTGTTTCTTGATGTGGTGTCAAGACTGAGGAACATAAAGATTAAAATATGAATGGAATCATAACTTTCCTTATATGATGAGCAGTAAAACAAGTTTTTTTTGTCTTTCTTATATTCCCCCCAAAACAGACTATAAGAGTGATTTTATTCAAGACCTAACACCCACAGTAGTGTGTACAGAACAAATCAGCTGCAGGGAGTTTTTCCTCTGACTGCCGACCGTGCCAGCGTGTGTGACTGCCTTCACATTGTATTCTGAGCCTCACAGCCAGCTGTCAGACAGACAGGAGGTTTGCTCTCATCAGGCGGTCGCCAGGAGACAAGACAGAGACTCCCTGCACTCTCCTGACTCCTGTTCAATACGTATGCCCAGTCAGACAGATACACGCAGATAGATAGACAGACAGACCGACAGACACAGACAGACGGGTGGGCGGACGGACAGATGGACAGACAAACAAATCACCTTTATTCGCCAAATATATTTGCATGTACAGGAATATGACTCAGTGAAATGGTGCTGCAACAATACACAGACAGACGATAAACAGGATATCCAGACAACATACAATACCAGTCAAAGGTTTGATAAACCTACTTATTCCAGGGTTTTGCTTTATTTTTACTATTTTCTACATTGTAGAATAATAGTGAAGAAATCAAAACTATGAAATAACAGATATGGAATCATGTAGTAACCAAACAAAAGTGTTAAACAAATAAACATCTATTTTATATTTGAGATTCTTCAAAGTAGCCACCCTTTGCCTTGTCTCCCGAGTGGCGCAGCACTTGGGCTGTTGTTGCATCGCGTGTGCCATCACAGTAGCTGTTCCTCACTTGACTGTCATTCAGAAAATTCCTACCTGGATCAGATGGTGTGAAAATATCACAGTGTAATTAATATACTAGCTGTGCCACTAGAGATCCTGGTTCAAAATCCAGGCTCTGTCGTAGCCGGCCGCGACCGGGAGACCCATGGGGCGGCGCACAATTGGCCCAACATCGTCCAGGGTATGGGAGGGAATGGCCGGCAGGGATGTAGCTCAGTTGGTAGAGCATGGCGTTTGCAACGCCAGGGTTGTGGGTTCGATTCCCACGGGGGGCCAGTATGAAAAAAATTACAAAAAATAATAATGTATGCACTCACTAACTGTAAGTCGCTCTGGATAAGAGCGTCTGCTAAATGACTAAAATGTAAATGTAATGACAGCTTTGCACACTCTTGGCATTCTCTCAACCAGCTTCATGAGATAGTCACCTGGAATTCATGTCAATTAACAGGTGTGCCTTGTTAAAAGTGAATATGTGGAATTTCTTTCCTTCTTAATGCGTTTGAGCCAATCAGTTGTGTTGTGACAAGGTAGGGGTGGTATACAGAATATAGATAGCCCTATTTGGTAAAAGACCAAGTCCATATTATTGCAAGAACAGCTCAAATAAGCAAAGAGAAATGACAGTCCATAATTACTTTAAGACAAGAAGGTCAGTCAATACGGAAAATTTCAAGAACTTTGAACGTTTCTTCAAGCGCAGTCTCAAAACATCAAGAGCTATGATGAAACTGGCTCTCATGAGGACTGCCACAGGAAAGGAAGACCCAGAGTTACCTCTGCTGCAGAGGATAAGTTCATTAGAGTTAACTACACCTCAGATTGCAGCCCAAATAAAAGCTTCACAGAGTTCAAGTAACAGCACATCTCAACATCAACTGTTCAGAGGAGACTGCATGAAATCAGGCCTTCATGGTCGAATTGCTGCAAAGAAACCACTACTAAAGGACACCAATAATAAGAAGAGACTTGCTTGGGCCAAGAAACACGAGCAATGGACATTAGACCGGTGGAAATCTGTCCTTTGGTCTGAGGAGTCCAAACTTGAGATTTTTGGTTCCAACCGCCGTGTCTTTGTGAGACGCAGAGCAGGTGAACGGATGATCTCCGCATGTGTGGTTCCCACCGTGAAGCATGGAGGAGGAGGTGTGATGGCGTGGGGGTGCTTTGCTGGCGACACTGTCTGTGAAATATTTAGAACTCAAGGCACACTTAACCAGCATGGCTACCACAGCATTCTGCAGTGATACGCCATCCCATCTGGTTTGCGCTTAGTGGGACTATCATTTGTTTTTCAACAGGACAATGACCCAAAACACACCTCCAGGCTGTGTAAGGGCTATTCTACCAAGAAGGAGAGTGATGGAGTGCTGCATCAGATGACCTAGCCTCCACAGTCACCTGACCTCAACCCAATTTAGATGGTTTGGGATGAGTTGGACCAGAGTTAACAAAAAGCAGCCAACAAGTGCTCAGCATATGTGGGAACTCCTTCAAGACTGTTGGAAAGGCATTCCTCATGAAGCTGGTTGAGAGAATGCCAAGAGTGTGCAAAGCTAACATCAAGGCAAAGGGTGGCTACTTTGAAGAATCTAAAATATTTTTGATTTGTTTAACACTTTTTTTGTTACTACACAATTCCATATGTGTTATTTCATAGTTTTGATGTCTTCACTATTATTCTACAATGTAGAAAATAGTACAAATAAAGAAAAACCCTTGAATGAGTAGGTGTGTCCAAACTTTTGACTGGTACTGTAAGTATATTAATGTTTAGTGAATGTCTTTTGGAAAAGTGTATTTTGGAAACGTGTCTACAGTATAAACAATTAACTTTTTACCTGCTGGATTATTCTGTTCCCACCTCTTGGCATACTGATGAATTGATCTGTGAAGAGACTGGAAGGCCAACAAGATTAGTTTGTCAAGCCATAGTAAATGACTCACCTGCCACCTACTGGACAGATGGGATACTACTCTACTGAAAAATACACACTTTCTTGGCAATCCAGATTTCCAGATCCATGTGGTTTAATCAGTGGTGTAAAGTACTTAAGTAAAAATACTTTATAAAGTACTACTTAAGTAGTTTTTTTGGGTATCTGTACTCTACTTTACTATTTATATTTTTGACACCTTTTACTAAAGAAAATCATGTACTTTTTACTCCATACATTTTCCCTGACACCCAAAAGTACTCATTACAGTTTGAATGCTTAGCAGGACAGGACAATAGTCCAATTCTAGCGCTTATCAAGAGAAAATCCCTGGTCATCCCTACTGTCTCTGATCTGGCAGACTAAACACAAATGCGTCGTTTGTCAATTATGCCTGTGTTGACGTATGCCCCTGGATATCATTAAAAAAAATAAAAATGGTGCTGTCTGGTTTGCTTAATATAAGGAATTTGAAATGAGTTTATTTTTGCAATTACATTTACTTTGATACTTAAGTATATTTAAAACCAGTGTTTCAGTCAGACTACATTTTCTTCCTCTTAGTTTGTCACACCTGCTGTGAAACCCCAGACAACCTACTGTAGTAGTTAGTGCTTCCTTTACCAACCTTACTTACAGTAGATCAGATGTGGCATTAAGTTCATATTCATGAGTCTAAAAGTGATTGTGTAGCTCAATGAAGTTACTTTAAGATGATGCGGACACGAAGCGCAAAAACAACTAATATAGGGGATATTGACTTGCATTGGATTTGTGTCACATATGCTAAAAAGTTAGCATTTCGAGACAGTGACTAGGTAAACAAAATCATGGATTGATGTCTTACCTTGTCCATAGACTGCTTGCAGGTTAAGGAAACCACTATGTCATTTTGTAATTTGGGTGAACTATATCTTTAAGGCTAGTCTGTGTGTAACACCCAACACATACACTGAGTCTACAAAACATTAGGAACACCTTCCTAATATTGAATTGCCCCCTCTTTTTCCCTCAGAACAGCCTCAATTCATTGGGGCATGGACTCCATAAGGTGTCAAAAGCGTTCCACAGGGATGCTGGCCCATGTTGACTCCAGTTTGCTGGATGTCCTTTGGGTGGTGGACCATTCTTGATACACACGGGAGACTGTTGAGCATGAAAAACCTAGCAGCGTTGCAGTTCTTGACACAAACCGGTGCGCCTGGCACCTAGTACCATACCCCGTTCAAAGGCACTTCAATCTTTTGTCTTGCCCATTCACCCTCTGAATGGCACACATACACAATCCATGTCTCAACTGTCTCAAGGCTTAAAAATCCTTCTTTAACCTGTTTCCTCCCCTTCATTTACACTGATTGATGTGGATTTAACATGTGACATCAATAACGGATCATAGCTTTCACCTGGATTCACCTGGTCAGTCTATGTCATGTTTTGTACAGTGTAGTTACACTCATTGATGTCACGAAGTAACAATCTCATTCTTTCTCAGGTTATATAAGAAATGTAGGGTTCAAGCGATGAACGAAAGTTGAAACTAACCATACATACTGACAAAAGAAACGGGGGAAACCACAGCTCAAAGTTTGATCCAAAGTGGACATTTTAGTGATTTAAGAACAAAAACGCTACAAAGTTTTACTTCTCGTACTGCAGATATCACATCAGTAGGTCCTGTTGCGTCACAATTTTCAACCGCTTCTTTTGTTAAACAGCAAGTAACACCCCATTATGACACACAGACACACAGCATCTCGTTAGATCATCTTGTTAGGCACGAGGTGGGAGGGAGGGAGATCTATGTGTGTATGTGTGTTTACTGTATTTTTCATAGCTTATAATTCAACTCATGACCATGGCAGTGTCCAAATCATCTTAAAATGCTCCCTTTAAGAAATCAACAATCCACAATGACTACAAACAGGTGAAAGTAATGTGGCAGAAACAATGACATTTCCGGTTCCACCATACCGCCTTCACTATCTATATCTGTTCAGTCATTGCGAAGCTTAGATACCCAAGTGAGCAAGGGAGCATTTATAGAGTATTGGGACGTGGCCTGGGTATTCCATTTTTCTCTTTTCGTTCTGAGCACAGTGCAGATATATTTAAACCCCATAGGCTGGGCCCTGGTGGCGCTCCAGGTAGAAGTCACCCTTACACACAGATCTAGGATCCGACTACTTCACCCACAAACCCCTATTCCCAACAAGGGGACTGGGGCAATATCTGACTCTGGATCAGTGGTTAGGGGGTATCTTCTACCTACTCCCTGGAAGCGCCCTGAGATCTGCTAGGCAGCTGTGGTCACTGCAGTAGAGGGTGGGCCGGGCCAAAGTGGCCCAGGTTCTCACACGCTTTAAGCCAACGTTGGACGTTGGCCGGAGAGGAGGAGGAGGGGCCTGTCTGGAGGACGCAGCAGTAACAGGCGATGTCAGCCAGCGAGAGCTCGGGACCGGCCAGCCAGGGGTCGCGACCCAAAGCGCCGTTGAGTGCGCGGAGTACGGCAGACCGCTCCTTAGCGCTGCCCTCGGCCAGCTGGAAGAAGGCCGTGTCCACCCAACTGTCCACCAGTGTAGCCAGGGTGGGGTCGCTGGGGTAAGGGGCAATGAGGCGGAACAGGAAGCGTGCCACGTTGGCCTCGCCCTCGATGGGGCACATGTTCTGGATGCTGAACTTCATCTGCAGCTTGGGGACTAGAGAGACAGAGAGAGGTGGGAAACAGAGCGAGAGAGGGGGGAGACAGAGAGAAACAGAGAGAGAGAGAGAGAGAGGGAGAGACAGAGAGAGAGAGGGGGAGAGAGAGAGAGAGAGAGAGGGGAGACAGAGAGAGGTGGGAAACAGAGAGAGGAGACACAGAGAGAGAGGGGAGACAGAGAGAGAGAGGGGGGAGACAGAGAGAGAGGAGACAGGGAGAGAGGAGACAGATAGAGAGAGGACAGAGGGAGAGAGAGAGAGAGAGGAGACAGAGAAGACAGAGAGAGAGAGGAGACAGAGAGAGAGGAGAGAGAGAGGAGAAAGAGAGAGGAGACAGAGAGAGAGAGGGGCGAGAGAGAGGAGAAAGAGAGGCGAGAGAGAGATGGAGAGAGAGAGAGGAGACAGAGAGAGAGGAGAGAGGGGAGACAGAGAGAGAGAGAGGAGACAGAGAGAGAGGAGAGAGGGGAGACAGAGAGAGAGAGGATACAGAGAGAGAGGAGAGACAGAGAGAGAGAGGAGACAGAGAGAGGAGAGAGGGGAGACAGATAGAGAGAGGATACAGAGAGAGAGGAGAGAGGGGAGACAGAGAGAGAGAGAGGAGACAGAGAGAGAGGAGAGAGGGGAGACAGATAGAGAGAGAAAGGGCAATGAGTGAGGGCAAGGGATGAGAGGAGAAATGTACATTTAATCCAAAGATAATCTAAATAGATGTTAAAAATGTTGAAAGCAGCTAACAATGAAAGGACACATTGACTATACATATGAATAGTAAATGGTGAGCAGACTCTCTGTCAGGAGCTATACTAGTATGTCTGACATCACATCCCCTAACATAGCCCAGTCACGTCAGTTCAAAGCTAGTTGACAATCCTGTCCTTACCCTGTCTGTCTCTCACTCCACTACTCTTTCTACCCCCCTCCCCTCCACCTCAATTTCCACCTACCCCCTCTTCCAACCTTCCACTATTTTTCTACCCAGTCTCTCCACCCCCTTCACTTAAACCAATCTGCCCACCCCATATTTCTCCACCTACTGTCCCCCCCCTAAACCTTCTACTATTTTACTACCCTGTCTCTGACCACCCCCACCCTTACCATCTTTCCATATAAGGGTGAAGCCCAGCTGGAAACTCTGGCGGACATAGCTGTCTGTGTGGCGCGGCCCCAGGCAGGAGAGGAGCTGCGCGGGCACACCGGACAATGACGAGTGGACATGCACGCTGGAGAGCACCCGGTAGCGCTGGCACAGCATTGCATGGAGCACCAGTAGGGTGAGGGGCGGTCGTGCCGGATTGGCGTTGATCACAATGTCCCGGAGGGCACCCAGGTCCTAATGGGTAGAGGGCAAATGATGATGATACCATCATAAGGCGTTTCTACTAATCTTGAGTCGTGGCATAGCCGAAATAGACAATAAAGGAGTATAGGTGAAACTCAACTTAATTAATTGCTATTCCTATGAGAGCTCTAATTGACAAGAGCTATATTCCTATCAGAGCTCTAATTGACAATAGCTCTATTCCTCACCTTGCCCAGTAGGGAGTCCAGGTCTGCAGTGCCTCTGAAGGCTGTGGCGCTCTGGGAGAGAGAGGTCGCGGTCTGGTCCAGGTCAGCGTCCGGTGTGGTCACGGTCTTGGCCAGGCCATCCACGGTTGCCTTCAGCTCATAGAGCCTGCGCATTATCTCATCCTGACGTGCCTCCAGGTCTCTGAACGCAGGGTCCACCTCTGTCCCTCCGTTCTACAGGGGGAGGGGGGATGGATAGCTATGGTTACCACATATATACTGTACATTAAGACAAACACACACACACATCAGCGGTCACACTTGATTTTATGCTGACGCAGCTCCAAAGCCTGCACTGCAGGGTCTACCTGTCTGTTATTCAGGACAGGAAGAGAAAGCAAACACACCCACGCTGCCCTCAGGGCCCTGTGAAAGAAATGTGTTAACACAATACACACAAACACACATTACATGATCATTCTCTAAACATGGTTGGCTTAGCCCAATCTTCCCTCCAAGCTGCACGCGGGCGGGCAGTAGCTCCGAGACTGCCGCGCAGCTCCCCCAGGACTGCCGCTTGTTTGAACGTCTCAACTTTCTAGAGTTTTCCCTGTTAGTTAACACTATCAACGTTTCCATTTACTGTGGCAATTGTGATCGAATCAACGCAATATTAGCCACTATCAATGCAACATACCGAAACAAAACTAACTATGCAAGAGATTTTGTTGTAGGCAGAACGCTTCGGAGTAGGATTCTATTGCACATGACTCAGCCTGTACTCTACACAGACCAGTGCGGCATAACCAATCAGAGCTGCAATAGGCCTATATGCAAATAGACCATTGCCATATATGGATCTGTGCCATTTATTTTGAACTGGACTGTGTTTACCACTGTGGTCGTGAGTAGATGGGCTTGTTTTGAGATCAAAGCGAAAGCTGCATGTAGCCATGTGTGCACATTTTGTTCATATTGTTTGCTAGTTAGTGAGTTATTAGCCCAGTTATACATTATTTGTAGTCAGCTATGGGGGAGTGATTGCTTCCTACAAGAGAACAAAATGTATACATTTCAAGACATCTTGAAGGCTTGAATAAGCTAAGTAGCCAATAGCCAGAGCGTAGCATAATTTGTCTCATTCTCTGTAATAATGGTATGGGAATAATAATGCATTTTATTTTGTGAAGTGGTTTCTTGCATCAAACAACACAATAACAACACAAACGTCTGCTAAATGGCATATTATTATTATTATTATTAATAATAACATTTTCAGTCACCTCCTTGTCTTAAGGACAAATGGATAAACAGGTTAATATTAAGCCCTGCATGTTTTTTTTCAAAAGTCTCATGGAATGTAGGCCTACATTGAACACCACACATTGGCTGCTGCTGTAGGCTGAATGATAGAACAGCTATTTCAAAGTTTAAATGTTATGGGATGGATTTTCTCCATTGTTTTTGATGGTAGGTCACTCTGGTAGGCCTACATTATGATCAAATAGTCACAGTAGCCTACTTGGCCACTGTTAAAACTGTAACTTAAAGCGGGTACAGCCTCAGTGTTCACAGTAAATGTGAGCTGGAAGTTGCACAGAATTTTCCCAACATTCAAGTTTGCGTACAGCAGACCTGAAATTTGCTCACCACCTTAGAAAATTAGAGGTTACATTGGTTAGGCCTATGTCACACTGAGGGACTAGCTATGTAGTCAGTCAGATAATTGTTTGAGGGGGAATGAATACTGAGAGGGGTGAAGGGGTTGATTGCCAAGAAAGCTGTGTTTACTGAGGAAGTCTTTAGGTGAGCTGTCAACAAAACGCCAAACGTGAAAAGAGAAATGTGGCATTTTCTGTGGCATTGAGGCATTCTTATAAACTAACTAGATAATTTGGTCTGATGATTGTAAACGGAGAGTCATTGTCGATAAGGCTGAATTCAGAGCCATTTCTATAGCCAGCTAGCAACATTATAATATAACGTTCGGCTATGGCTGAATCCATTAGCTTAACGTTACATGGCATGCCATCATTTAGAAAAAGTCTACTAGAATAGACTACTCGGCTATATAACCTAGCTGTTCATCATACTGTATAATGACATGTTATTGCTGCGGTCTCGCCAACGTTAGCTAGCTACAGTAGTACATTCCTGGCAGTCAGTACACCCACCCATATAATCAAGACTCAGTCTAGGACACAAAAGGTCTGAACTGTGCAGATCATATGCTGGCTGCTAAAATCTAATTTACTCTGTAGATGCAAATATATTTTCTGAGTAGTGTACTGGTAACGTCCTGACACATTCTGGGGTGCACAACCAAAACATCTTGCTACAGTTGCTAACTCAGACACACATCATTGCATCAGCCGAGATTGGTAGGATTGAAGCTAGGCTAACGTTAGCTAACTAGCTGCTGGTAGTTGTTGTTGTGGGGGTGGGGCTATGTAGCTAGCTCATTTTTGACGACAAAATGTCACATTTATTAGCTGGCTAGTTAATTTATGACATTAGTGAGATTAGCTTGTCCGTTTATGGACGGAATGAAATTAGTTACCTGAAGCGCATGTTCGGAGCAGCCACTTGCACTTCCCTGCGCGTGGATATTCTGTAACTTGTACATGCAGGTTGGCAAATTAATCTTTACGTCAACCCCAAAGACGGGCTTTACCTGGTACATGGGCATATTGTCGGGTGGTTAGTGCCCTCCAAAATAAAAATTACAACGAATAATCCAGCAACAGCTGACTTCTGAAGACGTTATGTTGTCAGACCGCCGCAGCTACGTGCAGCCTGGGACCAAAAGGAAGGATGCCCGACTCGGTGTCTTACGTCACATCCGGTGATTTGCTCACAGAGGAGTAGCTGCTACCGAAATCTTTGATTTGGTCAGGTCCATCCAGACCAGGTACGATTTTGTGTGTATAAAGCTAAATTTCTCCATATGCAGCTAATGACTAGTCATGGTCTAATACACTGTAGCTACTGCAGTTATTGCTTAATATCAGCAGCAGTGGCGACGCGTTATTCAGGGCAGGTGGGGCAGAGCAAGTAAAAGTGAATGTCACCCAGTAAAATACTACTTGAGTAAAAGTCTAAAAGTATTTGGTTTTAAATATACTTAAGTATCAAAAGTAAATGTAAGTGCAAAGATATACTTAAGTATAAATCATTTCAAATTGCTTATATTAAGCAAACCAGATGGCACAGATTTATTTATTTATTATTTATGGATAGCCAGGGGCACACTCCAACACTCAAAACAACTGGAAACTCGGAACTGGGAAATCTCAGACTTCAGTGAGTTCAAGACAACTGGGAACTCGGATAAAACTAGCTCCGACTGGGAAAATATGGAAAATAATTTTGAACTCGGAATTCCATATAGAGATTTTGGGCCTCTTTCTAGAGCCCAGAAGAAGGACCGCTGTGCCACCTTCTGTTCAAGTGAGCACAGCACAACAAGGTGAGTCCAAAAATGTATTGTATGCTGCTACATAAATGATGAAATATGCCAGGGAGATATACTGTAGTCAAGAAAGTAATACTAAGTGTATGTTGTGTAGTAAACTGTTAGTAGCTCATGTGCCTCACCCTAATAATTTGGTCCCTTTCACCCTCATAACTTAGCCTACTGTTCTGACTTGGTGGTGCACATGTAGCCTATAGCCTGTTTTAGAGAAATGTTATCATCAAATATTGTAAGAGCTTTCATTGTCCGCTTATATCCCCCTTTATTTATCCTACGGTTCTAACTTGGTGTACAGGGAGAATACTGTAAGAACGGCCCATGTTCTGAATTCTGACGCTGTACATTTCAAAAGTGCTGAACAAATAGTTATATTGACTACATCCATCCTAGCTCGCTCATTAGCGCCCTCACTTTCCTGTGTTCCCTTGCTCTGTTTTCTCTGCTAGTTCTCGATGCCAAACAGTACTAATCAGTGTCTGATCACGAGACATATGTACAGGTACTTGAGAAGTGTTCTCCCTGTTTCATTGTTGTTTTCAGTCATAGTTAGTATTTCGAATGTTTGCTGTCAGCCTGTTTTTGGAGACCAATTTGCTCCTCCTTAATTTTTTCGTGACAAGTCCATTCTTTTGTATCCTGGTTTTGGGACCACCAGTAAAGATCCTTGTTTCACCATCTCTGCCTACTGCCTACTGTCTATCCTGCACCGCGCCTGGGTCACACCTCACCCCAACCCTTACACAAGCACACCAAGACAGTCGTGAAGAGGGCACGATAAAACCTCTTCCCCCTAAGGAGACTGAAAAGATTTGGCATGGGTCCTCAGATCCTCAAAAGGTTCTACAGCTGCACAATCGAGAGCATCCTGACTGGTTGCATCACTGTCTGGTATGGTAACTGCTCGGCCTCCGACCGCAAGGCACTACAGAGGGTAGTGCGTACAGCCCAGTACATCACTGGGGCCAAGCTTCCTGCCATCCTGGACCGCTATACGAGGCGGTGTCAGAGGAAGGCCCTAAAGATTGTCAAAGACTCCAGCCACCCTAGTCATAGACTGTTCTCTCTGCTACTGCACGGCAAGCAGTACCGGAGCGCCAAGTCTAGGTCCAAGAGGCTTCTAAACAGCTTCTATTCCCCCCTCACTCAACTAACCGGTGCCCCCGCACATTGACTCGGTTCTTTTTTACTTTTATTTTGTATTATTTTATATTGTATATTTGTTTGTGATTTTTTTTTTTTTGGGGGGGTATTCTTTCTTAAAGCTGCATTGTTGGTTAAGGGCTTGTAAGTAAGCATTTCACTGGAAGGTCTGCTCCTGTTGTATTCGGCGCATGTGACAAATACAATTTGATTTGATTTGAATCCTGAAATACTGTTCTGCTGCACTCCATCATACATCCACTAGAGGGCCTCCTACTACCATGATGACGTCTGGAGAAGCTGGGAAAGGGAAAGATGTCAGCACACCACATAGAGATAGATAGAGGACTCATCTTTATATCTGTGCTATTATAGCGTCTGTGACAGCATGGGCAGTTCGATTGAGGCTACAACCCATTGCAATCCCTGCCCAGTTGACTACTTTGACTACTTTAAAATGGCGGAAGCATGGTGGAAGAACTCAATGGCAATGTCCATGCTGAAACTGGTTATATCCATGATGAGTCCTCTATCTCTATGACACAGCAGCACATCTCTGATATACTCATAGACGCTCTCATTAGAGCCCACTAGCCAAGTCCCCCTGACTAGGTGACCGGACCAGGAAAAACTCTAGGCCCTAGCTAAATATATGTTTCTGGTCATGTGGAATTCAGCAGAGCCTGGAATCATCCAACCCATTTGTTATTTCTTTGGGTATAATTTGTATCTCGCAGTAGGCTTAACATAGAGGTAGAAAGATAAGAGGTGTGTGTGTGTGCGTGTGTGTGTATTTGAGACCTGAAACCAAAGGACGGCGTCACCTGTCTTCAATGACAAGATAGTCTGCATTTATAATTGCTGAGACCACAGGGCCAAATCCTATGTTGCAGTAACGTTAACCTTATAGGTGCAGACAGGACAGGTGTATAGTGTGAGTTTCTAAGTGTAAAGGGTGAATGTGTGTCTGTCTCTCTTCCTTTTTCCAGTTTGTTTTCCTGTATACTGTATTGGCTCATTCCAGCTGTCTACCATAGTAATAATGACATAGGCATTTAGCAGTTGTTTTATCCAATGTGACTTACAGAACTGTTGACATTGACAGAGTCATACAGCATTCCCAAACACACACACGGATGCACGCACGCACACACACACACACACACACGCACACACAGGGACACATGAGTTTATGTGTATGTGCGCGTTCACGGTAAAGGTTGAATGTGTGACTGTCTCTTTCACTGTTTCTAGTCTGTGTGTGTGCATATACAGCAGGGGTGTCAAACTCATTTTAGCTCAGGGGCCACATGGAGGAAAATCTATTCCCAAGTGGGCCGGACCGGAAAAATCATGGTATATATATATAACTTAAAAACAACAACTTCAGATTGTTTTCTTTGTTTTAATACGATCAACATACAACATAAAGCTGGAGTCTGAGGACAGTGTGTCCAAAATAGTACAAGCACAACATCACTATTAATCATAAAACACGTCAAGTTTATTTGAAAATTCTAAAGAAAAAGAACACACAAACACACAATGCCTCAGTGATTAACAGAACTGTTTCACAGATCACAGAACTATATCAGGGTGTCATTTCTCAGGCAGAAATGTAGATAAAAATAATGAAATCCTGTTCCCCAAACAAGTGCAAGAACCACAGAGTCAAGAATAGGTTAAATATACAAATAAAATAAAAACAATTAAAAACAATAGCACATCAACATAAAAACATATAAACATAAAGCTGGAGCCTAAGGACAGTGTCCAAAAGCACAACATCACTATTAATCATAAAACACCTCAAGTTATTTGAAAGTTCTGAGGACAAAGAACACACAAACACACAATGCCTCAGTGATTAACAGAACTGTTTCACAGATCACAGAACTATATCAGGGTGTAATTTCTCAGGCAGAAATGTAGATAAAAAGAATGAAATCCTGTTCCCCAAACAAGTGCAAGAACCACAGAGTCAAGAATAGGTTAAATATACAAATAAAATAAAATCAATTAAAAACAATAGCACATCAACATAAAAACATATAAACATAAAGCTGGAGCCTGAGGACAGTGTCCAAAAGCACAACATCACTATTAATCATAAAACACCTCAAGTTATTTGAAAGTTCTGAGGACAAAGAACACACAAACACACAATGTCTCAGTGATTCACAGAAGTATATCACAGAACTATATCAGGGTGTCATTTCTCAGGCAGAAATGTAGATACAAATAATGAAATCCTGTTCCCCAAACAAGTGCAAGAACCACAGAGTCAAGAATAGGTTAAATATACAAATAAAATAAAAACAATAGCACATCAACATAAAAACATATAAACATAAAGCTGGAGCCTGAGGACAGTGTCCAAAAGCACAACATCACTATTAATCATAAAACACCTCAAGTTATTTGAAAGTTCTGAGGACAAAGAACACACAAACACACAATGCCTCAGTGATTCACAGAAGTATATCACAGATCACAGAACTATATCAGGGTGTCATTTCTCAGGCAGAAATGTAGATAAAAATAATGAAATCCTGTTCCCCAAACAAGTGCAAGAACCACAGAGTCAAGAATAGGTTAAATATACAAATAAAATAAAATCAATTAAAAACAATAGCACATCAACATAAAAACATATAAACATAAATCTGAAAGCATTGCTCAAACTCCCGTAACAGTCCCGTTATTTTATCTTTGAACCGCTTCATGTCTGCCACATGTTGGGTCGCGCACACATTTTTCAGACAGGGGAAGTGAGCTGCATCACCACCGGCAAGTTGCGTCTCCCACAATGACAGCTTCAACTTGAAAGAACTTATGCTGTCATAATACTGCGTGACAACTTTGTTGCGCCTTTGCAGCTATTTGTTCAAGTTATTCAGGTGCTCTGTAACATCCACCATAAATGCAAGGTCCTGCATCCATTCTGCGGAATGAAATTCTAACACTGGTTTGCCCTTTTCTTCCATGAACTGTTCAATTTCTTCTCGTAAATAAAAGAAACGCCTCAGCACAGCACCTCGGCTTAACCATCTTACCTCAGTGTGGTATGGCAGGCCATAGATGTGGTCTTTCTCTCTGAGAAGGCTGTCAAACTGACGGTGATTCAGGCTTCTGGATCGGATGAAATTAACAGTTTGGATGACCACCTTCATGACGTTATCCATCTTTAATGACTTGCAACACAAAGCCTCCTGGTGCAAAATACAGTGAAAAGTCAAAAAATCACATCCTCCATTTGCAGATTGCACTTTCTCTCTGAACTTTGTCACAACGCCTGCTTTTTTCCCGATCATTGAGGGCGCACCATCTGTAGCCAGGCTGACAGCGCGGGACCAGTCCACTCCGACCCTGTCCAGCGCGCCGACAAGTGCGGTAAAAATATCAGCTGCTGTCGTTGTATCTGTCATCGGCACCAACTCCACGAACTCCTCGGTGACGGTAATGTGTCATCAACTCCGCGGATGAAAATGGCCAGTTGTGCAACATCTGTAATGTCCGTGCTTTCATCAATTGCAACCGAAAACGCAATAAATGACTTTACTTTTTGCTTCAACTGGCTGTCCAAATCCACTGAAAGATCTGAAATCCTGTCTGCAACTGTGTTTCTTGTCAGGCTGATATTTTTAAAAGCCTGTCGCTTTTCAGGGCACACAATCTCCGCTGCCTTCATCAAGCATGTTTTTACAAATTCACCCTCACTAAATGGTTTTGAAGCCACTGCGATTTCATTAGCAATGAGGTAGCTAGCTTTCACTGCAGCGTCACTGATGTCTCGGCTGTGAGTAAACACAGACTGCTGTTTCTTCAGACCCGCCAACAGTTCATTCACCTTCTCTCATCTCCGCTGTCCTTGAAAGTTGTCATATTTGTCGGCATGAAGACTCACATAGTGGCGACGAAGGTTATATTCTTTCAGCATAAATAGGATGACCATTTTTCTTGGAACATTCTGCACTCTGCGTCCACTTTTCTCTTTTTTGACAGAGACATATTGGGGCAATGAGGGTGCCAAAGCACATAATGTTAAAAGTAGAAGCCGTAATAAATATTGCGGGCAAAACAAAGTAGCTCATTGGCTGCACGTGCTTGACCTACTTGCTCTGCCCCAGTATAAACAGTTTGCTTGCTTAACACAATTGCTATTGCGCCATCCAGTGGACGCAATTGGAACAGCAGTTTATTTTATTGAAAAATTGCAGCGCATTTTTATACTTTACAAAATTATAATAACTTTTTTTTTTTTTTTTTTTTTTATCATCTCGCGGGCCGGATTAAACCCGTTTGCGGGCCTGATCCGGCCCGCGGGCCGGACGTTTGACACCCCTGATATACAGCATGTCACATTTATTCACTATATGTGGCCCATGTGGGAATCAAACCCTGGTGTTGCCAGCACCATGCTCTACCCACTGAGCCATTGGAACTACATGTTTAGGGCTATGGGATGGTTTCTAGTGGCAGAACCAAATAGAAAAAAACTGAGTGGTTATATTTGAATAGCTATGTAAATGTCAACGTACCAGAGTCTGGTCTTGTGGTAGTGCTGCTGCCGGACCACACATACCCGCTGGCGACGGTGTTACGAATCCTACCTTGGCCCTTACTCTGTCTCCCTATGTTCAATTAGCCTTTTCTTACTTCCACAAAGCATTCCAGGATGTACAGTGATTCGGAAAGTATTCAGAACCCTTAACTTTATCCACATTTTGTTAAGTTACAGCCTTATTCTAAAATTGATTAAATACTTTTTTTCCCTCATCAATCTACACACAATACCCCATAATGACAAAGTGAAAACAGGTTTTTAGAAATGTTTGCTAATTTATAAAAAAAAAAAATAATAATAATATTCAGACCCTTTGCTTTGAGACTCGAAATTGAGCTCAGGTGCATCCTGTTTCTATTGATCATCCTTGAGAGGTTTCTAAATTTTGATTGGAGTCCACCTGTCATAAATTGAATTGACTGGACATGATTTGGAAAGGCACACACCTGTCTATATATTATGTCTCACAGTTGACAGTGCATGTCAGAGCAAAGACCAAGCCATGAGGTCGAAGGAATTGTCCGTAGAGCTCCGAGACCGGATTGTGTCAAGGCACAGATCTGGGGAAAGGTACTGAAAAATGTCTGCAGAATTGAAGGTCCCCAAGAACACAGTGGCCTCCATCATTCTTAAATGGAAGAAGTTTGGAACCACCAAGACTCTTCCTAGAGCCGGCCGCCTGGCCAAACTGAGCAATCGGGGAAGGGCCTTGGTCAGGGAGGTTTCCAAGAACCCAATGGTCACTCTGACAGAGCTCCAGAGTTCCTCTGTGAAGATGGGAGAATCTTCCAGAAGGACAACCATCTCTGCAGCACTCCACCAATCAGGCCTTTATGGTAGGGTGGCCAGACGGAAGCCACTCCTCAGTAAAAGGCACATGACAGCCTGCTTGGAGTTTGCCAAAAGGCACCTAAAGGACTCTCAGATCATGAAAAACCAGATTCTCTGGTTTGATGAAACCAACTATTTGGCCTGAATGCCGAGCATCACGTCTGGAGGACACCTGGCACCATCCCTACGGTGAAGCATGGTGGTGGCAGCATCATGCTGTGGGGATGTTTTTCAGCGGCAGGGACTGGGAGACTAGTCAGGATTGAAGGAAAGATGAACGGAGTAAAGTACAGCAAGATCCTTGATGAAAACCTGCTCCAGAGCGCTCAGGACCTCAGACTGGGGGCGAAGGTTGACCTTACAACAGGACAATGACCCTAAGCACAAAGCCAGGACAACGCAGGAGTGGCTTCGGGACAAGTCTCTGAATTTCCTTGAATGGTCCAGCCAGAGCCCGGACTTGAACCCAATCGAACATCTTTGGAGAGACCTGAAAATAGCTGTGCAGCGACGCTCCCCATCCAACCTGACAGAGCTTAAGAGGATATGCAGAGAAGAATGGGAGAAACTTCCCAAATACAGGTGTGCCAAGCTTGTAGCGTCATATCCAAGAAGAATCTAGGCTGTAATCACTGCCAAAGGTGATTCAACAAAGTACTGAGTAAAGGATCTGAATACTTAAGTAAATGTGATATTTCAGTCTTTTATTTTTAATAAATTAGCAAACATTTCTAAAAACCTGTTTTTGCTTTGTCATTACAGGGTATTGTGTGTAGATTGGGAGAAACAGTGTGGTGAAAAAGGCGCAACAGAGCCTCTTCAACCTCAGGAGGCTGAAGAAATTTGGCTTGGCACCTAAAACCCTCACAAACTTTTACAGATGCCCAATTGAGAGCATCCTGTCGGGCTGTATCACCGCCTGGTACGGCAACTGCACCGCCGCAACCACAGGGCTCTCCAAAGGGTGTTGCGGTCTGCCGAACGCATTACCGGGGGCAAACTACCCATCCTCCAAGACACCTACGGCACCCGATGTCATAGGAAGGCCAAAAAGATCATCAAGGACATCAACCACCCGAGCCACTGCCTGTTCACCCCGCTATCATCCAGAAGGCGAGGTCAGTACAGGTGCATCAAAGCTGGGACCGAGAGAATGAAAAACAGCTTCTATCTCAAGGCCATCAGACTGTTAAATAGCCATCACTAGCCCATTAGAGGCTGCTGCAGCCTATTGAAATCACTGGCCACTTTAAGAAATGGAACACTAGTCACTTTAATAATGTTTACATATCTTGCACTACTCATCTCATATGTACAGTGGGGAAAAAAAGTATTTAGTCAGCCACCAATTGTGCAAGTTCTCCCACTTAAAAAGATGAGAGAGGCCTGTAATTTTCATCATAGGTACACGTCAACTATGACAGACAAAATAAGGAAAAAAAATCCAGAAAATCACATTGTAGGATTTTTAATGAATTTATTTGCAAATTATGGTGGAAAATAAGTATTTGGTCAATAACAAAAGTTTCTCAATACTTTGTTATATACCCTTTGTTGGCAATGACACAGGTCAAACGTTTTCTGTAAGTCTTCACAAGGTTTTCACACACTGTTGCTGGTATTTTGGCCCATTCCTCCATGCAGATCTCCTCTAGAGCAGTGATGTTTTGGGGCTGTCGCTGGGCAACACGGACTTTCAACTCCCTCCAAAGATTTTCTATGGGGTTGAGATCTGGAGACTCCAGGACCTTGAAATGCTTCTTACGAAGCCACTCCTTCGTTGCCCGGGCGGTGTGTTTGGGATCATTGTCATGCTGAAAGACCCAGCCACGTTTCATCTTCAATGCCCTTGCTGATGGAAGGAGGTTTTCACTCAAAATCTCACGATACATGGCCCCATTCATTCTTTCCTTTACACGGATCAGTCGTCCTGGTCCCTTTGCAGAAAAACAGCCCCAAAGTATGATGTTTTCACTCCCATGCTTCACAGTAGGCATGGTGTTCTTTGGATGCAACTCAGCATTCTTTGTCCTCCAAACACGACGAGTTGAGTTTTTACCAAAAAGTTATATTTTGGTTTCATCTGACCATATGACATTCTCCCAATCCTCTTCTGGATGCACTCTAGCAAACTTCAGACGGGCCTGGACATGTACTGGCTTAAGCAGGGGGACACGTCTAGCACTGCAGGATTTGAGTCCCTGGCGGCGTAGTGTGTTACTGATGGTAGGCTTTGTTACTTTGGTCCCAGCTCTCTGCAGGTCATTCACTAGGTCCCCCCGTGTGGTTCTGGGATTTTTGCTCACCGTTCTTGTGATCATTTTGACCCCACGGGGTGAGATCTTGCGTGGAGCCCCAGATCGAGGGAGATTATCAGTGGTCTTGTATGTCTTCCATTTCCTAATAATTGCTCCCACAGTTGATTTATTCAAACCAAGCTGCTTACCTATTGCAGATTCAGTCTTCCCAGCCTGGTGCAGGTCTACAATTTTGTTTCTGGTGTCCTTTGACAGCTCTTTGGTCTTGGCCATAGTGGAGTTTGGAGTGTGACTGTTTGAGGTTGTGGACAGGTGTCTTTTATACTGATAACAAGTTCAAACAGGTGCCATTAATACAGGTAACGAGTGGAGGACAGAGGAGCCTCTTAAAGAAGAAGTTACAGGTCTGTGAGAGCCAGAAATCTTGCTTGTTTGTAGGTGACCAAATACTTATTTTCCACCATAATTTGCAAATAAATTCATTAAAAATCCTACAATGTGATTTTCTGGATTTTTTTCCCTCAATTTGTCTGTCATAGTTGACGTGTACCTATGATGAAAATTACAGGCCTCTCTCATCTTTTTAAGTGGGAGAACTTGCACAATTGGTGGCTGACTAAATACTTTTTTTCCCCACTGTATATACTGCATTCTATTCTATAATATTATATTGTATCTTAGTCCATGCCGCTCTGTCATTGCTTGTCCATATATGTATATATTCTTAAATTCCATTCCTTACTAGATGTGTGTGTATTGGGTATATGCTGTGAAATTGTTAGATATTACTTGTTAGATATGACTGCACTGTCGGAGCTAGAAGCACAAGCATTTTGCTACACCCGCAATAACATCTGCTAAAAACGTGTATGTGACAAATACAATTTGATTTGATTTGAGATTGATGAGAAAAACCCCAGATTTAATCAAAACATTTATTTTTTCACCTTTATTTAACCAGGTAAGCCAGTTGAGAACAAGTTCTCATTTACAACTGCGACCTGGCCAAGATAAAACAAAGCAGTGCGATAAAAACAACAACACAGAGTTACATATGGAGTAAAACAAAACATAAAGTCAAAAATACAACAGAAAATATATATACAGTGTGTGCAAATGTAGCAAGTTATGGAGGTAAGGCAATAAATAGACTATAGTGTAAAAAATAATTACAATTAGTATTAACACTGGAATGATAGATGTGCAAAAGATGATGTGCAAATAGAGATACTGGGGTGCAAATGAGCAAAATAAATAACAATATTTATTTATTTATTTTATTTTATAGAATAAGGCTGTAACGTAACAAAATGTGGAAAAAGTCAATACTTTCCGAATGCACTGTATGCAACAAGCATGCCCCTTCAAACAATACAGAATTAAGGGCAGAGACAACCCTTGGTTCTCAGGTGAACTAGCTGAAATCATAAGGAAACAGAATGCTGTGTGGGCTAAAGCAAGAAGGTCTGATACGGCTGATGATTGGATGGCTTTTGTCCAACCTGTTTTGAAAGGTGGTGATTCCACTCTATTGACCCATATCTAAATTGTCTGTTTTGGCAAAAGTATTGGAGTTCCTAGTCAATAAGCAGCTTAAGGCCTACCTTCAGGAAAACAATATTTTGAGTGGTATGCAATCAGGTTTCAGGTCAAGCCACAGCACTGTTACAACAACATTTAAGGTTTTGGATGATATTCACTGTGCTCTGGATAAGAAGTTGCATTGTGTATCTGTGTTCATAGATTTGTCAAAGGCATTTGACACTGGAATATACTGTATTGGTGCAGAGACTGAAATGTATTGGGATTACTGGTCATGCTCTAGAGTGGTTTGTGAACTACCTGTCAAATAGAACCCAGTTTGATAAGGCAGATGGTTGTAAGTCTGACATCATAGAGCTGCACTCAAGTGTTCCTCAAATATCAATTTTAGGTCCCCTGTTGTTTATTATCTAGATCAACAACATTGGGAGACATATTGAGACAGCTGATGTAAAAATGTAGTGCGGATGACACTGATTTCTATTGAAAAAGCTCAAACAGCTTTTAACATCATTCCTCTAAAACAAAATACATGGTATTTTCCAATACTAAACACTCTGAAAACCATGCCATTACTACCTTGGAAGGAAATTCCATAGAGCAAGTCAAGACGTACAGATATCTGGGAGTTTGGATGGGTGAGAAGCTGAGCTTCACTAATCATGTTGAGAACCTGGTAAAGAAGCTCAAATTGAGAATAGGTTTTTATTACCGGCATAAGGCTTCATTTCTTTGGAGGCCAGAAAAGAGCTGGTACGTTGTACATTCCTGTCTGTCTTGGACTACAGTGATGTCATTTATATGCAGACCTCAAGCACTACCCTGAAGGCGCTTGATTCTGTGTATCATGCAACTCTTAGGTTTATTACCAACCAAAAGCATCTGACACATCACTGTGATCTCTATAGTGCTGCTGGCTGGTCTTCGTTGACTCTACGTGGGCTTAAACATTGGTATACTATGATCTGTAAGGCCATTTGGGGAAAACTCCCACTTTATCTCTGTTCTTCTTTGATAAGGTCAGAAAATAAATACCAGTTACGGTCTCACTCCTACTTACTTTTAGCGGTTCCTAAAATCAGAACGGATCATGGCAAAAAGTGTTTTTTATCTATGATGCTTGTATGTTTCTGTAATTGAAAACTTTTTTATGGTGTGTTTATGTCTGTACGTTGTTACAGTATGTCTGATATTTGTCTCAAACATTGTTCGCCCATGCTGCTGTCTTGTTTTAAATCCATCTCACTTTCTACTGTCACTTGAACAAATAAAATATTTAAAAATACATACAAAAACAAAAAACAAAGTACTGTCCCGATTATTTAAATAATGAACTGTATGTACTGTAAGTTGCTTAAATCAAGTATTTCAATAACAGGAGATAATTTGATTAAATTATTTGGAAACACAATCATTCCCCCACTCCAGGAATGACCTGAAAGCGAGCAGTAGAGACAAGAGAGCTGGCACAGCATTAGACCCCACAGCACCTCCTCTAACATGTTACACCTGTTTTGGTTCACCTTCCACCTTCCTCCCCTCACTCCCCTGTCAAGGGACCTCTCTGTCTTAGTGGACTGAGTCCTGTTACACCGTACATCATGACATCATCACCCCACATATCATACCATACGATATACATGGAAATTCATTTTGTGAAGCCAGCATACAAATACACAATACAATACACTATAATACATTCAATATGGAAAACACTGGACAGATGAATTAATGTACAACATCATTATTCCGTCTCTGCAGTCTACTGCCCGACCATGTATTGGTCTACATCTGTCCTATGTCCCACTGTTCAGCAGCCTGATGGCCATCGGAATGAAACTTGCCTTGCTCCTATTCAAGATTGTGTGTAGGGTCCTCTATGATGCGTTTGGCCTTGTCCCTTACCCGTCTATCATAGAGGCCCTGAAGCCTCCTGCACTGCAGCCCACAGAGCTTGGACCCCAGGTTTACAGTTCTCCTGAGGATGCCCTTGTTGGCTGCTGACAGCCCAGTGTACCAGGCCAGGAAACAGACAGTCAGCACTCTCTCTATATGACAGCTGTAGTAGTTGGAGAGTATCCGGGTGTTGACATTCAGTTCTCAGTCTGTGCAGGCATTGTTGAACATTTTTATAGATTTTTATTGAGTGTTGGCATTAACACTTCTTCCTCAAAGCAAAGAACAAGAGAGAGATTTAATTAAAATGCGCAATTGAGTTTGGTGTTCCCACAGCTTGTTAGGCTTGAATAATTGACGTGGCTGCTGAGTTCCTGGAGGAGAGGGAGAGAAAGAGAGCGAGAGAGAGACTGAGACCAGGGAGCCCATGTGCTTAGGTAATGGTGGGATCTAGTTATACTGGGGCTAGAACCTGAGACTAGCAGTTTGAAACCTGACAGGGCGCTGTAAATCATGTAGGAACAAGGGCGGAGAGGGAAACAGAGCCCAGGAGGCGGCCAGTAGAACTAGAGGCTAATGTGTCAGTTAGCTATCTGCTACTCACACTTACCGGCACTGGCTCCTCGCTGCCTAGCCAGCACAGCAGGTACTAACACTACTGTATCATCCTCTTACTGGGTCACACAGACTTGAAAAAATAACTTGAAAAAATAGACAGAATAGAGTGGACAACGGATACATCTTTGCTTGAGATTTACTAGGCTAGAGCTAGTTGCATTGTCAGTGGGACCAGGGGTTGAATTGTGTAAAAACGAGTTCGAAATTGACTTTCACAGTCTCATAGCGAGGTAGAAGTTTAGTCATGATGACGAAACTCTCATCTGAAAATCATCTTGTAGAGTATGGTATCCATATTAAGGTAGCCTCAGTCTCAGCAGGTTGTCCTACTATAGACACCATAATGCCTAGAGCTACATTTTGAGGGAATTTGCACCACTTATAATTTTACATTTACATTTAAGTCATTTAGCAGACGCTCTTATCCAGAGCGACTTACAGTTTAGTCACATTATTATTATACTTTTTTTTGTTCTTTTTTTTATTTTTTATACCCCCTGTGGGAATCGAACCCACAACCCTGGCGTTGCAAACGCCATGCTCTATCAACTGAGCTACATCCCTGCCGGCCATTCCCTCCCCTACCCTGGACGACGCTGGGCCAATTGCGCGCCGCCCCATGGGTCTCCCGGTCGCGGCCGGCTACGACAGAGCCTGGATTTGAACCAGGATCTCTAGTGGCACAGCTAGCATTGCGATGCAGTGCCTTAGACCACTGCGCCACTGCACCACTGCGCCATTAATAGAGCACTTAAGTCCCAGTCCTTCATCAAACATATAGTAAAAGGAAATGGTTTAATCAGACATATACTGTTGTTGATCATCAATGTTGGACAACTGCTGTAATTTTGCCTTCTGCAACCTCTTACAGGTTGACACATACAGTGGGGGAAAAAAAGTATTTAGTCAGCCACCAATTGTGCAAGTTCTCCCACTTAAAAAGATGAGAGAGGCCTGTAATTTTCATCATAGGTACACGTCAACTATGACTGACAAATTGAGAAAAATAAATCCAGAAAATCACATTGTAGGATTTTTAATGAATTTATTTGCAAATTATGGTGGAAAATAAGTATTTGGTCAATAACACAAGTTTCTCAATACTTTGTTATATACCCTTTGTTGGCAATGACACAGGTCAAACGTTTTCTGTAAGTCTTCACAAGGTTTTCACACACTGTTGCTGGTATTTTGGCCCATTCCTCCATGCAGATCTCCTCTAGAGCAGTGATGTTTTGGGGCTGTCGCTGGGCAACACGGACTTTCAACTCCCTCCAAATATTTTCTATGGGGTTGAGATCGGTAGACTGGCTAGGCCACTCCGGGACCTTGAAATGCTTCTTACGAAGCCACTCCTTCGTTGCCCGGGTGGTGTGTTTGGGATCATTGTCATGCTGAAAGACCCAGCCACGTTTCATCTTCAATGCCCTTGCTGATGGAAGGAGGTTTTCACTCAAAATCTCACGATACATGGCCCCATTCATTCTTTCCTTTACACGGATCAGTCGTCCTGGTCCCTTTGCAGAAAAACAGCCCCAACGCATGATGTTTCCACCCCCATGCTTCACAGTAGGTATGGTGTTCTTTGGATACAACTCAGCATTCTTTGTCCTCCAAACACGACGAGTTGAGTTTTTACCAAAAAGTTATATTTTGGTTTCATCTGACCATATGACATTCTCCCAATCCTCTTCTGGATCATCCAAATGCACTCTAGCAAACTTGAGACGGGCCTGGACATGTACTGGCTTAAGCAGGGGGACACGTCTGGCACTGCAGGATTTGAGTCCCTGGCGGCGTAGTGTGTTACTGATGGTAGGCTTTGTTACTTTGGTCCCAGCTCTCTGCAGGTCATTCACTAGGTCCCCCCGTGTGGTTCTGGGATTTTGCTCACCGTTCTTGTGATCATTTTGACCCCACGGGGTGAGATCTTGCGTGGAGCCCCAGATCGAGGGAGATTATCAGTGGTCTTGTATGTCTTCCATTTCCTAATAATTGCTCCCACAGTTGATTTCTTCAAACCAAGCTGCTTACCTATTGCAGATTCAATCTTCCCAGCCTGGTGCAGGTCTACAATTTTGTTTCTGGTGTCCTTTGACAGCTCTTTGGTCTTGGCCATAGTGGAGTATGGAGTGTGACTGTTTGAGGTTGTGGACAGGTGTCTTTTATACTGATAACAAGTTCAAACAGGTGCCATTAATACAGGTAACAAGTGGAGGACAGAGGAGCCTCTTAAAGAAGAAGTTACAGGTCTGTGAGAGCCAGAAATCTTGCTTGTTTGTAGGTGACCAAATACTTATTTTCCACCATAATTTGCAAATAAATTCATTAAAAATCCTACAATGTGATTTTCAGGAAAAACATTTCTCAATTTGTCTGTCATAGTTGACGTGTACCTATGATGAAAATTACAGGCCTCTCTCATCTTTTTAAGTGGGAGAACTTGCACAATTGGTGGCTGACTAAATACTTTTTTTCCCCCACTGTACAAGTGAGTAAGTCTATGATGTCCTTGAAGGGTCAGGGGGACTAAATGACGAAACACACCGTGCCAACGAACAATTAAATGCAGTGGGTGGTCGTGCTATTGCCTGTAACCAGAACATCGGCCATCATTTTCTGTTCATTTACCAACGATTCTACGTGTTGAGTGGCACCCAGCAGGTGGACACTCATTTCTTTTAACCATTCGTGTGTTTTGTCCTTTACAGAGAGTCATCCAGCCACCTGTAATCGGACCCTCAAACTTAACTGACACTCAAATTGTTACCTATACACTCATAATGATTAGGTGCACGTTAGGACACGTCTGCCAACACCTCTTGTAGTTAAACCCAGACAGCACGGGCCTCCTAAAATGGCCTCCATTAACTAACGACTAACCAGTCAAGTAGTGGACTGTCTCTTATTATCTGATGCATTTGGAAAAGTTCACAAAGTGCCAGTCTTACTGTGCACAGCAATACCATTAAGTCATTGTCAGGGTGGGCCTTTACAGCACCTTTCAGATTGAGGTGTAGTCTCGTCTATAGTACAACCATGCATTATCACTAATGCAATTTGGCCTTGGTCTACTTACTGTAGTCTAGCCTCCTATTACAACCAATCACCTGTTCTCACTATTCTTGATGACTGATCAAGATTTCTAACACTGGCGAGTGGAGGCTGGTGGAGGGAGAAATTGGGAGGATGTGCTCCCTAATTTTCCCCTCCATCAGCCTCCACTGGAGTAGGAATGGTACCACACTTTTGTATTTTATTTATTAAAGGTGCAATATGCAGAAATCGATCCGCCATGTCCTGGTAGCTAAAATTCTAATAGTTTGCCTAACTAAGTTTATGTGACAAAACAAGCAGTCATCATGTAGAGAATCATTGTACCATCTAAACCACTGTGAAATATATTTTCCATAAGAAAAAATATTGTTTTTTGAGCTGTTTGAAGCCGGTGTACAAAACCAAAAGTAAAAGACACAAAAATGAAACTTAAGAACGGAAAGCATAGAAATAGAACAGATCTACCACTTCTTAGACTTGCTTTCAATGAGAAAGACAGATCTATAACTAACATTTCTATATGAAATTGTTCAGGTCGCCCAAAAAGTTACATATTGCAGCTTTAAACTTTTATTTAACCAGGAAGTCCCATTGAGGTCAGAGGGCAGCAGGTAGCCTAGCGGTTATAGCGTTGGGCCAGTAACCGAAAGGTTGCTAATTCGAATCCCCGAGCTGACAAGGTGAAAAATCTGTTGATCTGCCCTTGAGGAAGGCACTTAACCCTAATTGCTTCAGGATCGCTGATGCCGTGAACCCACTCTCCAAGGGTGTCTCAGGGGGAGTTGGGATATGCAAAAAAAAACATTTACATTTCACATCTCACACTTGTACAGGTTACCCACTTGTACATGCAGTAAAGCAGGACAAATATAAGGACCCCCTATTTGACCGTTGAGGTCACAAGCGAGACCAGGCCAAAATGGGTAGCTCAATAAAAAACACATAGAACATTCAACAGTAAATGCATACACAGCATAAATATCCACATTTCGCAACCCCTTTCAACTGAACCAAAGGCACTGACTTATGCTATGTCATCAAACTATTGAGCAAGCTGACAAAACCATAGAAATCCATCTAAATGGAATCCATATAGACAATTCCCTCAACCCAGACACCGTACATCTATCAATATGGATGATCCATGATGTGTGTCATTCAATGAAAAAGAGGGTGCTATTTCTCACTGTCTGACGAATGTCTTAACAAAGCAGGACTAAAGCCTTGTGATAAAAAAGAGGCAGTGCTGTCGTCAGTTGCATTATACATGGGATCCTACACGGAGCTCACTGAGCCCATTGAGTCATTCTAACACGCGGCTGAAACTTTTATGGCATTCATCCCTGTATAGACAAGTATCAGGTGACTTCCACAGACTAGATTGGTTCCCAATAGAGACAAAGAGGAACAGCAAGGGAACAAGAGAGAACAAAGAAAATTTATGTTTTTCTAAATGTTGCACGCACTGACCGAGTAACCAGCGACTAGGGAATTTGCACAGTGCAGGGGGACTCTAACGTCCACCTCCATGGGTATCCGTGGGTACTGCCTGTTTCGTTCCCACCGGCCACCGCATCAATTTGTTATTGGCGGTGGAGGATGGGGTGCACATTAAAGTTTCAGATACTCTTAATCAGTAAGGTGAGGTATGACCTTTTTGTTAACAATGAAGCGAATGCATAAATTATTGAACCATTGCCTGTGAGGCAAGCAAGGACTGTATAGGTTGTGTCAGAGTCAGACCAAGCCTCTTCAGACCTACGTACAGGCCTAATGCATGGTGTCAAGTCCATTGCCTGTGTGTGCTCGGTAGACCAATTTATCCCATCTCGTAAATGTATTTTGGTCAACATTAGCCTACACTTACAAGCATCATTGGAGGACCCAGTCAAATCTCCCTGGAGGCCAGGCTTGAGTTTCAACCTACTAACCCTAGACAGGGAATCGGGCCCATAGATCGTAGGGGTCAGGACAAATAAATGTTATTTTGTTGTGTTGGGTTTTCAGATTCAGAACTTTCAGGTAGAAATTATATAGTTTGATTTTCTGCCTCTAACCCTACAATATAGATATAGATCTCATCACAATATTAAATGATCGTTAGTTGATTTTCGTTAATGTTCCCCTTTAACTTGAAGAACATAGAAATCTGTAACTTCAAATCAGTAACTTAAACCAATTCAAACGTGGCTGTTTTCAAAAGATTCAGTCTCTGCGAATTGATAGCATCTTTCAGCCTATAAAGACACATCAAACTCAAGACTTCATTCCCCTTTATTAACCATATTACTTGGATCTTCACAGAAATCCCCTCAGTGCTTCTATATGATCCAAGGGCCTTCAAAAGGGGGGCCGCCGCCAGTTGCCCATCCCTGGCCTAGATTTAGCCTAAATTACATTATCTAAGAAACAAACAAGAATCTAGTTGCTGTTTTAATACTGTGCAACTGAACACATAGAGGATATGCTGCAACTACATGTGTAGATTACCCTTTTTTGTAATTTGTCTCCGCAATATATTGTAGGAAATACCCCGTGTAAACTGAATACACTAAAGTCCAAATAACATTTAATGCCATGCTTTTGAATCTAAAGTCAAACAAACATCGTTCAGTGAGCCACATCCATTCACATTTGTATCAGCAAAGGATCTTGTTTGCTGACTGACATTTCCCCCACATTTGCACTGTCTGTGTCTACGTATCCCTGGGCATTATCTCACCATCACAGTTGCCTCTCTCTCTCGCTCTCTCTCCCGCTGCCCTTGAGCCATGATAATCGGCAGAGGATGGGGTGCACATTAAAGTTTCAGACAGACTTAATCAGTAAGGTGAGCCTGACACTCTTTTCTTGGTATGAAATTTTGGTGACAATGAAGCGAAGGCATCAATTATTGAACCGTTGCCTGTGAGGCAAGCAAGGACTGTATAGGCTGCGTCAGAGACGGACCAAGCCTCTTCAGTCCTAGGTCCAGGCCTACTGCATGGTGTCAAGTCCCCGGGACTATGTGTGTCCTCCCAGTAGACCCACTTATCTCATCTTCTAAATGTCTTTTGGGCAACAACATTAACCTACATTTCCCAGCATCATTGGAGGAGCCAGTCACATCTCCCTGGAGGGCATGCTCGAGTTTCAACCTACTAACCCTAGACAGGGGGCTTGTTCGACATTGCGTCCGACAGTGCAGTTGACTGCCGACTGACTGATCCACAACTACCCTTGCATCATAAATAACTGCTCATTATTATTTGTAGATCAGTCCGTCACCATTTACCCACAATGCATCATGGATTTGATGCTCTCGAACATGGCCACTGTCTTTTGGTCAACATTAACCTACATTTCCCAGCATCATTGGAGGACCCAGTCAAATCTCCCTGGAGGGCAGGCTCGAGTTTTAACCTACTAACCCTAGACAGGGAATCAGTCCCATAATTCGTAGGTGTCAGGACAGACAAAAATGCTATTTGGTTGTGTTGAGTTTTCAGATTCAGAACTTTCAGGTAGAAATTATATAATTTGATATTGTGCCTCTAACCCTACAATAATATAGATCTCATCACAATTTCAAATTATCAATTTACGTTAAAGTTCACCTTTAACACATAGAAATCAGTAACTTCAAATCAATAACTTGAACCAATTCAACTTTTCAGCTGTGAAAGCGGCATGTGCAGCAAACACAATTCAAACTGGCCGTTTTCAAAAATGATAGCATGTTTCACAGCCTATAAAGACACATCAAACTCAAGGCTTCATACCCCTTTGTTAACCATATTGCTTGGATCTTCACAGAAATCTCCTCAGTGATGCTATAAGTGACTTATACCTATTGGCCTTTTGGGGAATTGTATTGAATACTTAAAGGGATACTTCAGGATTTTGGCAATGAGGCCCTTTGTCTACTTCCACAGAGTCAGATTAACTTGTGGATACCATTTTTATGTCTCTGCGTGCAGTTTGAAGGAAGTTGCTAGCAGATACTCATAGACTTCCAGTCATTGCACTGACACTAGTTAGCATTGGCTCGCAAAACTACCTCTAACATCCTTCATACTTGACACAAAGACATACAAATGGTATCCACGAGTTCATCTGACTCTGGGGAAGTATATAAAGGGCCTCATTGCCAAACTCCCGAAGTATCCCTTTAAATCTGTCCTTACAGTGTGTGCACACACACACAAAACCCCTCTTTAGCCTGTTATAATCACAGATTACTGACCAAAATGTGTACCTGGAATAAAAACATGAATGAATCGTAGCTCAGTGTTTTACAGAGAGTAACAACAACATTGTTGGCCTCGGCCAGGGTGAGAGTCTATAGTCTTCTGTAGTGTAGGACAGAGGGCTATGTACTTTTATTGAAGATATTTAAGAATGAATAGCCTAGATTTAGCCAAAATGACATTATCTGAGACAAACAATAATCGAATTGCTGCGTTAATACAATTGAAGATGTGTAGGACATGCTGCAAATACATGTGTGGATTACCCTTTTTGTCATTTGTCTCCGCAATATATTGTAGGAAAATATATTTCATGTCATGCTTTTGAATGTAAAGTCAAACAAATATTATTCAATGAGCCACATCGATCCACCTTTGTATCAGCAAAGGATCTTGTTTGCTGACTGACATTTTCCCCACATTTGCACTGTCTGTGTCTACGTAGCCCTGAGCATTATCTCATCATCACAGTTGCCTCTCTCTCTCCCTCTGCCCTTGAGCCATGATAATCTGCTTGATCTTGTTCCCCTGTCCCCATGCAGCAGGCAGAGCAGTCCTGGGTCATGTTCATTGGGGCGTGCAACGAAAAACATTTTTGCAACGGAAAACTAAACTAAGCATTTCCCATTGGACAGGTTCAGTCTGTTTCAGTCTGTTTTCTTCTGTTTGGTGCTTAATGACCATGACCCTGTTGTGTTCCATTTCCTTTCTGTTTATCAGTCACGGCTGCTGACCCCACAGGGGTCATCGCTCGGTTTTCTTGTGTTCCCCGCCCGGCAGCTTGTGTTACCCACTGGCTTCCCCAACCTTGTCCCCCTCCCCCTGACCCGCACTTCCCCGAGCACTTACTCTATAGGGTCACAGATTGAAAGGCAAGTCACAGAAGATAACTCTATTGCTGTGTCTCTCTGTCTTTCTCTCTTTCTTTCACATTGCACGCATGTATGCACACACACACACCATTATTTTCTTCTCTGTGTGTGTCTCTCTCTCCTGTGGTCCTGGAGAGCAGATACTGGGGAGATTCACTCTGATAAGGTAGTGTGATCCTTTGAACTAAAGAGCTTAGCCCACTGTCCTGCTGCTAGTGATGTACTGTATGTTTGGCCTGATTGACATGTATCCGGTTTATATACTGTAGTTGTAGTAGTGACTTCCTGGTCAAATCTAGCGTACAACTAGAAATATCTGGCTTGGTCCCATTGCTGCACTCTAATAACAGTACAGTGTAGTGGCATGCCGGTAATTTCATTAGAGATTAAATACTGTTTGGGAGGGCAGCAGCTGGCGAATGAGTAGCCAGGTGTGATGTAGGGTGTGGTGTTATGGTGCTCCTGTGTCCTTAGAAGCCCATCTAAACAGACTGTTGGGAACAGGTCAGGAATGGGATGGGCAGAGAACACAGAGACAGACTGTTGGGAACAGGTCAGGAATGGGATGGGCAGAGAACACAGAGACAGACTGTTGGGAACAGGTCAGGAATGGGATGGGCAGAGAACACGTGTGTGTTTTAACATGGTGTGTTAGTCCTCTCTTTTCCTGATGGTGCATTATTCTTTTACTGTACAAATTATTATTATTTTTATATATTTTTTCATGCCATTCTACAGTGTACCAGAACATTATCAGTTGTTTTAATATTACTGTATTTGAGATAAGAACCAGAAATTAGCCATTATTACCACATGCTTTTGTATATATCAGGCAAATTACAGGACTGAAAAAGCATTAACCATGTCTTCTTGATGTTTTGTGTCTGTGAATTTGTTATATGCACAGTCACAGGGTCTAACAGATACTCCCCATATAAAGCAGGTCCCCAGCAGGTAATGGGGGCGTGGTTGAAATGCCAAGGCAAATTGCCAGCAGGAATTAAGTCTGATGAAGCATGGTGCCCACGCCAGTGTCTATTGTAGCCTACATATAGTATAGCAGAGTGTGTCTGGCGCTGGGTCTCTAATGGTCTGGTACACTGGTTGTCTCAATACAAGGGTGTGAACTATGTTCTGCCAACGGCTGCTCTCTATAATGGCTAGGTTCTTGCCTCAATGTTTAGGTTTCTGAGCAAAAACATGCCATTTAATGGCGAGGCTCTAATATTTTGGGTGTCTGCTTTACTGTAATACAGGGTGTTGTTTCTTGGTGGTTACTAGTTCTAATCCAATGAGCATCTTAAATGCAGAGATTAAGTTAAATGCATGCAGGTGCACAGAGCAGTGACATGTTCTCACAAGTAATAATTTATCTTTGAGTGTCAACACTGCTTGTAGGTGCAAACCTAATCAAAGAGCGTCTCACGCCTACTGTATCTGTCAAGCAAATGATACACAATAACATACAAATGAACTGTCTCACACCTTGTCAATACAATTGTGGGCCAAATCCTAACAATCAACACCAATCATGTATTGAGGTCAGGGGGAGATTGATGTGAATCCTGTGCACATGTCTCAAGGATTCGGTCCTGTGTGCTTCTCTGGCCAGAGAAGCACCAAGGTTCAGACAGCTTTATTACAAAGGCGTCACACGATCCTGCCATGGTGACACTCGGGTGTCTATCAAGGTCACCTCCTCAGGTTTCCCTCCTAATCACACACACTGTCCCACTTCTCCTCACATCCGATACCACCTTGTCTGTCAATCAACCCACTGCTGATAGTTGCTGAATTAGATAAGGTGAAGTGAAGCCTAAATGAGATGTTTTAGACAGGTAAGGACGCTACTCAGATTGCTTACCGAGAGGAATGATTTGCTGTGTGCAAGATTCAAATCAGTATGTGAATTTAAATGTCAAACTGTTCCCACTGAGATTTTCACTTGGGAACACCCTTCCTATCAATCCCCCCCCATTCTAGCGCCAGTCTGTTTGTGCTATCATACCAACTCCCTGTCACCTGCTGTGATGCCAAACCGTTTGGCTTGACAATGACATAAATGGAGTAGGCTACAACACAAACAGATCTGGGACCAGGCTACCACAATTCCACCTCTGATTATACTGTCATTGGCTATTGTTACACTTTCCCACTGAGACCCAATTCAATCTGATCTTTCAAGAGAGTCATTTAGGCAGGAATTATGTTTTGTATAGATGTAATGAAATGCTTTGAGACTGTGATCTTAAATACAATTATTAATAATTATGATATTTTATTTAAGTTCACAGTCTCAAGGCATTTCATTACATCTGTACAAAACAAGAGACACTGAGACTGAAACAACACCTGCTGAGACTGTCCTAACATGGACACTGTACTGTACAATACTGTGCACACTATCCAATAGTGTTTTGACATTGTATAGCAACATTGTGTGGCATTATTTCAGGACAATTCATATTTGAGTAAAAAGTCAATAACCAAGGAGGAGATTTTAGAATGTATTTTATTATTTTATGTTCTCAGTAATTTAGTAAGTGATACATTTTGGGGGATAATATAATGACCTGTCTAAACGTATGCAAAAAGCAAAAATAAAAATCGGGTGAGAGTTGTAGATAGTCTGAACCAGAGGCTTGCAAAAAATAATCAATGTTTCTAAATACATGGACAGATGGAAAACTAAAGTTATAAATCCTAGCGCTGGAGTGGGGCGAGGAGAAATAGGTATGGAGGGTGTTATCCGGGTATTCAGGATAGGACCATGGCCTGGAACTCTGTGGGGAGAAAGTTAAGACAGGAAGATAAATAATTAGCTATACATGAAGAAAATATGTTATTTGGGACATAGTGACATCTCAACCAACTCAATTAATGAATCTGGGACATAGTGACATCTCAACCAACTCAATTAATGAATTTGGGACATAGTGACATCTCAACTAACTCAATGAATGAATTTGGGACATAGTGACTTCTCAACCAACTCAAGGAATCATTGCAAGGAGACACATTTGAGAACATTTTACCAAGATACTACACTGTATACTGTAATTGAGAGTGCAATTGACAGAGGAGGTTCAATGTAGAACTGTAAAAACTATTTATATTACCCATTGGCAATTACCATTCTGTAACCTGCTTACTATCATATTGCAATCGTTGCCAGATTCACAACCAGATTCAGACCTGTACAATCTCAACTGATTTGGTATCGAATGAGATCATTCCTTCAAATTGCCATCGACATAATCAAACAACACTCTCATCCACCTCTTCATCGCCGTCATCATCAACGACGACAACAACAACATCATTGTGATTATCATCATGATAATCGTTATTATCTTCTTCATCATCATCATCATCATCACCAAACTAGTGTAAGATACACACCATCTGCTCCAATCATGCCGTCGCTGTCGTCATCAGCAGCAGACATGAAGGCCTTGGTCTCTTTTTCAGTCAGGACACGGGCCCCGGGGTTGAACCTCTGGAGGAAGAACCTGAGACGCACACACACACACCATGAGACCCCTAATATACCATGTTTACTTTTACTGGGCTATTCTACACAGTTGCCATGACAATACACCGCTCTACAGCAGAACCCTTCAGATATTGAGGAGGTAGTATTGTCTGGGTTACAAAGCAAACCGATCGGACATTAATGATGAATAGATGAATGGATATTGTTTCAGCCATATATCTCAGACAAACTATGGCGGTCACCCTTTTAAAATAGGATTTTAACCTCAAGGATCTGTCCTAAAATAAAAAATTTAAAGTTTCATGAAAAAAAAAGTGTAGGAGTTGTAGAGGACATGCTTACTGAAAGCAGGCCTAATATGCCATCAGTATGACAATTTACTATCTCTTGATGGGGGTGCACTAGTAAAGATGTGCAAGTTTACAAAGCCTATCTTCAAGAAGTAGCCTACTTTCGAGCAAAGTTAGGTTGACGTTTATTGGGATGAGTGTTGTCCTTGAGGCCGAACTGAGCGATTTCCACTAGATGGGCCAGCTGCAAAGTCAAAATTGTCTAGATTGTAAAAATGCATGAAAACAAATATTTGCTTTTTGGTCTTGATTTAAGGTTAGGGTTAGGCATTAGGGTTAGCAGTGTGGTAGGTTAAAGGTTGGGGTTAGGTTTAAAATCAGATTTGATGACTTTGTGGCTGTGCCAGCTAGTGACCACTGCAGAGCTGTCTCCAGAACAAGATTGATGATCAAAAATGCTAACCTTTGCAAAATTACAGGTAGCCTAACACGTTTAGGGCCTACAGAGGATGATATAGGCCTATGCTGCTTCAAGAAGAATATATGGGCTATTTTCTTTAGGCCTAAATATTGTAGTAGAAAGAACACAAAGATTGTAGTTCATCACTAACTAAAAGTCCAACAATTGTAGCCGACTCACTTCAGTTCCTCCTCCTCAATGAAGCCACTGGCGTCGTTGTCCAGGATCCCGAAGACTTTCTTCACGTCCGCGGGACTCTTCTTGGTCAGACCACACTGCTGGAAGAACTTCTTACAGTTGAAGGAGTCCGGTGCTGATGGGGTAAGGATGACATGAGAAAATTAACAGGCGTGTTCGGCCTTAGCTCTGGTATAGGTCGTTAACGAGGAAGTGGGGGTAGGAAGTGGAGATAGGCCTAGTGGAAGAATGCAAACTAACGCAGACCCTAACCCTAACCTTAACCCTTTTAGCCACCTAGCTAGAATTCATAACATATCATAAGTTTTGCTAAATCGTAACGTATTGTACATTTTGCAAGTTCGTAACATATTGTAGGTTTTGCAAATTTGTAACATATAATACGAATTGTAATTCATAACATATCATACTAAAAGGAGGGTCTCAGATTTACGTACAGAATAATACGAAATGCTCTGAGACCAAGTTGCGGCTGATTCAAATAACCAACTCTTCTGTTTAGTCTAGTTTAGTTCACTCATAGGCACATCACATTTTCATTCATTCAAAAACTCAGTCTAAATGAAGACAATTGTTTGCATTATAATTCCTCCTGATACATTTAGGGACAAAAAAGCTGACTGAGACACCTGCCATCTGTTCTGTCCTAAATGCTTTTGTGGGGTTTGGTGTGTGAGTCTACTGTAGCCTAAATGTTGTTTTCTCTAAAATAGGCCTCATTTTAAACCACCTAAGTATGCCTATACTTCTGTTTTTTGTTTGACAACAATGGACGACCTTATTTTATTTTATTTAGTATAGTGAATCTGCCCATTGCCTAGGCTACCACTAATGCGGTGAAGGAATCTAATGAAGAAAGCAATAATGATATTAGTGGAAGATGATACCTTGGCAGTCCTTCATAGCTGCGTCGATGGCATCAGCCGAAAGGACAGATGAGAGCGACATTTTAATCCTGTTGAAGAAACAACAGTGGTGAATTATTAACACAATTAGTCAGGTCGGCTAAACAGCAATGCATGCTTCTTCTTTGAAGACACAAGACGTTGGTTTGGCTGGTGCAGAATATTATAATTATTTGGATAGCATATCTAAAGTACAGTTTCACAGGCCTATAAAACATAGCCAATAACTGACACGCATATAGCCTAAGGTCTATTGATTCAGCTCATGCACATAACAGTTAATTTCTCAGTAATTCCCCCGAGCCTATTGCTTGATCTGATTCGTTGACAAAAGCTAGGTAGGCCTACTCCAAATACCACTACTGGCAAATGATCTTTAGTCTGCCCTGAATACGTTCAGGACACTGTCTCTGTCACCCTGCGCGTACCAAAGCGTCCCAAGGCGCACAGATAATGCACAGATGCATGGGAACTCTCTTCAGTGTCTGAAGTTAAATATCCCAGTCAAATTGACCCAAGGCTAACAAATGGTTATACGCCAGTTTATCAACTACCATTTAAATAAGTATTTGCTCAAATGGATAGCAAAGAATGAATTAGATACTTCCTAAAAATAAAATATGGCACAACTTTGTCTAATACGCTGCTAAAGCATCCGTTGTCTAAACATTAAAGCCAAGTAAACTACTCATTATAAACACAAACGAAGCGAATAAGAAAAAAAGAACAATTTCTATCACTCAAAGTGGCAGAGAATGACTCCCCTGAGTCCAGTTCAGAGCGCAAAGTCAACTTACCGCGTTGAGGTTCTTGCCCGGTCGTTGATCCAAAAGAGAGGAGTAAGGAAGGCTATGTGGTGACTGGTGTCCGTCAGAGACGATTTATATAGGTCTGATTGCGGTGACAATAGGGAATGCTTGAATTACCTGTCTGAGTATCAAATTTTAACTGCCCGTCCCTGATCAAATTTCTTCCCTAACTAATTCACCTTTACCCTTTATAACGCCCATGGGCAGGACCATAGACTGACTACTGTGGACATCAGTAACGCCCTTGTAAATGGAAAATTAAGTCATCAGTGCATTATTCTATATCCCCTCCTCCCACCCACACCTAACCCAGTCCTCCTCCCCCTCTCCCTCCCTTCTTGAATTATAATACAGTACTATGGTACAAAAATGTGCAGTCTCTCTAGCACTGTTTATACCTGGTGCTAACATGCGCCCTTTGTCCTGATCTTGTCCACATTCCGATTATGCCCAAATTTGTACACAGGAAGATTAAAAGACAGGCAGGCATTGTGTCTGGATATCAATCAAGTATAAACAGATCTGCATGGTCAAATCATTTAAATCAGCATTGTACTGGCCTCTAAAATCATTGACAGGTAGCACCATTGACTTATTGCATCAGTAAATAAATCCATATTATTTAGAATATCTGTCAAATAATCTGCATACAGGGAGGTACCAGCTAATCTGTTCACAATGCGGACACAGTGGAGGGTAAGCTGGGTAAGGGAGAAGGGATAAGAGACATATTTTAATACAATGTGTAGATGTGACAAACCTTGATCAGATAGTTATTGGATCATATTGATCAGATCACGAAACTCACATGTTAGCGCAAGGTATAAACAAGGCTAATCTCTCTCTGTCTGTCTGTCTCTGTCTCTCTCTTGCTCACCCCCCCATCCCTACAAACAGTCCCAGAGCTGGTATTTGTGTCACACATACAGTATATTGTCCTCAGTGAAAAAGGTAATTCAGTGAGAAAGCAAGCTGCATTCAGGGAGAAGTCAAGCTCCAATAAACCACATTCAATTATAAAGTGTATAACTGGATATGTGGATATTGGATGTTGAACAATTTGTGGAGAGATAAAGTGCGGCCATTGTGTGGTGTAGTAGCCCACAGCCCCCTGAGAACGAACGCTCTGGTCCAAATCTCCTGCAGATCTGTCAAGAAATGTGCCCTCATTTGGATTTAAACAGCCCACATTTTTCAAACCCTGCTACTCTGTTGGACCCACCAGATGGGGTTAGATTATCCTCTGCAAATCTAATACTACTAAACTCCACAGATACACACACACAACAGGGGTTGCCTATCACGGAATGTCATCATGACGATATATTTAACCTTCTCTCGCACTACAGACCAGACGGGGGTAAATATTGAGCTATCATTTTGTCCAGTGTGCTGATTAAAGGACACAAGGTTACCCTTTTTTTCAATGTCCCACTTGATTGTGCATGATGATGTAATGTCAATTAGGGTCCATACACACATGCACACACGCATAAACACACATACACACACATTTGCCTATGGCGTCTGTGTTGGAATAGAGTTTGGGAAATGGGGGGGAGAGAGAGAGCGAGAGAGAGAGAGATTGCATCTTGTCTATTGAGGTCACTCAGGCCGTCCCTCAGATATAAATGGCCACACTAGATATGGCCGCAGGGGCAACCCTGGGCGTTAGCAGATCTAACAGAGTGATCCATTTAGAACAATGCTTATCTTTGCAATTCCTCACAGTGTTATTGAAGAAGTGAAATGTAATACTGTATTTGGGCAGTATGTAAAATGTGACCATTGGCAGAATTCCTATACCTTCAGAGGACAACCCTAAAACAATGTCACTGTATGTAGAAGTGAATGGAGAGGTCTGCGGCGAGTTCATTAACCATATCCCTTGGAGTATACAATGCTTCTGGACTGTGGAGAACAGCTATTATTCATCATTGGACAAGGGGAAAGTTGAAGGTGTGCAATGTGCATGTGTGCTCACTTCTCACTGTAAAGGTGTGCATGTGTTCGTATTGGGGTGACAGTGCACTGCACAGGATGTCATCAATAATACAGATAGCATCTGATTTGTGTCCTTTTAAATATAAAATCGACATAAATTATATTATTTATCCAATTATTATAAAAAAATATGTATCTAATTATTTATCAAATTCAAATCCTGTTATGATTCTCATCATTAAAGTTTTGAAACAAAGTCTGACATTTAGCCTTGACAATTCTCTCGGCATGTTTAATAACAAGTGGCACCACACAACAAGAAATTGACACCCTTTGAGGTAGGGATTTCGCTGAATATCCCCTATAGCCGGGGGCAGACAACAATCATAGACCAGCTTGCAAGCTGTTCAATTCAATGAGAAACCGCGGCGCGCGCGGGGGGGGGATTTATAGACTACAGTACTTGGCACCTGCCCAACACAGCTGCAGCAGCGGAAGCAGGCAGCGGTCGAGCGCGTCAGCTGGCGACCGCGCGAGCCCTCCCAGACCGCAGGCGTTATAGTGTGTCGTGCAAAGTAGATGGGTAAAGGTCGCTCAAGGACAGGTCAAGTGAACCTTATTTAAACGTACCCTGCATATGTAGGCTGAATATTCCAAGTAAAATGAACCTTTAGACTGATATTACAGTGTTCTAGCCCCACGGTTATTACATTAGCATTTATTGTACTTTTATGCATAAATTAATTGCATGACTGCTGAAATGATCGAGTGGGCACGTGCGCTTAAAAGAACAGTAGGCTAGATCACTAATCCTTTAGGACATATTAGGCTTGTATTTTCACTGCTTAATATTGTTGTTTTATTCTGGTGCATATTTTGGTGGGAGAGTTGGTGTGGATAGTGTGTAGGCTATACGCTGCGTTTCCACTAACTCTCCAAACATGTACGCATGAGGAGAAAACATTTCCCTTGGGACCACTTTATGGTAATTTTTATATAAATGTAGTTCATTAATGCAAGGTGTGTAATTAAAATAATTAAAACTACTCCTGCAGCTCGCTCAGTCACAGCCTGACCTTTTAAATCACATTTTGTGACTGGGCGCACGAACGAGCAATAGTGCGACTAGCGTCTCCATGTCCAATGTCCGAAACCTCTTTCTAGGATTTGAGGCTCCAGCGGCAGATGCATGAGTGGAAACTCAATAGGCTCTCCCTGTCTCTGGTCCTATGTGAAAGAGAGACTGAGGAGGACATCGGATCGAGCGGTGCCCCTTACCAACATGCGGTGATGTTGTGCGCCATTCTGATACCTCGTCGCCTATACGGTTACTGGGCGGTAATTTATTCATTTGCTAATTTTCTTTACAAGCGTACATGGGCAGGATAGTCGTAATTTGTCCTGGCTCATCCGGTGTCGAACAGAAACGGATTAGAGATGCTCCGTTACCGTTGCCACGGAAGAAACGGGTGTGTTTTGCTTGTTCGGTTAAATCATATTGAAAAATGTGTAGACATAACATATGCAGTTCTAGATAATAGGCTAACTGCGTAAGTTATCTGACTTCAGTGTATTATGATTGCATTACATTATGAACATGGTCCTGAAACATCTGATCGCAGGGGGTTCCGATTGCCGCTGTCCCGTGGTGCTAAATCATATTTGAATGTTATTAGCGCTGTTTTCTGTTTGTTTGCATCGACTTTTTCCTCGTGACAGTGTAACTATAGCGCCAAATGCCCTACCAAAAGGCAATGACTAAACCAGACAGCTCTGCCTGACATGGTTATAGTTGCCTAAATCAATGGCTGTTAGTGTTCCAGTTTTGTGGGCCTATGGTTTCAAAAGCTGCATGAGATGTTGTTTCATGGTTCGTCCTCCGTTTTAATGTGACTCTTCAAACACACATCAGGGGCAATTGTTATATGATAGGCCTACTGATGGTTTGTCGTGACTGATGGTTTCTACGGTTGTGGCTAGATGGCTCCATCTAGTTGTAGCGTCGGGGATAAAAGTTTTGACAACTAGCATTTTAGCTAAGCCAAACCCTAACCCTTTAATTACGTTAATTATCCTGACCTGATGCGTTAATTATGTTAACCTGCTGCGTTAGTTCTAACCTGCTACGTGAAGTCACTTCTTTCCGTAGTTGGGTTAGGTTTAGCTAAAATGTTACAGTTGTCAATTAACCATCAGTCCCGACAAACCATCAGTATCACTGTACCTGTTCAGGAGAGTGTAATTAACGTTAACGTTCAGAAAGCAATGTAACCTATCGAGGGAATCGTATCATATCTATTCATTATATTTCTATTTGTAACGTTCAGAGCGTTTAACTTCCCTGAATACACCCCAATACGCACCGCTGTCTCTATTTAGGGGAAACGCTGCCTTGGGAAGACTACTCACTGTCTTTGGGTTTGCCACCATCTAGTGGACTCATAACGCCGACGCATAGACTATACTCCCATGTGGGGCTTCTTAGTAATGTCGTTAGGCCTACTGGACACCGGACATCAAATCATAGAGACGCATTTGATGAGATCAGCAGGAACACTTGTTGACAATCAATCAATCAACTGCTGATGTAAAAAGGGCTTTATACATACATTTGATTGACTAAAAACATTATAAAACATATTGAAGCATGTGTTTTGTCCATATATGTATGCAGACTCTTAAGGCACTGGTTCCCAACCTTTTTCATTATAAAACATATTGAAGCATGTGTTTTGTCCATATATGTATGCAGACTCTTAAGGCACTGGTTCCCAACCTTTTTCGTTTAATGTACCACCAACTGAATTTTGCTCTGCCCGGAGTACCCCTGGAGTACCCCCACATGTGTATTTTACCAGTAGGCCTATGGTCTTATGAGTATTCTCAAGTACCCCCTGTGGATAGGCCAAGGACCCCCAGGGGTCCTAGTACCCCTGGTTGGGAACCACTGCTCTAAGGTACTGTATAAAACATAATTGGAATCACTTGAACCCTCAATCCTTGTCTCTACTCTAGGATAGGATGTAAATTATGGATGTATCTATTGTTTAAGTAGAACATTTCTGTTACCTATTTTCATATGAGGGCGGCAAAACTAAGTTGGTGCCATGCTGGTATTTATTTTATTGACTTGTATTGTCCTCTCTCTCTCTCTCTCTCTCTCTCTCTCTCTCGCTCTCTCCTTCACTCCCGCCCTCTCTCCCTCTCTCCCTCTCTCTGTCTCTCTCGGTATCTCTCTCTCGCGCGGTCTCTCCCTGTCTCCCTGTCTCTCTCTCTCTCTCTCTCTCTCGCTCTCGCTCTCTCTCACACACTCACCTACCTCGGTTTGTGTGTGCCTGTGCACCCTCGTGCGTAAAGTGTGCGTTCATTTGTACTTGCACAATGATTGTTCTGTTTTTTTTATGAGCAAAACATGACAAATAGACTATGTGTCGTGAATTATTATGTATAATTTATAGCAAATAAAATGGCAGTCGTTTACTCAATTACAGTTAATATAAACCGGTTCCTTTTATGGATGTGAAGTTAAATTAATGGCATCTGAACTCAGATAAACACATTTGATTAATTAAATAGGAAATAATACAAAGACCTTTTATTCCAAAAGAATATTGATTCTTTTTTATCTATCGTCCTTTCCTGAAAAGTGCATCATAGATTTTACAGTAAGCAAAATTCATATAAGACATGAATACATCCGCGCTACATTCACAATCATAATTTTGGACAGTGTGCCGCACAGGAGGAAACTTCTTGCAAGCAAATGTATAAAAATTATTTATATTCAGATGAAAAGGGGAGGTCTTGGGCAATATTGTTCCTTCAGGTGAGTTCTTGGTCAGTTGCTCTTTATTGCTTAACCAATACAGCGAACTCTGCAAAAGAAAAGAAAAAACATTAACCCTTTCCAGTGTCTTATAACATTAGTTTACTTTCCTAGCTTAGGCCTTAAAATAGATTGAAACCAGGTCCTAAACATCGTTATTAATATGCAAGTAACATTGATTAACGCATTGATTAACCCATGTATGCTATGTTTCGTACCATCAATTCCAATCATGCCATCACCATCCGCATCACCAGCCTTGAGGAAAGCCTTTGTCTCGGCGTCGGTAAGTACCCTGGCTTTGGGGCAAAAGTTCTGAAGGAACAGCCTGGAGACACAGACACAAATATTGGTTTAGTTTCATTCGAATGTATGCTGGCCAATGCACTAATGCACACTTACATTTAGAATGCATGCGCACCGATACAGTGACAGTCTCCTGCATTGATTTAATCTATTGTCTGTTATTTGTCCTGTAATGGTGCATGGCTCTTACTTCAGCTCCTCCACCTCAATAAAGCCACTTGCATCCTGGTCAATGATCTTGAAAGCCTTCTTGACGTCGTCGGCGGACTTCGCAGCAAAGCCAATCGTATGGAAGAAGGTCTTGAAGTTGAAGGAGTCGGCGGCTGTAACGCAAATATGAAGGATATATGCCTACTGTATAACCTGCAAGTAAACACATAATGCAACTACAGACTAGAGAGGTAATCGTGTGTTCATATAGCTAATTTGACGTTTATCATACCACATAGTTGGGTTAAAAAGGCTTTTTAGGTGGGGGAAAAGTAAACAAACTAGGCTCTACCTTTGCACGCTTCCAATGCGGTTTTGATGTCAGCCTCCTTGCACAGATGGGCACAGGCCATTTTGAGCTGAATGTTGAAAAAGGGGAGAAATTGTTACTTTAATTCAACTTTGATTTAGCGTGTCAACGTTCAGTATTGAGCACTGCATTGAATCTACATCATGTTTTGAGAGCTTATTACCAGGTAAGTACTAAGTTATTATTCTATTGTGCAATACCAGGGCACAAACATAATGCTAATAAAGATGAACAAATCACCAAACACTCCGACTTTCTACCAGCCAAAATGTCAGCACGACTCAACCCATCTTATTACATTTATAATAGATTATCCACTGCATTACGCAGGATGTCAAACAAATATTTAAAATCGACCAGCCACTGTTTACTAGCATTTGGCTGGTGGTCTTTTGATAATAGCGGAGCCCCCTGCGCCATCCATGTGATTATAATGCAATTGGACAGATCAAATCGAATGTGTCAAGCTGCCCTCAAATGTTTCTGTCTCAACCAATGGGTGTAATTTGGGAATTCATATCAAATCCAATTGAAACGTTTTTAGTGGTTCCCAAAAGGAAAGCCCCGATAGGCCATGGTTAAGGCAGCCCACGGCACATGTGGGTTTTTGATAAGGATGTTGATGTTGCATTCCAAACGTTCCATCTGAGAAACTGATTTGCAATTGTCGAAATCCATCCGGCTCCGGTGTGCGTCCAAATAAAGCCAAAAAGTACAGAATCAAAATCTCAGTCTTTGGGTGTTTTGAATGACACAACGGCTTGCTGTCCCACGTTTAAGGTAAATTGTACAGTGCGCATAGGATAAAATGTACAGCAAAAGCCTGGATGTTGCAACCTTTCTGGATCCTGGGTTACTGTACGTCCTTAGCACCGCACGGAAACTCACCTCTGATGTCTTTGGTGAACGGTTGATAGAGAAGACTTCAGGCGACTGCAGCGAGTGGTGTTCCCATCGATACTGCTGACCTTATATACTTTCAGTCAACCGATATTCTAGGCATAATGTAACCGACACCGGTCGTGGAGGGGGGGGGGTCTAATTGTCCACTGGCAAGAGACCCGATCTATTTAAAGTTACATAAATGAAGATGCTTAAAAGGTGCGTTTGAAAAAAGTCCATAATATCCCCCATTGCTAAGAATATATTCTGTTGAGTGATAGGGATGGAATCGACGGTTGCTAAAAAGATATTGAGAGGTTCATGTAGCCTATGGATATCAACGCGGTCATTGACGAGATTTATAAGGAGGGTTGTAGTTTTCATGTAATATGCACACATATGCTGGACTTGAGAGGTCTGTTTAAAACTATTTTGTGTTACTCTGAATATCTTTGTTAGAGTTTCCAGTCATCCATTGCATTAAGGTGAAGTATTGGATGTGCGTAAACCGTGTGTAAATATAATGGTTTTCTAAATGATTTAGAGAAGGTATGATGCTTTTATGATTAAATATTTTGATATAATAAGATATGAGGCTACACTAAACTTGTAATATTTTACATGAAAGTAATTTACTTGCAACATGCTTATGATTGCCTAGATTTTATCATGCAATGTCTCGTGAAAGCAAATTTGATCCTAATAATCTTCCACATCCGTTGGTGTATATCGGACTAATTGTGCATAGCCAAAAAGTGTCTGCGGCTTCTGTAAGTCTATACAGTTAATGTGATCATGGGGATTAGCCCACAGTAAACTGTACTATACTTCATATCTAGCCTATACTGCACGCTCAAGTCCTTTGTATTTGTATATTTTTGTTGCCCTTTATATCGCTCAGAGTACTTGGGAAATAAACGAAGTTATGACCCAAAACAAACGTCGAAGTACTGATAATTGCTTTCATATGGTTTGGCTATTGGGTAGAAAACAATGCACCATTCCACCATAATGTTTAACTGTTCGTTAAGCAATTTTACAGCAAACGTTTTTTTTTTTCACTTGTGGTCAAATACATGCTAAAGTTTATAGCGAACATAGTATTTTTTTCCTGCAGGTGGCATCACTGTCATATCTCTGACGGGGGGCGGGGGTATACTATCACAACATATTTTTCTGTTTGGAAAATTAATTGATTGCGGCATGCTTATGTCGCAAAAGTGTTGCGTGTTGTATTACGGATACATTGCTTAGTTGGGTAGTTACTATGTCGCACCAATGGGGTCAGTGATACACTGATTCGCTGAACACAGTCTGTGTACATCTTTGGCTGTTAAATTAGAAGATGTGGAATTATCTCAGATAAGCTATAATAGGATCATTGTTAGTTAGCTATTGTAAATTATTTAGTGTAAGTAACTTTTAAGTATATGTAAAATAAACAGCCTACAAATACATTGCAAGATGTGCCACAAGTTTTCACAAATGATACAGATAAACACAATCTTACATGACTGAAAATACCACAATCTCCTTAAGTATTTATAAAGGAACCATACACACTCTGGTTGCACTGTATTTAACATGTATTTAAAATGTCCTGCTGACTCAACATAATGTCACAAGGCTATTCTTGGCCATTCTGTTGCAGTGTCAGTTTGCTCCAGCACTTTGTCTCGTTGACCAAAGAGGAAGTGCCATCCAGAGAGTGAGAATCCATGAGGAGGCAGCAGGCGGGCAGACCTGCAAGGCTCTATTAGAGTAATGTGAAATATATCCTCTTCAAATCCCTTAGAAAGTATCCCAGTGATGCCCAAGGACTTCCCCCACACTACAAGCATGCCAGGACCTGGCCCAAATCCTACAGGACTCCCATCTGGGCATTATTAAAAGAGGTTCTCTCTCTCTCTCTCTCTCTCTCTCTCTCTCTCTCTCTCTCTCTCTCTCTCTCTCTCTCTCTCTCTCTCTCTCTCTCTCTCTCTCTCTCTCTCTCTCTCTCTCTCTCTCTCTCTCTCTCTCTCTCTCTCTCTCTCTCTCTCTCTCTCTCTCCATAACCCCTCACACTAGCAATGACCTCATAGATAAACACACAGGATACATTTGAACTCTCCTAAAATTTTCCCCTATAGCCTGAGTCCCAGATCTGTCTTGGTGTGATAGTGACATAGGAGTTTGCAAGACAGCACATGCAGGATACATCTGGAACTCAGGCTTATTTCTCCCCACATTGGTTTCTAAAGCATCGAGAGGCTAAGCTGGAAAGACAACATTTACACCAAAATAGTTATTATTACTGGGTTTTCACTATTCCTCGAAAGTGCAGATACGATTGTACAATTTGCACAAGCCATTTTCAGATCATTATAACATATCCAAATAACATTAACAATACACTATAAGGACATTGTGCTCCGTGTTGAGAAATATAGTCCGCAGGCAGTTGATAAATAAGTTAGTGAGTCTTGATAGGAGTTCTGGTTCTGTGAAAAACGGTGGATCTTGGTCAATGGACAATTATGCCTTTATAAGGGCAAGAAACTCTGCGAAAAGTAGTACTGTGCAAAATATGCCCAACCAAGAACATTGACCTTATTGTTCATGTTTGAATAATATGATGTAGTCAACAAATCAAAAAATAAATCTACACCTTCTGCAGTAGTACGGAAATAAAATAAAACCTCTTGCTCTTATAAACACAAGGCAGTCAATGTAGCAAATCTCCTCTAGTGTCATTTTTCCTTGTGGTCTGGAAAAACTCTGGGTCCCAGCTATATGTCCAATTTATTTGTTACCAGTACACCGACATATCATCCCTGCAATGTCCCTCAACCATGATGAGCTGGGTTAAGGTTCTCTTACCGTCAACTCCAATCTTGCCATCACCTTCCTCGTCCCCGGCTACCAGGAAAACCTTGGTCTCTTTGTCTGTGAGTACTCTGGCGCTGGCAGAGAAGTTCTGCAGGAACAGCCTGAGAGAGAGAGAGGATGAAGGGAGAGATGTTGGATTAGTGTAGCTTTTAAAGCTTAGACTAATCAGACCATTATTACTGTTCCAGCTGGCTGATAGCCATTGTTACTTAGGGTAATGCATTGCACAGAGAATTTTCAACCAACCTTTACTTGGCGATACTTCCTAAATTCCAGACTTGGAATAATAATAATATGCCATTTAGCAGACGCTTTTATCCAAAGCGACTTACAGTCATGCGTGCATACCATTTTGTGTATGGGTGGTCCCGGGGATCGAACCCACTACCTTGGCGTTACAAGCGCCATGCTCTACCAGCTGAGCTACAGAAGACAACGCATGTCTTCTAAACTTCCATGTCTAGTTGCAGGTGTTTCGTTTGAATTGAGAAAATGCTCCATTATTAAATTAAATAAATGTTTTGCTCCATAAAGTAGTCCAACAAGACGCCATCTTGTCTATTTGAAATCTTCTCTTAGGTGCCGCATGTCGTGAGTGCGACTCAGAAATCAAGCATTGCGTTGAATGACTGTCATGTGAATTTCTATCTCTAATTCAACCTAAGCTTGAATCATTACCAGAGGTTGTAAAGCTCTGGTTTTAATCATCAATGATTCAAGGTCAACAATCTACAAGTAATTATCGGTAAATTTTATTCAAGGAGAGCTCTGCTCAAAAACACAAATATCCTGTTTTTTATACCCCTTGACAAACAAAAACACTATGCTCCTCCCACCTTTAGGTGGCTTTCTTAAACAGTTCACGCCTTCCCCCTTGAATGGTTAGTAACGCCCCCTCTGTTAGTGGGTTGACACTACATGATAATTCTAACATTTATACTGTGTTTGGGGTGAAATTCTTTAGTAATTATTCTTAAAATCCAAATTAATCTAACAATCCACCCCTTTGACTAAATATTCCCACATTCAGGATAAATGTATTTTACAAGCATGATTAATCTCAGAGATCACATCAGAACTAATAAACATTTCATCCAATTGCGGTCTTTCAGGGTCCAAATCCTCGTCATCCACCAAGCCTGGAGGATTGTTTTTCACATTCCCCTGGTCAGAGTCCGAGTCAGTCCATCTCTCATCATTGTTTAGATACTGCATTTCACCAACGCCTGACTCACCAATCCTCGGACACAGGGAACAAGACAACAACCACATAATACAAGAATACCCATACAAACACTGATCGCTCCTAAGATGGTGGCTGCTAGGGTTTTCCATTTACCAAATATTTAATCAAACCACCCTATCCACAATGTACTAACTTCTGAGTTCAGTTCATCCTTCACTTAGTGCAGTTAATTCTGTAAGAGCTCTGGTGACTGTCCCATCCGGTGTGGTGTTGTTAGGGATAAATATGCAACAATGGCTTATCTTTCTATAGACACCGGCCCTTTCTGCCTGATCTAGAACCAACCTCTACTAAGTTATGAGCGGGATGGCGGATAATCGCTCAGAGATCCCCTTTACTGCATCACTAGTCTTGTCAATAAATCGTTGTTGGTTGTAATAGATATAATTTATCCAATCCATATTTTTGTTTGTCACCCACCAGAAAAATGTTGTAGTAAAACTCTCCCATATTTGATTTATAGCTTTGTATTCGTCTGGAACACCCCTGGGGATGCCTATACCATCTATCCAAATTGGGCTATTTCCTTCCTGACTTATTTATTTTTCTCCTAATTATTCTTCCTGTCACTGGTCTTTGATGACCAATTCTTACAGGTTGGACCAAAAATACTGGTGCACAAGTACCCACCCATCCCTCTGGTAATGTCTGCCGAATGCTCCCTTTTTTAGTGTACGCCCACCACACATCAGTCAGAGGGATGGTTAGGTTCCTAATTTTTTTCCCCCTCCCTTCCTTTTCTAAATCAGTCACATTAATTATCTCCTTACAGCCATCAAAATCACCCAAGTTACGGGTGCCATTTCTATGTCTGTAACACTGGTATTCGCCAGGAGTTAATGTGAATCTAGGTGGGCTGGCCCAGTATGTCAATTTTGCCAGCCCAATCCCTGTGCAATTTGGCTCTTTTTGATTGGACCCCAGGTCTAATACACAGGGAAACATTGCCTTTGGCATTGGGGCGGTCAACATTGTTGGTCGCCCAATGGAGCATGCATAACAATTGGTCTCCCCCAAGGCCCTAGCGGTGTATCTCATCCACTTTAACCAGAGATTCTCATCAGGGACCCCCTCCACTTCCCCATTGTTCCATTCTTGGAGGAGAAAATCTTTCATAGTGGACGGGTTAGTTGAATTGACTCCGTCATCCCTTGACTGATTTACTCGGTCTATTGCTGTTAGTGGATTAATGACAGTACCTGCTCCCTCTATATCTTTTGACTCCATCAAATATAATCTTAGACAAGTATCCCGTCCGTATTTGTCCGTGCAAGCCCAGTAAGTTCTTTTCATGTCCTCTTTAGTGACTTTTACTATTGTTACTACCATTTCCGTGGGGATGTCGTTATACCTTCTTATCTTCCATCTTGACGTCCAGCCCCCCCCTCCCGTCCGTCCGTCCGTCTCATATCTCCGTCCCCCCAGTATATCTAAATACCTGAGCCCAGGAACAATCTGCCGAGGGAGCTGAACATAAATACAACGGGATCTTATAATCCCCTGTTGCTTGCATATCCGCTCTGATAAGATCCCTAATCCTAATTTTGAATCTTACTCCCCACCCCTCTCTGACTCCTATTTTGTAGATCACTCGCCCTTGACGGTCAGTATGTCGGGTCGCTTCCCTTTTATTTCTTAATAATGGTAAGGCCATAGCGTAATTGGTGCGAGGTGGTGGTGGATCTTGACATACCACGACTATTGCCGAGACTATGATGCAGCTCAGGGTCACCCATATTCCCAAAAACCGCCAACCCTCTCCTGTCTTGAGTCCTTCTGCTCGGTACCACCCCATACTCACACCCTAGGAACACACTACAGTGATGATAGGTCTGGGTAGGAGATCTTCGTTGACAGAGATGACTCCCGCACCCTGTGGCGCAGTTCCGCTCGTCAACTCCGCGTGTGCTAAGCGGTGCTTGTATGTGGTCCTACCTTCTTGCAGTGGGTAACATGGACCCAGGTTCCTCTCTCTGCTATTCTAATGGCCAAGGTGGTTACCAACATAACCTGATAGGGCCCTTCCCAACAGGCCTGCTTCCAGTTTTCTTTCTAGTGACTGGATGCTCACCAGTCACCTGGTTAGATAGTGGGTCACCTTCTCCTTTAGTTCACCTGTGGGGCACAAAACCTCTGACATACGGGTGTGGTTAATAAACTATCTTCACACATGTTCAGATTAATGTAACAATTTCTGACTGCATTCTCTTTTTAGACTATCTAAAAAATGTTTTTTTTTTTTTAAAGTATTTTGTCCTCTCCTTCGTATATTATCTAATACAATTAGCCTCTCCCCCCCTCTTGACACATAGTTCTGCTTATGTGTCAATTTTTTCCACCTTCCTAAACATTCCCTTAGGTTATTTATCAACCAATTGCCATGCCTTTCATTTTTTAGATTGTCTTTTGATTCTTTATTGCTCCTCCCACTTCCTTTGTCTTTATGGCGGCTAAATTCGACTTTCATTCAGTTCAGAATCAATTAGTAATCCATTCAAACAATCTCTTATCTTGTAAAAACACTTATGTTTAGTTCAACCTCTGTTCTACCCCGGCTCTCCCGGGCTTGACCTGAAGACTGATTGTTGGACATGACAAGTCCATTTTTTTTTTTAGGTCACCTAAGTATTCTGCCTAGCAACAAAGAATAAAAACCTCTATGTTCGTGATTAACCCAGTTATCTCTAATAGCCCACCAAAAAAAAAACATCATATTTAAACCACGACCAATGTCATCCCTCTTTACTCTCTACCATTTGGGTAACATCCCTGATACAGTGGGGAAAAAAAGTATTTAGTCAGCCACCAATTGTGCAAGTTCTCCCACTTAAAAAGATGAGAGAGGCCTGTAATTTTCATCATAGGTACACGTCAACTATGACAGACAAATTGAGATTTTTTTTTTCCAGAAAATCACATTGTAGGATTTTTAATGAATTTATTTGCAAATTATGGTGGAAAATAAGTATTTGGTCACCTACAAACAAGCAAGATTTCTGTCTCTCACAGACCTGTAACTTCTTGTTTAAGAGGCTCCTCTGTCCTCCACTCGTTACCTGTATTAATGGCACCTGTTTGAACTTGTTATCAGTATAAAAGACACCTGTCCACAACCTCAAACAGTCACACTCCAAACTCCACTATGGCCAAGACCAAAGAGCTGTCAAAGGACACCAGAAACAAAATTGTAGACCTGCACCAGGCTGGGAAGACTGAATCTGCAATAGGTAAGCAGCTTGGTTTGAAGAAATCAACTGTGGGAGCAATTATTAGGAAATGGAAGACATACAAGACCACTGATAATCTCCCTCGATCTGGGGCTCCACGCAAGATCTCACCCTGTGGGGTCAAAATGAACACAAGAACGGTGAGCAAAAATCCCAGAACAACACGGGGGGACCTAGTGAATGACCTGCAGAGAGCTGGGACCAAAGTAACAAAGCCTACCATCAGTAACACACTATGCCGCCAGGGACTCAAATCCTGCAGTGCAAGACGTGTCCCCCTGCTTGAGCCAGTACATGTCCAGGCCCGTCTGAAGTTTGCTAGAGTGCATTTGGATGATCCAGAAGAGGATTGGGAGAATGTCATATGGTCAGATGAAACCAAAATATAACTTTTTGGTAAAAACTCAACTTGTCGTGTTTGGAGGACAAAGAATGCTGAGTTGCATCCAAAGAACACCATACCTACTGTGAAGCATGGGGGTGGAAACATCATGCTTTGGGGCTGTTTTTCTGCATAGGGACCAGGACGACTGATCCGTGTAAAGGAAAGAATGAATGGGGCCATGTATTGTGAGATTTTGAGTGAAAACCTCCTTCCATCAGCAAGGGCATTGAAGATGAAACGTGGCTGGGTCTTTCAGCATGACAATGATCCCAAACACACCGCCCGGGCAACGAAGGAGTGGCTTCGTAAGAAGCATTTCAAGGTCCTGGAGTGGCCTAGCCAGTCTCCAGATCTCAACCCCATAGAAAATCTATGGAGGGAGTTGAAAGTCTGTGTTGCCCAGCGACAGCCCCAAAACATCACTGCTCTAGAGGAGATCTGCATGGAGGAATGGGCCAAAACACCAGCAACAGTGTGTGAAAACCTTGTGAAGACTTACAGAAAACGTTTGACCTGTGTCATTGCCAACAAAGGGTATATAACAAAGTATTGAGAAACTTTTGTTATTGACCAAATACTTATTTTCCACCATAATTTGCAAATAAATTCATAAAAAATCCTACAATGTGATTTTCTGGATTTTTTTTTCTCATTTTGTCTGTCATAGTTGACGTGTACCTATGATGAAAATTACAGGCCTCTCTCATCTTTTTAAGTGGGAGAACTTGCACAATTGGTGGCTGACTAAATACTTTTTTTCCCCACTGTATATTTATGAAAAGCTAAGACTGTTTGGGAAGAGAGCAACAACATAACCTGTTCTTCCTCCTCAGAGTTCCAAATGATTTTACCATGGGCTGCCATTGCCTTCCCATAGATAAGATCACTTAATTTACCCGTATGCAGTACATAATGACGACCCAAGCTTTACAGCAGTCTATTCTTACCAAAAAGCTCATCATTCTTCATCTAATTTTTTTTTTCTAGTCCTTATCTACCTGACCCTATTGCTAAATCAATGATCTAGGCAATAGTTGTCTTGCCTTAGATTGTACATTCTTCTGATTACTGCAGCTTATTCCATGAATTTAGTTTCAAATATCACCCAATAAACCGTTCCATCCCACAGCATAGTAAACACCACCTATGAACTGTTGAAAATTCCCTAAATTCAACATAACAACCCTTTATAAACATCATGCTGGGTGTGTTTTTTATTTTATTTGAAAAACCCAATTGAAAAATAACAATCAAAGATAGTTAGGCTCAACTTAATTTGGTAGCTCCCTCTTATGACCTAAATACTGCCTAACTTCATAAAATCCCTCAAAATTTCTCGAGTATACAATGATTATTTAATTGATTACTCTAAATCTGCTACATGTGATCTCATTCAAATGTTCCATTATCAGTTATTTGATCCACCCCCTAGTAAAATCTCTCTCCTCTTCTATTCTGGAGTTCTACCTCTCCCAGCTATTTCCCCTAGTGGCCATTAAATACTCTGCTCTCGTCTGTTCCTTTTCTTACTCTGTTAGTCTCTGCTTTTCAAGCTCCAGAAACTGTTATCTCTGTCTCTCAGCCTGCTTGTTTTTCAAACCTAAACAGTTTCCTTCTCTCTTTTTCTTTTATTCTCTCCCTCTCTAACTTCCTCTGTCTCTCTAAGTCTGTCTCTGCCTCTCCTTTTTCCCGCCAACCAGAGCCACAAATCATTCTCCTTGTCCTCAACTCAACCCTCACAGCTCTATCGCTACTTCCCTCCTATCATTACTGAATCAATGATAATACATTTACATTCAAGTCACCCAGCAGACGCTCCTATCCAGAGCAACCTAGTGAATACATTTTTATTATTTTTATCTTTATATATTTTTTTTACTGGCCTCCCCCCCTGGGAATCGAACCCATAACCCTGGCGTTGCAAACACCATGCTCTATCAACTGAGCTCCATCCCTGCCGGCCATTTTCCCCCCTACCCTGGACGACGCTGGGCCAATTGTGCGCCGCCCATGAGTCTCCCGGTCGCTGTCGGCTGCGACAGAGCCTGGATCCGAACCAGGATCTCTAGTGGCACAGTTAGCCCTGCGATGCAGTGCCTTAGACCACTGCGCCACTCAGGATAATAATAACTGCAATAACTATCAATAATAATTATAATAACTATTACGAATTATATTGTCCTTTTTCTGATGTTCCAATTGTAGTCTATTCATTTTAGTTTAAAATATAAAGTTATTTATAACAAATCCAGAACCCACCACAGGCTGGCGCTATTCCCCCAGCACAACAGCCAATGCCACTTGCTTCCCTGTAACGAAAATAAATTATCGTTTTAAAATCTTCCAACCATTTGTATTTTCCTGTCTCTCACTCCCCCCCTCTCCTGCTCCTTCCTACATTATGGGGGAGGCGCGAAACTTCCCCTACAATCTACCTTCTTAGGAAATAATGTCATTCGTACTTGTAACATATTTTCATAGATTATTTACAATACTACTAGTTATCTTATGCAACTTTTAATACACGTAAAAACTCTCTCTCCACCCATTCTCTATTGAATAAGTGCGTATTCCTAGTTACCCCATAACCACGCCTCAAATCTTTTATTTAGCATTTAACCAACCAAATACTAAGTAGTATCCGGTTATCATTTATACCCGCCGTTGAATTTCCTCATACACACATATTTCACCTTATGCCATTCAAATGCCCAACACAACAGAATAGTTCAATTCAACTCTCTATTGGTTTTTCAAGTCGCTCCGGACCAGAGCGTCTGCCAACTGACCAAAAACGCAAATATTCTCCACCTTCTCACCCATTACGTACGTCTACGAAAGTTCAGACACATGCATAATAATATGCCATCTAGCAGACGCTTCTATCCAAAGCGACTTACAGTCATGCGTGCATAAATTTTTTATTATGGGTGGTCCTGGGGATCGAACCCCCTACCTTGGCGTTACAAGCGCTGTGCTCTACTAGCTGAGCTACAGAGGACCACATCGTTGGACCTTATAGGTACCTCTCAAATAATCGCTTTGTGGTGTTTTTAGCCAATTCTTAATTGACACTAATCATTTTTTCAAACATTTTACCCGTTGAACCAAAAATATTGACTGTCATCCTTCTTTTCCCCTGCAGTCACGATGGTAAAATATTCCTTTGTCCCCGTTAAAGCATTTTCACGCTTAAAAACAAAACACACTCGCTGTCTCTAGCCCCTCCTTTCGCTGTTCTTTCAAATTAGTTCCAGTCTACATGCATCTGTTTGATCATAAATTCTAATTTTTCTACTTCGAGATGCCCAATAAATTCATACCTCTTCTCCCAAATGGATCCATAAAACATATTTCTTTCATCTCCCGTTAATTCTCGGACTTACATTTACATTTACATTTTAGTCATTTAGCAGACGCTCTTATCCAGAGCGACTTACAGGAGCAATTAGGGTTAAGTGCCTTGCTCAAGGGCACATCGACAGATTTTTCACCTAGTCGGCTCGGGGATTAGAACCAGCGACCTTTCGGTTACTGGCACTACGCTCTTAACCACTAAGCTACCTGCCGCCCCCGACTTGTTTAGAAGATGTCTTTCCCATGGCGGAAAAATAAGAAATCCCTCCCCCCTTTTTTGTTTTTTAAATAATTCACTCCCAAATTATTTTCGTAGGAGCTAATCTCTTAGTGCGCCTCTTGCTTTTGTAATTAACCCTTTAAAATTATTTAACCCCTAACCCAGAGTTTCTATTTAAAACTCCGGTTTCATGAAAAGAGTAAGTTACCCAATTTTCCTCACGCGACTTATTTTTTCCTCCACCCCTGAAATAATAATCACGTCTCCCGAGGGATTAAGTCTCACACACATATGACCTTATCATCTGCCAAACTTGTTTGCAAAGTTCTAGCAAATGCCCAGTCGTATATAGAACTCCCGACCCATCCCTCTCATACGATGATAATTATTTCCCTGTTTATACTGAACATTGCAATTCGTACAATGACAATATTAACTAGTTTACATTTGTGATTGCAATTCACTTCCATGTCATTTCGGACTAGTTTTTTTTTGTAATAGCTATTTACCTCTAGGATCAATTGCGGACCCTCCCTGTCGTAATAATTATTACCTTCTTTGACTTTGGTAACTAAGTTCAACTCATTTTACCAAAATCCATGAATAAAAATTACTGACCTTTTCCTCACAGTCTGGATTAAAATGCTTTTTCAAACTTGTTAACGTCTTTATCGTTCATAAAGAGTAATCACCGGCCTGTCTTATAACCTTAACGTCGAAGGCCAGGACTATTCTTCACGGATGTAATCACCCGGCGTGCACGGATTTCGGTGTCTTTAGAACGATAAAGATGTATTAAAGATCCGGCTCGAAGGACCAATCTGTCATGTGAATTTCTATCTCTAATTCAACCTAAGCTTGAATCATTACCAGAGGTTGTAAAGCTCTGGTTTTAATCATCAATGATTCAAGGTCCACAATCCACAAGTAATTATCGGTAAATTTTATTCAAGGAGAGCTCTGCTCAAAAACACAAATATCCTGTTTTTTATACCCCTTGACAAACAAAGACACTATGCTCCTCCCACCTTTAGGTGGCTTTCTTAAACAGTTCCCGCCTTCCCCCTTGAATGGTTAGTAAGACACTATGCTCCTCCCACCTTTAGGTGGCTTTCTTAAACAGTTCCCGCCTTCCCCCTTGAATGGTTAGTAACGCCCCCTCTGTTAGTGGGTTGACACTACATGATAATTCTAACATTTATACTGTGTTTGGGGTGAAATTCTTTAGTCATTATTCTTAAAATCCAAATTAATCTAACAATGACACTCCCCTGTCTTGATCAAGGAGAAGATTTGAAATAGACAAGATGGCGGCGCACACATTGTTGGATTACTTCATGGGAGAATTGTATTTATTTATTTTTATTTAAGAACGGATCCAAATTTCTGGGACGCGTACAGAGCCATCCCCTGCCCCCACTTCGGCCAATCAGACCACGTCTCCCTGTTTCTACTCCCTGCATACAAAAACCTACTGAAGAGGGACCCACCAACAGACAGAATAGTGAGACAAAAGATGGACGGAGCAGACTCAATACTCCAGGACTGTTTTGAAAACAGCTGCAGGACCAGACGGCATCCCCGACCACATCCTCAGAGCATGCGCTGACCAACTGGCAGGCGTCTTCACAGACATCTTCAACATGTCCCTGTCTCAGGCTGTAGTCACCACATGCTTCAAGTCAACCACCATCGTTCCAGTGCCCCAAAAAACTTAAGGTGACATGCCTAAATGACTACCATCCTGTTGCACTAACCCCATCATGATGAAGTGTATCGAGAGGTTGGTCATGGCCCACATAAAGGCCAGCATGCCCGGCACACTGGACCCTGTCCAATTTGCCCACTGATCCAATAGATCCATGGAAGATGACATTGCTATCCATACGGCCCTATCACACCTGGACAAAAGGAACACCTACAGTATGTGAGAATGCTGTTCATTGACTACAGTTCAGCATTCAACACCATTGTTCCCTCCAAGCTCAGGGCCCTGGGTCTGGAAACCACCCTCTGCAACTGGATCCTGGAAGGTCTGGTATGGAAACTGCCCCGCTCTCGACTGCAATGCCCTCCAGCGGGTGGTGAAGACGGCCCAGTACATCACAGGTACCGTGCTCCCACCCATACAGGACATCTACTCCAAGCGATGCCTGAGGAAGGCCCGCAACATCATCAAGGACCCCTCACACTCCAGCCATAGACTATTAACTCCGTTACTGTCTGGCAGACAGTATCAGAGCATCGAGTCTCGATCCACCAGGCTCAGAGACAGTTTCTACCCACAAGCCATCAGACCTCTGAACTCTTGAACTCTGACTTTATACACCTTACCACACATGCACTCACTCACACACACCTACACATAGACCCAAACACACACATACGCACACACACGCACACACACACACACACACTCCCACTCACACGCTCACACACACATCCACGCTACAAACACACTCCACGACTGCTGCTACTGGACTCCTATTTATTATACTGAACAATGTCTGCTATTATTGCACATTCTATTGCACACTTCCACGGCACATGTTGTAAATATCCTGTCTTAATTCATTGAGTGCCTTGTTGTATTATATTCTGATTTATAAACTGGGTGGTTTGAGCCCTGAATTCTGATTGGCTGAAAGCCGTAGTATATCAGAGTGTATACCACGGTATGACAAAAAAGTCATTTTTACTGCTCTAATTACGTTGGTAACCAGTTTATAATAGCAATAATTCACCTCGGGGGTTTGTGGTATATTTCCAATATACCACAGCTAAGGGCTGTATCCAGGCACTCCACATTGCATCGCGCTTAAGAAGACTATGTATTTTTGAAAGATGAGATGTTGAGGATTATAATAAATACCTCTTCGATGTCATACAAGCAAGCCAAACACCCATGAGTCCAAATGTGCACTTCACATATACAGTGTCAACGTTTATGATTACTATGTTTGATGATGAGATGCCGTCTTACTCTGGGTTGTTCTGAACAGAATCAGCCTATGTTTGTCTTTTGTGAAGAAAATTAGCTGCGGCAAACGCACCTGAATGCACTCATGACTCCTTTCTATGAGCACCAAAATGATGATCTGTTTCCCTGAATTGCCTTGTGAAAGCCTAACTCTGAAAGACCGTATTTTATAACTTAGTCATGTCGGTAACAGAACATGCTTTTAAATTATGCCCACCTGACCCAGATTGCGATGTATAATGGACCGTTTTTGGATTCCATAAACAACAACAGTAATTGTGTGATGGCAGTGATGCAGGGTTGTGTTCCTAACAAAATAACTATAAGTGTACTTGTTCTAGGAGAGCTCAAAAAAGCACCTTATAGTTGAAGATTCTTATTTGAGTCATAAAAGTTAATTGAAATGACTTAGGAACTGTGCACACTTTGGAGAGGTGTGTGGCCGCTAAGAGACACTAGTTAGTCCTCTCACTCAAACCCTTGTCATTTATTTGTCTTATTTTGTACCTACCCCGCATTTTCCAGGAATTTTCGTGTCATGTTACTGAATGTATCCAGAGTATTTTCAGATTTCGTTATCAACAAATGCGGCGAGAAGTACATTAAATGTAAAATGCACATAAAATCAACAATGTAATGTTTGGATTCAGTCTTGTGTCAGGTGAACCGTTGTGTCCTCACCTTTGGTCTAATAATTTTCCCATAATTTCCAAACTGTTCCCTTTCAATTGCTACCATTGTTATGCATATGTTTTTCATATTTCTTCTGTAAGAAACATTTCAATTTAGCCCAGAAACATTTCAATTTATCCCTATCCATATCAGCCAATTTCCACGACTGTAAAGAGTTAAATACACAATTTAAAACAATTATAGGCCTACTGTTTATGTGGTAAATATAGGCTACTGTTTTCGTTTTTTGTTTGTAATACGAGTGTATGATAGGATTCAGTAAATGTATATTCATTGCATCTGTAACAGAATCACCCTGTCTTTCACGCCTATCAGAGGCAACTAGACAATAACCCCCATCTCAGGAAACCCAACCTTTCGAGGCATTGCTTTTGGTGATGCTCTCTTTTGCATAACTTTTGGCATTTGGCAAAATAAAAATATGAGTTATTCCATTACTCTTTATTTGTTTCTATTTGAAAGGAGGTGCTTTACAAGCCCATTAGTAAAAAATAAAAATAAAAATAAACTCTCCATGCAAGCTGCACGTCTACTTATATTTTGTCTTCTAATTATCATCATCGTATTGTTTTGCAAATAAAGACAATAAAATAAAGAAGAGAACAAATCAGTGACTGTATTCTGATTTCTCTTTTCTAATTGTTATCCACATTCACAACTGCTGTCCATAAAAAAAAAAGATAATTCATGATCAAGTTTGCCTCTGCTGAAAATTGTCCCTAAAATGTTTTACATCCATTTTCACTGAGAGGTCCGGTGCTCCATGTAAGATTTTGGTTCCATATTCACTATTCTGATGTATTCCAATTCAATGCCCCCACCTGAGATCCCTTTGCACACTGAAGTTCCTCTGGAGAAGAGTGAAAAACTGTATATAACTCGAGTTGGCTGACCCTAAACCCTTTCCTTCTGTTTTATTTGCCCGTGACCCGGTGACCCACACCATTTATAGGAGTTTGAGTCCCAGTTACTATATCAGCATCGGTTTTGCAAAAAAATTGCAGAAGTAATCCTGTGCTATTTTTAAGGTAACAAATGAGGATGCTCAGGGGCCCTGAGTCAGGGCCATGTGTGTGAGGGCCTAAAGACGTGGCAAGGTCATAAGCGCCTTGAAACCAAAGTAGGCTAGGGAGTGACTTCATTTACCAACTATTCAAGCATCTGGGCAGATAAAAGAAAATCAGTTGTTTGGGGATATCAATTCTCAGTCTCAGGCCAACCCTATTGATACCAATGTACCAATATTTTAAGCACATAGGTCACTGACCTCATAAAGTTACAAAATATTAGGTTTCTGTTTCCAGGGTAGAATGTCAATATCATTATAGCCTATATATGTAAGATATGTTGCTAAGGGTAGACCCAAAGCTATAAATGGTGGAAAGGAATACTTCATCTCTTCATGACTTCATGCTTTTTCGTGATTGATCTGATTGATTTATTAATTGACACAAGCACAGCTATGCATATTACACACTAAATCTTTGATATACTGTAATACGTATTCTGACCCTTCTGCGACTCCCCTGCATAGAGGACCCCTAACAATTCCATGCGAGTTAACTGTCCACAGGTTCAGTCAAATTCAGTCAAATTAAGCCTCTTATCACCCAGTCATTCTTCTTTATAGACAATGAGTTTAAATAACGGCGGCAACCTTTATGTCCATGTGTGTGAACTAGGCCTGGCTACATAGGTTGAATGCTATGCTCCTACACCAGCTATATAGCCCACTCCAATATGGGGGCTTGCGCTGCACTGCTTTGTGCAATGTTCGCACAACAGGAGCAGTTTATTAGCTCTCAAACAACTTCACCATGACATTGTGTTTACACCTGGATGGAATGGTAGAAAGAACGCCTTCCTTTCTCAATGCGACACTGCACTAATGGGAATAGCATGTCACCTGTGTGGTGTTGGATATAGAGTGTCGGCCAGTCAGTCGGTTGGGAGACGGAGACGGATAGAGAGGGTATGAATAGAATTCGAAGTCAGTGTCCTCTGTCACCCTTTACTTTTACTTTCACCGCCTGGGAATGAAAAGCCTTAGATCAATACAACTATTTACGAAACTGGGATGCCATGCAGAGCCATCCCACAGGACACAGACATCAGTTAAACGTCTAGTTTTTATTTATATTTGGTTGAGTTGTCAACTAACGTGAATTGAACGTGAAATCAACAGCAAATGTCACCATGTCATTGGATTTAGGTTAACAGTAGAATGAAAAAAAAATACGAAATTCCGTTACCTTGATGACTTTTATCAAATCCAATCAGTTTTCCAAGTGACTCAATATCATCACATTGCATTTTATTTTGTTGAAATTATGTGGACACAACGTTGATTCAACCAGTTTTTGCCTAGTGAGATGTGGCTGCAGGGTCAGGGATAGGCCTATAGCGACGCAGTGGCTTACGCTTTTAACCTACGCATAAGTTTCAGGCATGCTTAGCCTATAGGTCAGTGTTCATCAATTATATAGATTCTTCTGCCTGGCCGATTTTTTCTTGAATGGATGTTCAGGGGTCCTGAGCATAATTACAAATAATTTGTAGACTGCAAATTGACCGCAATAAGCCCAAACATATATAATATTTGACTAAAACATAATAATTTAAAACCTTGCTTACATTTGTATACGATCACATTTATCTCTCGATTATGTGTGGGAATACTTTGGAACAGATTTCGGCCCGCGGGACGCCAGTTGGGGAACACTGCTATAGGCTATAGCCTACCCAAATTACTTTATGTAGGCTATAAGTGTAGCCTATAGAGCCTACCCAAACATTACGCATAATTGTATGCATATATCAAAATGAATGCTCTCGGCTTTTTTGTTTAAAATAAATAATGAAATGTTATATTTTATTCACATGATTCTTCATGGGCAAAGGCAATCCCACCACACATGTTAACCAATCTATCAAAATAGTCATTTTTAGGTCTGAAAATTATTAATTTGAATTCACTCCAGAAGAAGGCGGTGTTAGCCCTGATATGGACATGCACATTTTTCAGAAATATTTTGTTTTGCCCACATCTAACCATATTTAATCTGTCTGGCCTCATTTCAGACTGACGTGTCGCTGTCAGTACAGTATAAGTAAATTAAGATGGATTTAATTGATGCTTACAATAGGCTATTCATCTCACTGTCTTGATGAATGATCGCTCTCGTCGTCAGCTACTCAAGAGGTTACCGTCACTCTGTGATGTACTGCAGTTGGCACCCTCCGGGCTCCGGGTCTTGTCCATTGCGTGCTGAACTGTAGGCACGCAGCCTCTCGTTTGCCTGTTACTGCATCGGAAATGCAGCCTGTACAAGCCGTGGGCACTTTGCTTATATCATCACATTTAGAGCTGCGTTGTCTCTTGTAGGCCCATGCAGAGCACACAACTAAAATGCACTGGGGAAATCAGGCTAATAGCTTACGCTTTGAACAAACCGACTGTGTCTTGCGATTTGGTACACCAGAAGTAAGTTCATTTCCAATGGAACGCTGCGTTTGCCTTGCAGCATTGCGTTGCAGAGGTAGTTGCAGTGCGTTCTGTGTGGTGCATACGTTGAATTTATCGAACGTATGCGTCAAACTGTACGCGTTAACGGGTTGACAGCAATGGTAGCAGAAGGTGAATGTTGAACTTTTGTTGCACACATATCTAGATGATGCTGCATACTATTTTGCGCAATGAGACAGTTGGTGTGTTCAAAGCGTTAGACCCAAAATACGCACTGAAACGCCAACATAACCTGTGGGACTGTAGTAAGACACACGGACATCATATCTACGTTTTAGATCCTTTATTAAACCATACCAGTTACCCAATGGATAGACAGACACTCACTTATACATCTAATATCCACGTTTATCTGGATGTCCGGCTACGAACTTATGTGCCAAGATGCACCATCAACCGGGGAGAGTGGCAGCAGGCATATACATAGAGTCGCTGAGGTGGGCATTTCCCTCCAGACATGCTGAAGTTGGGCGTTTTGGATTCCAGACGTTGTAAAAAGTACCAAGAGAAAGCAAAAAAAGAGACAGCCCTTATGAGGAGTGAAAGCTTCATTTCAGCAAAGCGCAGAACTCTGCAAGAGAAGAGAGAAACAGAGCAATGAGAAAGAGATATAGTGATCACCTGATGTGTGACCTCACAGCCAAGTCACAGTGAATATTACATAAGTTGAAAAAGCTTGCATTTATTTACTGTTTCTTCCACTTTGCCTTTGCAGCATTCCTTCCTTCCCTTCCTCCCTTCCTCCCTTCCTTCCCTCCTTCCTTCCTTCCTTCCTTCCTTCCTTCCTTCCTTCCTTCCTTCCTTCAGATTCAATATCCCCTATCATCTGGAATAATATAAAATATAATGATATAAAACTGATGAAGATGAAACTATGATCAAGATGATATTTAGGCCTAGATGATGTCAGCATTGGACAGTCCCTCTCTTGCTCTCCTGTCAGGTGTGTGTAGTGCTGATGTGAGTGTACTGTAACCTGTACCTTCCATCCCTATCTTGCCATCTCCGTCTCTGTCTCCTGCCGCCAGGAGAGTTCTGGTCTCAGCATCAGTCAGGTCCCTGGCCCCCGAGGAGAAATTCTGCAGGAATAGTCTGGGCATAGACAAACAAAGAGAGGAGAGATGAGTGAAGAACTACATGTACATCTCATGTGTCAATGCTGCTTTATTGTATTGATATGTAATGTATAGTTTGTTTCAGCTTGAATACATCAGGCTCTTTCTATGTGCATGACAAACACACACACACACACACACACACAAATACACTGAACAAAAATATAAACGCAACATGCAACAATTTCAGTTATTATAAGGAAATCAGTCAACTGAAATTAATTCATTAAGCCTTAATCTATGGATTTCACATGACTGGGAATACAGATATGCATCTGTTGGTCAAAGATACCTTAAAAATAAAGGTAGGGGTGTGGATCAGAAAACCCCTCCCGAGTGGTACAGCGGTCTAAGGCACTGCATCTCAGTGCTTGAAGCGTCACTACAAACCCCCTGGTTCGATTCCAGGCTGTATCACAACCGGCCGTGATTGGGAGTCCCATAGGGCGGTGCACAATTGGCCCAGCGTCGTCCGGGTTTGGCCGGTGTAGGCCTTCATTGTAAATAAGAATTAGTTCTTAACTGACTTGCTAGTTAAATAAAGGTTAAATAAAAATACAATAAAATCTGGTATGACCACCATTTGCCTCATGCAGCACGACACATCTCCTTCACATAGAGGTGATCAGGCTGTTGATTGTGGCCTGTGGAATGTTGTCCCACTCCTCTTCAATGGCTGTGCGAAGTTGCTGGATATTGGCAAGAACTGGAACACGCTGTCATACACGTTGATCCAGAGCATCCCAAACATGCTCAATGGGTGACATATCTGGTGAGTATGTAGGCTATTGAAGAACTGGGACATTTTCAGCTTCCAGGAATTGTGTACAGATCCTTGCAACATGGGGCCATGCATTATCATGCTGAAACATGAGGTGATGGCGGCGGATGAATGGCATGACAATGGGCCTCAGGATCTCGTCACGGTATCTCTGTGCATTCAAATTGCCATTGATAAAATGCAATTGTGTTCATTGTCCATAGCTTATGCCTGCCCATACCATAACCCCACCGCCACCATGGGGCATTAAATTCTCTGGCAACAGCTCTGGTGGACATTCCTGCAGTCAGCATGCCAATTGCACGCTCCCTCAAAATTTGAGACATCTGTGGTATTGTGTTGTGTGACAAAACTGCACATTTTAGAGTGGCCTTTTATTGTCCCCAGCACGAGGTGCACCTGTCTAATGATACTGCTGTTTAATCAGCTTCTTGATATGCCACACCTGTCAGATGGATGGATTATCTTGGCAAAGAAGAAATGCTCACTAACAGGGATGTAAACATATTTGTGCACAACATTTGATCTAAATAAGCTTTTTGTGCGTATGGAACATTTCTGGGACCATTAGTGTACATACTATGGGGCAACCCCTTCACGTGCACCTCCCTCCCTCCCTCCCTCCCTCCCTCCCTCCCTCCCTCCCTCCCTCCCTCCCTCCCTCCCTCCCTCCCTCCCTCCACACACAGCCACCCTCCCCAACTCATATCATACTTCAGCTCCTCCTCCTCTATGTATCCACTCTGGTCTTGGTCCAGGACTCTGAACACCCGTTGGCCCTCTGCCTCTGGCTTGCCGGTCAGTCTCACTTGTGCAAAGAACAACTTGAAGTTGAATGTGCCTGGAGCTAATGGAGAGATGGGGGAAGCGATCAAGAGAAATGCGGAGAGATGTCGAGAGGAAGTGAGAGAGTGTGAGGAAAGAGAGATCCGACAGCATGACAAGGAAAGAGAATGGAGAGAGGGATGAATAGAGAGATGTAACATTCTCTCATGTGCTCAAATTACTTTCATTTGACTACTGCTGACATTCACAATCACAAACACAGACCCTCTAGCATTTTAATGCCACTGAGCCCTGACAATAATACGCTAGTTAAGGACATTATACAATCTAAACACACAGATTCACAGAACACCTCAGGGAACCCATTGTAATGTGAGCGTGTGACTATATGCTACAGATCAAATGTTTAAATCAATACATTTTTATTCACAGTTTATGCAATTACAGAGAGTCAGTTAGGTCATTATGAAAACCAAATGACTTATAAAGAACAGAGAATGATGAATCAAGTCTGTTTTGAATAATATATTATATACCACAAACAGTTATGCTGATGATATACTGAAAAGTGAGTATACAAGCATTTACATGTGGGTGTATTCTGGATGGTGTGCTTTTGTCTGCCATCTGAAGCAGATGTAATGTGTAGCTAAATAATTAAATGCTGGTGGGCTGCGAATGAAGCCTGCATGACTGCCATGATTTAGTCTTCTCTTCAATGCTCAGCATAAACACTCTGGTATCTGGGTGGTAACTGCTCTGCTTCTCCCCAGCCCCCTGGCTGCCTGGTTACCTGGATCCACCCTCCAACCTTCCCCCAATATAGGACCACCCTTGGGAGAGTAGCCTATTGGGCGTGTGTGTGTGTGTGTGCGCGCAATTGTGTGTTCATATGTGTGTGTGTGTGTGTGTGTGTGTGTGTGTTTGACTCACCTTGACAAGCCTTGACGGCAGCCCTGATGTCCTCCTCTTGCAGCAACCCTGTAAACGCCATGGTTCTCTGTGCCTGAGGGATATGTGCTCTCAAGAGGGAAACACATCACAATAAATGAAAGTGGCACAGTGTGTTTTGCTGGCACAAACAGTCAGGGTGTGTTTTTTAAAAGCATCAGACAAATCCCTCATCAGCCTATTCACCTTTAGCTTCAAGGTACTATCTAGCTACTGTTTCTATGGAATTTATTCAATGACAATTGCTTGACTTTTCAAGCTGTGGCTCTATGAATAAAACAATAAATACATTTTGCTAAACATTTACAAATTTGTCCAAAGTCTTGACAATGCAACTTTAAGGACAATTTTTTGTCTCCAAGCGAGACCTTGAGAGGTCTGCTTCTTCACATGTCCTATTTTTTGTTGCATTATACCAAACTACATTTGATCACCTTAATACTTTGTCAAAAACCCTGAGATGCACAAAAACACAAATTAATACACAGAAAGATACATCAATCTCTACAGAACTGCATAAAAAACTATCAATGCATGGTATATCTCTAAAGCCTGGCTGGTACTAACCGTTATCTGGGTGAGGTGGTGTCCGCTCTGTGAGCCAGTGATGTGCAGCTCTCTGCCTCTCTTGATTTTTGCCTATTACCCAACACCACTCTCCTCCTACAGCTTTGTGTTCCAGAGAGAAAACATGATGTCTCTCTGTCCTCAAACCCTGGGAGATAACATCGCAACGGAACTCCCCCTCCCCCCTCATTAGTTAATCAGAGCAGAACATTTGTCACAACTATTGTCAGCTAACTTGCAGGGGGTAGAGCTTACAACCCAGCCTGTTAATTGGCTTGATAGGAATAAACAATGCCAAACTATCCCATATTCCATTATTGCATAATGGGGGTTTTCCATTTAGAAATATTAAGGGTTGACAATGACGCACAATGATGAGCAAAGATGGCAGGATATATTCGGCTCTTTGGGGAGATAAAAGTCCCAGTCAGAATTTCAAATTTTCTACAGATGTGAATGGACAGAACCTGGGTGACTGCAGAGTACAGTCCTCTGCAGAGTCAACATCTACTCTATGTTATGCATTTTGTGTGGATGATAAATTACCACAAATGGTACATCTGAGAGAGCGTAAAGTAACAGACATGACATGGAATGAAAACACAGCAATACTATTAGGCTCTTCAAATACGTACTTAATGTGTACAGTCCATAAACCAACCTGTACACTGAATACTGTCAACACAGCATGTGTCATTAATAACTGATTTAAACTCACACCACACCCTCTTACTATAGGCTATATAAGCAGAGTTTCTAAGGTACAGTCAAAAGTAATCAATGTTATCCCTTTGCTTGGGTAAGAAGGATGTGTCCAACTCCTTACCTGGCTCCCCCTGCCATATTTGACATAGATGCAAAACAAATTGATGTGAAAACATAATGGAGGCCTATAGGTCTACTTAGCTATATCGTGGCCTATGTGCCATCTTATCTCATGTGAATTGGTTTCAGTTAAAATTGTTGGTATTGGGACTATTTACATTGACCCCCTTTATGATTTATTGATTTATCGTTTTAAAAATATTGCACTGGCTCTATGCACACTCACTTGACTCTACCCATGCACTCACACATACTACACTGACACTCCAACACACATACACACATACTACATAAGCTCACACACAAAAAAAAACACACACGCATAATGATGACATACACTCACACATAGGACACGCTGTTACGCTGTTTATTATATATCCTGATTGCCTTGTCACTTTTATCACTACATACTGTATTACCTAAATTACCTAAATTACCTCGTACCCCTGCACATTGACTCAGTACTGGTATTCCTTGTATATAGCCTCGTTATTGTTTTTATTGTGTTACTATCTACTTTTTTATTTAGCATATATTTTTCTTACTTTTAAAATCTGCATTGTTAGGTACAGGCTCGTAAGTAAGCATTTCACTGTAAAGTCCACACCTGTTGTATTCGGCGCATGTGACCAATAACATTTGATTTGATAGGCATACCTTTCCAAGACCTTTGAACTCCCACCCCTAAGAAATAACAATTCTAGGGGGAACACTGGACGTATAGCCTACAAGTCCATTAAATCAGACAGGTTGAGTAGTTCATCTTTCACAAAGCACTGGAACATTGCTTGCATACCTCATATGTCAAATTACTGGTCTAAAAACACATCTAGCTTTACGTTTGACACAAAGCAATGGATGTGGATAGGGAATACGAAGAAGGATAGTGATTGGTCGTATCTGTTCGTTAATACAGATTAATGGGTTGTGATTCGCTATTGTATATGTAAATCTATCGTGTCAATATACACGCCCCCATGCTATGACGTTGTAGGAACATGGCGCCTCGGAGAAGAGGTGGTGCCTGACAGTTTGGACTATTGATAAAATATTACGTTTGAATAAATGTAGAGCATTGCCGTTGAAGCGTATTTATCTAAACATGATTGTTCAAGAAAGGTAATAGACCTTTTCTATTTTTCATGGATAATGAAACGGCATTGTTTGAGGCATTGATAGCTCACGTTAGCTTGTCGTTGCTATCGACGCTAGCTAGACCTGCGAGCATTTTTATTTAGCCTGTAGATATAGCTATATATTTAACTTATTATCAATGAATTAACATTTGTGTTTGGTTTATTAGTATTTAGTTGTAATTTTGGACGACGATTCTCATTAGCTAGTTAGCTAGCTAAGCTAAAAAGGATGGGGAACCGTCATGGATTTGTGTTGTTGCTGGCGACTGGAATTCTTCTGTCGGCATTATTTCTGGCCGAAGGTGCTCCGCTTCCGTATTCTGACACAACAGGTAAGATTACTTTAAATATCTCTTGTTTACCATGTCACTGAATGAACTGTTACCACCAGTTATTTCCAATTAGTTTCAGGCCAATGCCATTATGTTAGCAAGTTAGTTAGCAAGAGGAATAGCGTAACAACGAGCTAGCTAACTAGTAAGCCATTTCAGCTAGTTGGCTAGCCCGGCTATATCAGGCTACAACAGGCTCAACAAGCCAGGGCCAGCAAGAAAGGCAGCTATTTACATAACTAGCTAATTAGCTTGCCAATGCTAACTAACATACAACATAGCCCAACAGCTGAGGGAAGAGCCACACGAAGGGGGTATTTTGTTGCTTGTTATAGATTTGAGACGCATTGAACTAACGTTAGTATGTCAATGCAATGTAGATGGGCTATTTAATCTGACTTGCTAGATTTGAAGAGTAGTACACTCAGCACTGACCATACACCTGGCCAGTCCATTTACAACAACAGTTAGTTTTATCCAGTGCAGTTGTGCGTTGTAGTAGTATCAGTTCTTAACGCTATTTGCCTTAAACAGTTCACTCCTTGCTTTGATAATTTGACAAAAGTAACACTTGTTCTGATGAAGTGATTCACGTAATGTCAATGTGTGTTGACAACCATAACATCTGACGTTTTCCTGGAACACCATTTAAAGTTGTTATGTCTGATGAACCAAACTAGCCCAATCAAAGAAATACAGTGCATTCGGAAAGTATTCAGACCCCTTGACTTTTTCCATATTTTGTTACATTACAGCCTTATTCTAAAATGGATTAAATAAATGTTTTCCCCATCAATCTACACACAATACCCCATAATGACAAAGCGAAAACAGGTTTTTAGAAATTGTTGCACATTTATTAAAAATAAAAAACAAATACCTTATTTACATAAGTATTCAGAGACTTTGCTATGAGACTCGAAATTGAACTCGGATGCATCCGGTTTCCATTGATCATCCTTGAGATGTTTCTACAACTTGATTGGAGTCATGACCTCAGACTGGGGCGAAGGTTCACCTTCCAACAGGACAACGACCCTAAGCACACAGCCAAGACAATGCAGGAGTGGCTTCGGGACAAGTCTCTGAATGTCCTTGAGTGGCCCAGCCAGAGCCCGGACTTGAACCCGATCAAACATCTCTGGAGAGACCTGAAAAAAGCTGTGCAGTAATGCTCCCCATCCAACCTGACAGAGCTTGAGAACATCTGCAGCGAAGAATGGGAGAAACTCCCCAAATACAGGCGTGCCAAGCTTGTAGCGTCATACCCAAGAAGACTCAATGCCAAAGGTGTTTCAACAAAGTACTGAGTATGTAAATGTGATATTTCTGTTTTTTTTATTTTTAATACATTTGCAAAAAATTCTAAAAACCTGTTTTTGCTTTGTCATTATGGGGTACTGTGTAGATTGTTTAGGGAAAAATACAATTTAATCAATTTTAGAATAAGGCTGTAATGTAACAAAATGTGGAAAAAGTCAAGGGGTCTGAATACTTTCCGAATGCACTGTAAGGCTGGGGTCATTGTTTTGGGACATATTGACTGATGAACATCAGTGTCATTACCAGTGTTTGACTTGGGCAGGAGCTCACCGGAGCTGAGTACCAGCACCTCAAATGTTCTACTGCTTGAGCTCCTGTTCCTCTTATAGAATATTAGCTCAAAAGTATGGTGGAGCTCTTGCACTTAAATGTAAACCCTCTACCCCCAGTGGACCCTGGGTCGTGTTCATTAGGGCACATGGTTGAAAAACGTACTTAGTTATTTCAGTCCAAGTCAAGCACTGGTCATTACCATCTGATACAGGCCTTTATCATTCACACACATACACTCCCAATAGCCTACACCCCAAACACAGGTTTCAGTAGGTGAGGCTTTGATAGGAATCACTATGTTCTCTATCTATCCACGTTTTCATTGACTAGGCCTAACTGAAAATAGAGTTTAATATTGATAGAGGTTTTGTTGTTTTGTCTAAAGCAGGGTATACGTTTAACCGATCACCAGGCAAGACTGTGTTGACCTAAGGCTTGGGAGTTCACCTGGCCTTTAGCCACCCAATATAGTAGTGTCTATTGTCATGGGTGAGCTCTGTGACAGGTGATTATTTGGCACAGGGAGTCTTTAATTGCTTTTATTGAGTAGGTTACATTGGCCATTGACGTGCCTCTTCTGCACAGTTTTCTGTAGGGATTTGCTTAGTAGCATGTTTTAACTGAACCCACAACTTCTGCTCTGTCATGCAAGCGCCATTTAGACTGGATGCTTTGATTGGTTTGACTGTCCTTGACAATGGAAGAAAGCAATACTTTGAATAAATAGTAGGGCTGCACGATTAATGGAATTCAGATCACAATTGTGAAATTGACATGTTCAATATCCATATTGCAAGAGGATGTGATTTTTCTCCTTTCTTTGACACGCCATTATTACACCAACTAGACTACGATACCTCCTCCAATGAGATGCGCTAGACTCATTCACTCTTTACATGCACAGAGGATGCTGACCAATCACAAGCAGGCTTTCTCACTCTCTGCATGGCATGCATATTGGCCAATCACAAGTGTCCCCGCTTAGAGCACACAGTTAGATGCTGGTGAGGAGAGAAAGGGCTTTACCAAAGACGGTACAGTATGAGGTTTAGAAACTCTGACTTTATCTCAGCATGCGTGTCGGAAACATGAGTGCTGCTAGTGCTAACGAGAATGTCGATTTGGTGCCAAAGAAGGGCGCATCTTCAGTGGTATGGCAGTATTTCGGCTACAGGCAAACCGATGTCAACCAAATGCAAGTGTTGTGCAAAAAGTGCCTCAGAGTTGTGGTGACAACAAAGGCAACACGACACATTTATTAAATCATTTGAAGAATAGCCAACCCCTACTTTACGACGATTGCATGGTAACAAAAAGCGGCCGACAGCAGCAAAGCCCCTCAGTCACAACCAACCACCTACAGTGGTGTGAAAAAGTGTTTGCCCCCTTCCTGATTTCTTATTTGTTTGCATGTTTTTCACACTTAAATGTTTCAGATCAAACAAATTTAAATATTAGTCAAAGATAACACAAGTAAACACAAAATGCAGTTTTGAAATGAAGGTTGTTATTATTAAGGGAAAATAAATTCCAAACCCACATGGCCCTGTGTGAAAAAAATATTGCCCCCTACAACCTAATAACTGGTTGGGCCACCTTAGCAGCAGCAACAACTGCAATCAAGCGTTTGCGATAACTTGCAATGAGTCTTTTACAGCGCTGTGGAGGAATTTTGGCCCACTCATCTTTGCAGAATTGTTGTAATTCAGCCACATTGGAGGGTTTTCGAGCATGAACTGCCTTTTTAAGGTCATGCCACAGCATCTCAATAGGATTCAGGTCAGAACTTTCACTAGGCCATTCCAAAGTCTTCATTTTGTTTTTCTTCAGCCATTCAGAGGTGGACTTGCTGGTGTGTTTTGGATCATTGTCCTGCTGCAGAACTCAAGTTCGCTTCAGCTTGAGGTCACGAACAGATGGCTGGACATTCTCCTTCAGGATGTTTTGGTAGACAGCAGAATTCATGGTTCCATTTATCACAGCAAGTCTTACAGGTCCTTGAGCAGCAGAACAGGCCCAGACCATCACACTACCACCACCATATTTTACTGTTGGTATGATGTTCTTTTTCTGAAATGCGGTGTTACTTTTACGCCAGATGTAATGGGACACACACCTTCCAAAAAGTTCAACTTTTGTCTCGTCAGTCTACAGAGTATTTTCCCAAAGGTCTTGGGGATCATCAAGATGTTTTCTGGCAAAAATGAGACAAGCCTTAATGTTCTTTTTGCTCTGGAGTGGTTTTCATCTTGGAACTCTGCCATGCAGGCCATTTTTTGCCCAGTCTCTTTCTTATGGTAGAGTCATGAACACTGACCTTAACTGAGGTAAGTGAGGCCTGCAGCTCTTTGGATGTTGTTGTGGGGTCTTTTGTGACCTCTTGGATGAATTGTCGCTGCGCTCTTGGGGTAATTTTGGTCGGCCGGCCACTCCTGGGAAGGTTCACCACTGTTCCATGTTTTCGCCATTTGTGGATAATGGCTCACTGTGGTTCGCTGGAGTCCCAAAGCTTTAGAAATGGCTTTATAACCTTTTCCAGACTGATGGATCTCAATTACTTTCTTTCTCATTTGTTCATGCAGAGATCCAAAGAAATTCAGGATGTCTAGCTTTTGAGGATCTTTTGGTCTACTTCACTTTGTCAGGCAGGTCCTATTTAAGTGATTCTTTTATTGAGAACAGGTGTGGCAGTAATCAGGCCTGGGTGTGGCTAGAGGAATTGAACTCAGGTGTGATAAACCACAGTTGAGTTGTGTTATAACAGGGGGGGCAAACACTTTTTCACACAGGGCCATGTAGGTTTGGATTTTGTTTTCCCTTAATAATAACAACCATTTCAAAACTGCATTTTGTGTTTACTTGTGTTATCTTTGACTAATATTTTAAATTAGTTTGATCTGAAACGTTTAAGTGTGACACATGCAAACAAATAACAAATCAGGAAGGGGGCAAACACTTTTTCACACCACTGTATGTTAAAAAGGCATTGATTGCTGATGTGTTTTCAAATGTAATGCCCTACGAAAAAACAACCACCGCAGACACACACAATTCAGAAGCTATCACCTATCACATAGCCAAAGACATGCTTCCTATTTACACAGTAAGCAAAGACGGCTTCAAGAAGAGTATAAACAAGCTGGACAGGAGATACAAAATTCCCACTCGCACATATTTCTCCCAAGTTGCCATCCCAACACTCTAACAAAATTAAGGGAGAAGTTGGAACATGTCGAGTTGAATGACTGTACCGGACTCCAATGATTTGGACACAGGCTGCACCTTGCAATCGGTAGGCTACGTGTTACATGTTTTTAAGGCACTTTGACTTATAATTTAAATTAGAATAATGATTCAACCTACTTATACATAATTACACAATCATACGCTCCTGAGTGGCGCAGTGGTCTAAGGCACTGCATCGCAGTGCTAACTGTGCCACTAGAGATCCTGGTTCGTATCCAGGCTCTGTCGCAGCCGGCCGCGACCGGGAGACTCATGGGCGTCGCACAATTGGCCCAGCGTCGTCCAGGGTAGGGGAGGGAATGGCCGGCAGGGATGTAGCTCAGTTGATAGAGCATGGCATTTGCAACGCCAGGGATGTGGGTTCGATTCCCACGGGGGGCCAGTATAAAAAAAAGAAATGTATTCACTAACTGTAAGTCGCTCTGGATAAGAGCGTCTGCTAAATGACTTAAATGTAAATGTATTCCATCTGTAGCCTATGGCTGCCTGAATAAATCATCAACTTAGGTTGTTTAAGAACTCATAATGGTGAAATAGGAACTCATAATGTTATTCTTTAATAAATAAGTGCTGCGCTTATAGCGCACTACTTTGTTAATATGTACAGTACCAGTCAAACGGTTCATTCAATGGTTTTTCTTTATTTTTACTATTTTCTACATTGTAGAATAATAGTGAAGACATCAAAACTATGAAATAAAACATATGGAATCATGTTGTAACCAAAAAAGTGTTAAACAAATCAAAATATATTTTAGTTTCTTCAAATAGCCACCCGTTGCCTTGATGACAGCTTTGCACACTCTTGGCATTCTCTCAACCAGCTTCATGAGGAATGCTTTTCCAACAGTCTTGAAGGAGTTCCCACATATGCTGAGCACTTGTTGGCTGCTTTTCCTTCACTCTGCGGTCCAACTCATCCCAAACCATCTCAATTGGGTTGAGGTCGGGTGATTGAGGAGGCCAGGTCATCTGACGCAGCACTCCATCACTCTCCTTCTTGGTCAAATAGCCCTTACACAGCCTGGAGGTGTGTTTTGTGTCATTGTCCTGTTGAAAAACAAATGATAGTCCCACTAAGCGCAAACCAGATGGGATGGCGTATCGCTGCAAAATGCTGTGGGAGTCATGCTGGTTAAGTATGCCTTGAATTCTAAATAAATCACAGACAGTGTCACCAGCAAAGCACCATCACACCTCCTCCTCCATGCTTCATGGTGGAAACCACACATGCGGAGATCATCCGTTCACCTACTCTGCGTCTCATAAAGACACGGCGATTGGAACCAAAAAGCCCTAATTTGGACTCCTCAGACCAAAGGACAGATTTTCACCAGTCTAATGTCCATTGCTCGTGTTTCTTGGCCCAAGCAAGTCTCTTCTTATTATTGGTGTCCTTTAGTAGTGGTTTATTTGCAGCAATTCGACCATGAAGGCCTGATTTCATGCAGTCTCCTCTGAACAGTTGATGTTGAGATGTGTCTGTTACTTGAACTCTGAAGCATTTATTTGGGGTGCAGTTAACTGTGAACTTCTCCTCTGCAGTAGAGGTAACTCTGGGTCTTCCTTTCCTGTGGCGGTCCTCATGAGAGCCAGTTTCATCATAGCGCTTGATGTTTTTTGCGACTGCACTTAAATAAACTTTTAAAGTTGTTGAAATTTTCCGTATTGACTGACCTTCATGTCTTAAAGTAATAATGGACTGTCATTTCTCTTTGCGTATTTGAGCTGTTCTTGCCATAATATGGACATGGTCTTTTACCAAATAGGGCTATCTTCTGTATACCACCCCTACCTTGTCATAAGACAACTGATTGTCTCAAACGCATTAAGAAGGAAAGAAATTCCACAAATTAACTTTTAAGAAGGCACACCTATTAACTGAAATGTGTTCCAGGTGACTACCTCATGAAGCTGGTTGAGAGAATGCCAAGAGTGTGCAAAGCTGTCATCAAGGCAAAGGGTGGCTACTTTGAAGAATCTCAAATATAATATATCTTCTGATTTGTTTAACACTTTTTTGGTTACTACATTATTCCATATGTGTTATTTCATAGTTCTGATGACTTCACTATTATTCTACAATGTAAAAAAGAGTACAAATAAAGAAAACACCTTGAGTGAGTAGGTATGTCAACTTTTGACTGGTACTGTAGGTGTAATGATCCTATATGATGTTGGTTTTGTATTCATTTAGCACCATATGTATTCATATGATCTCATTTAAGAGGTGATGTTCTCTACCCTGACACTTATTTTAACCATGCATGATGGAATTACCAAGTTTTCACCCAAGTGTTTGAAAATTGCGATTCATAATTGCAATATCTGGCCAAAAAAATCACAATTAGATATCTTGTCTGAAGCGTGCAGCCCTAATAAATATGCTAAACTATTGACATTTGAACAACCATTAGGCCTAACAATGTAGTAACAAATCATTGTAATTATTGATCACTGTTCTGATGGCATATTGGTAATGTCCATTGTTGCGTTTGGTTGTAAAGAATTCACACAATTCACTTGGTGATGTAAGAATTCAACAGTGGAGTGATTGTGGTGTTGTACTTGTAGGCTATGTAGCAGCACAATATACATTAGCATTGCTTGTGCATTTATGACATAACCAAGTTAGAGTGGTATGGACGTGGTTAACAGCCATACAAAGGACAGCGGAAGAATGGCCTCACTGTTTTAGACCTTTCCTAGAGCACTGGACTAACTGACAATGACTAGGCTATGAGTAGCCATATGGGAAAAGGTGAATGGTGTGTGCATTGCATTCTAGTGATGGCTAATATGTAACCTCACACATTCCATTCTTATCAGCACAGGTGAATCATTTACCTTGAGGTTGATGTTTTATTACAGTTCACACACACAACGTACAGTAAGATGTGGAGCAATATTGGCCGCAGCATTGGTTTTACTGATGATGGAGACAAGGAAACTGCTATGGTTTGCACAAAACAATTTAAGCAGCAGGGATCTTGATCCAGGAGGAGATTGAATGTCTCTGCTCTAACCAAGAATCTTGACATTTAGACACTTAACTTGCCAATTAGCAAATCAAATGCATAGCTGGAGCCCTGAGCTAGAGGTCAGAAATGGTCTCCCTGTAGGCCTAGTACTGTAGCCGTGCTGGCCATGGCCTTCCACCCCACTGAGCACTGATTCACTGCCCATAGATAACCTGGGGTGCTAGGGGGATGCTACATCTGCCTTTACCATTATCCTCTACTCCCCAATGTCTCTGGAGCTACGCCTGAGGTTTTAATCAGGCTTTGCTCAACTGCTACAATGTCACAGCCGTTTAAAATCGAGATATGCTTAAATTTCACTTCAGTTTACAACCAATTACATGGTGTGACCAGAGTAGGTTACATTTAAGAGCTACTGTTATGGTCCCTGCACAACACTGAACAGCTTAACAAAGCTACACGTTTAAAGTGGTGTATTAATTTGTTATAGGTTGACACAATAACAATATTTTCAGCTTGGCTGGCAGGTTGGTATGTGCTGTAGCCAACCATGTGATTGCAATCGTTGTCATGCCATAGCCTCCATGTTACATTCATGTTTCTTTGGCATGATGCCATTGCCAATTAAATGTGCCAGAGCAGACTACCACACAAACACACAGCAAATGTTTTCTTTAATGGGAATTGGCGAGGGCTGGGCCTGTTTTGCACCAGTGAAATTGTACATAGTGATGCCCCACCTGCACTGAGTCATGCTTCCTTGTATCTCATTTATGGCCAATAGGACACAGGGCTGGGCGATGTGGCCAAAATATCATATCACAATATATTTCAATTTTATGATTGTATTTTATGGTATTTTATTGTTTTTGAATAAGAAAAGTTCTAAATTTGCTTTATAGGTAGTGTGACCCTAGGGTGGCAACACATGCATACCAGAGTGATTTCAATGGGACTTTCTCCATTCTTTCTGCATTTCCTGCACTAATTTGCGATCATTTCCACACTGTCACGTAGGGCTGCATGATATAGGCAACACATCTAGGCCAAATTTGTAACCAAATATTGCAGTTGCGATTTTACTTTACAAAACATTTGGGTGAACTGTTGGAAATCTGATTATTCTAATTCTATAGTTAGAATATAATAGTGGGCACTTTGAATAAAGCATTGTTTGACATAACAATAAATGAAAAAGCCAGGAAGGAGTTATTGTGACAGGGTAGGAACCAAAGTGTTGGTCTGTTTCCTAAGGGACCCTATAACCTTTGGCTACATGTAGCTAACATATTCATGCTTTGCCTATTCCTCTTTGAGTTAAAGGCCTACACCATCACTGGTATCATGCTGTATTAGCTAACTATGTTTGCTCTGACTCAGTACATTTATTAGCTAGCTAGCAGCTAACTAACGATTAGCATTAGCGGCCACAACTTGCTAAGAAAAGACAAACTAGCTGTTTGCAGACAAAAACACAAACTAATAGTGTAATTGTATAACACTTGTGGATTTATATTAAGAAGCAAAGTGGAAACAGTATTGTTGTCATCAACATCTTGTTGCATGTTCTGCATTCACCATGCAAGTGGTCTCATGGTGGAGCAACAAGAACTGCGCTCCTTGATTGACGGGGCGGGGCTAGGTCTGTGTAGAGAGAGAGAGAGAGAGAGAGAGAGATGGGGAGCGGAGAGAGACGACTCAAATAGCGGAGTGAACTATAAAAATGGACGTTACACACGGCAGAGTAGTGTATCACATTTAACAAACCAAACATTGTAACACTGTTATAGAATGTAAAGTAAAACCCCAAACCGGTCCGTGCAGCAATACCGGTGTATAGTAAAATACGGTAGACCGCCCAGCCCTAATAGGACGTAAGTCGCTCTGGATAAGAGCGTCTGCTAAATGACTAAAATGTAAATGTATGGCAACAGGTGTCAAAGTCTTGGTCTCACTAGTCTTTTGTAATTCTTTATTTAGGCATAGCCTATCCATATTGTCTATGCAGTACAAATAGGACGCATAAGGGCAAATTAGATAGAGATTGAGTCTAAAACATGAATGTGCATAATGTATGGTCCTATTTACAGTCTTGATGTTATAATGGAGGTTATTATAAGCATGTGGTGCCCTCCTTCCAAACAAACGATCATACTTGTACCATGATGATATCAGCACAGGGGAGCAGGGGAGCTGTCATCAAGGGAGATTTCATTTGTTGTGAAGCAAATCTGGTCTAAATGGGAAAAGGCCTAGGTTAACATCATGCATGCTCTGGTGGTCACACTAACCTGAGTAAGTGGTTTGATGCTTTGGCCTGTCGTGCAGTACGTCACATGACGATAGTTGGGTTGGGCAACTGCCCCGTAGACCCTTTGCGATGTAGGCCTAAAGCAGACATAACCATCCTCCTCTTTAGTGCAGGATCCCAAATCATGTTGCGTTATCAGCTGTAGGGACTGAGTGCGTGGGAGAGATATACCCCCTGTGAAAATGGGTCAGCTCCTCTGCGTGAACAAAGATCACTGAAATATGCAGGGAACCAAAATAAGATCTGGCAGCTCCCTGCGTACGGGACTACGGGCCCTGCTGAGAACCAGTTTAATTTGGTGGTGCTGCCAAGTCATAATATAAACCCATGCCTCTAAGGTTAACGGAGGGAGAGCTGATCCCTATGCTGCTGCCAGTGTAGTGCTGCCCGGGCTCGCTCTCTGCTCCGCAGTCCTCACACGCGTACAGCAGGCCAGGGAGACATGCGCTGCCTGGAACCCCCTAAAGTGTGCGTGTTTGGTGGGTGGTTGCACTGACTGCACCCTGGCTGTAGTTCGCGGGTGAAACCGTGACACACCACACCAAACATGCTCGGCATAAGATTTTGCGATTGTGGATTAGACATGGGGAAAGACATTTTATGGGTTAATAGTAAACAAGCCGTACTTGGACTTCCAATAACGTAATCACACTTTGAACCTTGAGTCAAGGTGTAGGCCCCTGACTGATTTGGATAGCCTGTAAACCAGGAAGGAGAAAATAGTTAGTGAAAAAGTCCTTGACACATTAAACAACAAATGTTTTTGTTCTGTTTTATCATTAACCAAAGTGGTGTTTTAAAGGGGAAAATACTGTGCATTCGGAAAGTATTCAGACCCCTTGACTTTTTCCACATTTTGTTACGTTACAGCCTTATTCTAAAATGGATTCAATTGTTTTTCCCCCTCATCAATCTACACACAATACCCCACAATAACAAAGCAAAAACAGGTTTTTAGAAATGTTTGCAAATGTATAAAAAACTAACCTGAAATATTACATTTAAATAAGTATTCAGACCCTTTACTCAGTACTTTGTTGAAGCACCTTTGGCAGTGATTACAGACTCAATTCTTCTTGTGTATGACGCTACAAGCTTCGCACACCTGTATTTGGGGATTTCTCCCATTCTTCGCTGCAGATCCTCTCAAGCTCTGTCAGGTTGGATGGGGAGCGTCGCTGCACAGCTATTTGAAGGTCTCTCAAAAGATGTTTGATCGGGTTCATGTACGGGCTCTGGCTGGGCCACTCAAGGACATTCAGAGACTTGTCCTGAAGCCACTCCTGCGTTGTGTTGGCTGAGTGCTTAGTGTCGTTGTCCTGTTGGATGGTGAACCTTGCCCCAGTCTGAGGTCCTGAGTGCTCTGGAGCAGGTTTTCATCAAGGATCTCTCTGTACTTTGCTCTGTTCATCTTTCCCTCGATCCTGACTCCCAGTCCCTGCCGCTGAAAAACATCCCCGCAGCATGATGCTGCCACCACCATGCTTCACCGTAGGGCTGGTGCCAGGTTTCTTCCAGACGTGACGCTTGGCATTCAGGCCTAGGAGTTCAATCTTGTTTCTCATGGTCTGAGAGTCCAATAGGTGCCTTTTGGCAAACTCCAAGCGGGCTGTCATGTGCCTTCTGTCTGGCCACTCTACCATAAAGGCCTAATTTGGTGGAGTGCTGCAGAGATGGTTGTCCTTCTGGAAGGTTCTCCCATCTCTACAGAGGAACTCTGGAGCTCTGTCAGAGTGACCATCGGGTTCTTGGTCACCTCCCTGACCAAGGCCCTTCTCCCCCGATTGCTCAGTTTGACCGGGCGGCCAGCTCTAGGAAGAGTCTTGGTGGTTCCAAACTTCTTCCATTTAAGAATGATGGAGGCCACTGTGTTCTTGGGGACCTTCAATGCTGCATAAGGTTTTGGTACCCTTCCCCAGATCTGTGCCTCGACACAATCCTGTCTCGGAGCTCTATGGACAATTCCTTTGACCTCATGGCTTGGTTTTTGCTCTGACATGCACTGTCAACTGTGGGACCTTTATATAGACAGGTGTGTGCCTTTCCAAATCATGTCCAATCAATTGAATTTACCACAGGTGGACTCCAATCAAGTTGCAGAAACATCTCAAAGATGATCAATGGAAAACAGGATGCACCTGAGCTCAATTTCGAGTCTCATAGCAAAGGGTCTGAATACTTATGTAAATAAGGTATTTCTGTTTTTTTATTTGTAATACATTTTCTAAAATTTCTAAACCTGTTTTTGCTTTGTCATTATGGGGTATCGTGTGTTGATTGAGGAATTGGTTTTATTGATTCCATTTTAGAATAAGGCTGTAATTTAACAAAATGTGGAAAAAGTGAAGGGGTCTGAATACTTTCCGAATGCACATACTTTTCAACTGCTGGTCAGCACCTCTTGTGAAACGGCAACATTTAATCAAGCCTAGAAAACGGACTATGGTTACTGTCAGAGAAACTTGACATTCTTGAGTGAGGAAAACATCAGGCAGGCAGCCAAATGCTGGTGTTTTCAAAGTCAAAGGCCTAAGACTCAAATTAAATAGCAACAAACACTCTAAAAGCTAGATCAACCAACAAAGCTGAACTTTCTCTAGTAACTCTGATTTGCGCAAGCAAAGTATAGCCTGGTCCCAGATCTGTCTGTGCTATCATATCAAAACCTTCACTCATTGTCATTCCACTGGAGTTCACATTATTGCGCAAACAGATCTGGGACCAGCTAAGAAAAGGTCAGAATCGCCTTTTACAGATTCCCCAGTACAAACCACTCTTCTGCAGCACCCCTCTCCTCCAGGCCTGGCAGCTAGGCTACACCTGTTCACCTCACCTCACTAGCCTACAGACTGTATTTGTCAGGTGGGGGAAACACTTGTGTTGTTGACCTATACTCAGGATGTATGTAGCTCTAGAGCAACATCACTAGGGCCACTGTTTGGATGGCAGGCCCCTGAATCTTTTATTCACCCCTCATAAATGTTTCACTGCACACTCGTGGCTGTCTTTCTCTCTGTGGATTATATAATACACTAAGACATATTAAATTGTTTAGTGCAGTGTGGAAAATCACTGTCACTGACCGACAGTGGTGTTCTTCTGTAAGCTATTTTGTATGTAGCTACGACTCAACTCCGGTGGGACCGCTGGGGTTGGGACCGGAGTGTAGCCTCTTGTTTCTGTGACCTATAAAGTTGAGGAGAGATTAGATAAGAAGGGGCTGTGATAGTTGATAGGCCTGTGTGCAGTCGTGCACTGCTAGAGCTACTAGCTTCCTGTGCCTGGCTCATGCCATGCTAGATCTGAGAGGAAATTATCAATAGACACTGCCCAGGAGGTCTATGACTAGGTGGTGTCAGTGGTCTGTGGCTCACTCGATGTCCTTGTCACTTGCAAGGAAAGGAAAGAAGGAAAGGAAGCCACTCAAGACAGCATGTGTAGACGGATTGGTACCTGACCCCTGCCGCTGCCTCTTTCATTCACCTACACAGTGGTTCTCCAACTGGGGTGCCGGCACAACACAACAAGCTGAATCCGAAGCTTAAACCAATCTATTGTCGATGGCTTTGTAACTGAGATGCCTTTGCCTTTTCATGTCCTTTCATTTGCAAAGGAAAGTTTGGTAAACAAGATTGCACATGTACTAGAAGTGAAGTTATGTCATTTCTATTAGCAAAGTATACTGAACAAAAATATAAACAACATGCAACAATGTAAAATATTTTACTGAGTTACAGTTCATATAAGGAAATCAGTCAATTTAAATAAATTCATTGGGCCCTAATCTATGGATTTCACATGACTGGGAATACAGATATGCATATGTTGGTCAAAGATACCTTAAAAAAGAAAGTAGGGTTGTGGATCAGAAAACCAGTCAGTATCTGGTGTGACCACCATTTGCCTCATGCAGCGCAACATCTCCTTCGCATAGAGTTGATCAGGCTGTTGATTGTGGCCTTTGGAATGTTGTCCCACTCCTCTTCAATGGCTGTGAAGTTGCTGGATATTGGCCGGAACTGGAACACTCTTCTTTGCTCTTATTTCAGCTCATTAAACATGGGACCAACTCTTTTACATGTCGCATTTATATTTTTGTTGATTATAAACGCTCCAAAACGCCAAATAAGCTTGCGCAGTCGCTTCAGAGCGGAAGGACACAGTAAACAAACAACATTGGTTGATTTGCGTAGAACTCACGCCCCAGTGTTTGCATGTTTCTGTTTTGCCTGTGGTTTAGGCAACTTGCATTGATACAAGGTGCCCTTAACACATGCCTGTAGGCCTACTGGGCAATTACACGGTAACTGAATTATGCTTTGACTCAGATTTTTCACTTTAAAATGTATCTCAAACAAAAACCATTTGATTTCAAAGTTTAACAAACCATACATCTCTATGCACAAGGACTACTTTGAACAATTGACACAGAAAATTTAAAAAAAATACTGCAAGAACTGTGCAGATGCAAAGTTTGGTAACAGAATTACGTTAAATGTCCATCAGTTTTTTTTATCCGACCACGTTTTCCAAAAACTCTGTTAAATATCTGCTCCGAATTAAGATTCAAAGATGTCTGCAGAAAGAATGGGGTATCAGCTATATATAATAATAATAATAATAATAATATGCCATTTAGCAGACGCTTTTATCCAAAGCGACTTACAGCTATGACATCACACCTTGAGTTTGAAAATGTGTATATTGGTTATTGAAGAAGTAGATTTCCATCTGGTAGGAATTACATCATGGGTCCCTGATCTGTATTATACAGAAATGCATAAATATGGATATATCATTCTCTTCATGGTTGATGTCTCTTCTGTCTCCCGAGTGGCGCAGTGGTCTAAGGCACTGCATCGCAGTGCTAGCTGTGCCATTAGAGATCCTGGTTCGAATCCAGGCTCTGTCGTAGCCCATGGGGCGGCGCACAATTGGCCCAGCGTCATCCAGGGTAGGGGAGGGAATGGCTGGCAGGGATGTAGCTCAGTTGGTAGAGCATGGCGTTTGCAACGCCAGGGTTGTGGGTTCAATTCCCACGGGGGGCCAGTATGAAAAAAAATAATGTATGCACTCACTAACTGTAAGTCGCTCTGGATAAGAGCGTCTGCTAAATGACTTAAATGTAAATGTATCCTGAATAGGTACACAAAGGTAGAAATATGTATTTGGGTATTATTCTTCACACTGGCTATTATTGTAATGAGCTCCTCCCCCAAACAAGACCACATTTGGTTGGTCCACACCAGACCAAATCATAGACATCTGTTTCATAAGTTTGGACAGCACAGTACAGCACAGTAGAGCTCAGTAGATCTCAGTACAGTAAAGTAGATATGTATAGTACAATACAGTACATTATACTGTACTCTATTCCTAGTGTGCTTTACTATACAGTACTGTACTGTTCTCAACTGTACTGTTCTCTACTGTGCTGTCCAAAATGTTGAAACATCGACATCTATGATTGCTTCAGATTTGGTCCGGCCAGGGTGGACTGACCAAATTTCAACTACTTTTCAAAGTCCATGGACGGTCGGTGCTCAGTGGGTGAGGATGCTTGTTACAGGAAATGGAAACGGCGTAGGTGGTAGATGTCAGTAAGAGCCGGGAGAGGTGACATTAACTGGGGAGAGAGACGAGGGAGTGTGAGAGGTGGGGTTGTACAGACTGTTTTCAGTCTTGCTTTAAACACCAGACGACAGAAAGAGGGAAACAATGTACTTATGAGCTGAACATAACAGTATGCCAGTGTAAGGGAGGACAGTAGCAGGTGACCCAACTGTAGTTTGTGACTACTATGATTTCCCATTGTAGCCAATTGAATTGCAGTAATTCCATTACTGATATTTTGGTAATTCCATTACCGATTTGGTACCAGAATTAGGAATTATTAAACAAACTTGATATCAGTAAAACACTAATTGATAGGTCTACTTTTACTTGTTATTTCTGTGAACTTTCATTATCCTCCCTCCTCAAGAGAGAGAGATTAGAAAATATCAGAACGATATGTGGGCTTTTGTAACAAAGGCACAAGGCAATTCTTTTAAACTTACAGAAGGAAACTAATTTGTCCAAAACTAAATATGTCTTAATATTATTTGGCAGGGGTCTTTAATTCACCATTTATTGTGTTTTGATGTATTTCTAATACCTTTTTAAGACTTTTTCTGGTAGATGTTGTCTAAGACTCATTTTCTATTTGTTCGACCAGAAATCAAAGCCTTTGCTAATTCCTAATTCCTAATTCTCCAATGAACTTCACATTTTGGTGCTCATGGGTCCTAACGTGGAAATGCTCTTCTACTACACTCTCTGCCAACATAAGCCGTTCAGTAGATGTGGGTTAGGCCTACCTTGGAAATCACTTATTGGCTAGTCTTATTTAATTGGAATTCTTCTGAAAAGGCTACTGTTTGTGCAGATAGATGGAGGTGGTATATATTGGTTTCCACAGAGACTGGCTGCTGCTAGTGCGAGTAGCCTATAGCTAAGCCTACTGTACCATCAGTTGCAGCACGGTGAAGCCAACCCAAAATTATGGCTGACACATTGAATCATATCTAATGCTCCCCAGGGCGCTGCACTGATGAGGCTGACTGGCCTGATTGAGTGCTCTGTGTACGGCAGCACCAGTTGTTTGACCACAGTGATGCTACTAGGGTTTCTGTTGGCGCGCTCTCCCACGCTATTTCCTCTAAGGCTTATTAAAGCTCTAGGGCTCACTTCATTTAAAAGAGTAGTGTGTAGTTAAACACAGAACCAAGACAATCCTAGCTAAACTGAGTGCATAGGCTATCCATGGTCCAACGTGTTCCCTTCCTCATCTATACAGAACAAAAATATAAACGCAACATGCAACAATTTCTAACATTTTACTGAGTTAGTTCAAATAAGTAAATCAGTCAATTGAAATAAATTAAAGAGGCCCTAATCAATGAATTTCACATGCACATTTTTAAAGTGGCCTTTTATTGTCCCCAGCACAACGTGCACATGTGTAATGATCATGCTGTTTAATCAGCTTCTTGATATGCCACACCAGTCAGGTGGATGGATTATCTTGGCAAAGGAGAAATCCTCACTATCAGGGATGTAAACAAATTTGTGCCCCAAATTTGAGAGAAGTAAGCTTATTGTGCATATGGACAATTTCTGGGATTTGTTTTATTTCAGCTCATGAAACATGGGACCAACACTTTACATGCTGCGTTTTAGATTTTTGTTCAGTGTAATTTCCTTCATCTACTGATGTAAAATGATTTGACAGGTGAAGGGGAAAGAACCCAACAGTAGGCATCCTTCATATTGCTTTCACCTGTCCTGTCTATAGACACCTATATCATCATGGCAGATGACAGGTAGGCGATGAGGAGATGATGAAGCCACTTCAGGCTATTTATATACAGTGAGAAAGGAGGATCTGACACAGGGCTGGGGCAGCAGTCAGACAGAGGGTAGCCTATGTTCCACACAGAATCGTCAGATTACTGGTATAGGATCATTAGTTTATATCCTGTATCATGCTGGTGTGGTACTGGTTACTGAGATTGTAAACACTTCTCCATGTTATATGATCATCTACACAGACCTGCACTGAATTTGGGTATTTTTATTTTATTTTTATTTTTTATTTCACCTTTATTTAACCAGGTAAACCAGTTGAGAACAAGTTCAGGCCTAGATGATGTGCAGCAGAGTGGTTTGTTGTGTAAACATGTGTTTTGGGAGGAGGAGGATGGTGGTGATGGGGTCAGTCAGTACATCCACTGTTGATAGGGCTGTGGTGAGGGGGTGGAGAGAGGATCCTGTCAGCACACTTGACATCTGAACTGCTGGCCCAGCATCTTCTGTTCTATGTGGACCCTGTCAGCCAGTTGATGTACTAATGGGAGGGGAGGGGGGTTTGAGATGACAATGAAATGATAAAAAATAAATTGACCTCATGCCTCAGCTTGTTCTTGCCTCTGAGTTGTTGTAGAACGTGACACCAGAAACAGGATATGATCATCATAAGGAAACACCTACGCCTATATGAATACTAGTCATGACAATTGAATGTACATTTAGCTTTATTTGTGGAAATGTCTATTACTGGCGAGGAACATTAGCCAATTAAATAGAGGCACATCTGTTCTTGCAGCTCTGCATAACACCCTTTCACTGTCCCAGTGTCATGTAGCATACTTGTTCTTGATACAGCTTGACATTTGAGCTCTTCAGCAGAACGCTGTATGGTGGAACTAATATTCTTTGTCCTCCTGTCTGTTTTCAGGGGAGACTGCAGGGGGCCAGGCGTCTGTCTCTCTACACCTCTCTGTGGTTGTGTCGCTGACTGCCCTGGTGGCCTTGGTGGCCCTGCTGGTGAACTGTGTGACCTGCTGTAAGGAGCAGGAGGTCAATTTCAAGGTGAGAGACTCGCAGGCACCTGACAACAACAACACGTATTAGGCTTAAGTCACTGTCGGGACATTCTGTGCGTATCTAATTTGCTCCAAAGGGAAGCTAAATAAAGTAATGGTATCATTTGGTGACATACATTACACAGACCTGTCTTGCAGTACTCTGTAGGTCGTTGAATGACCCATGATTTTAGAACCCTTGCTTTGAGATATTGGCTATGATTAATGTAATGAGTTAAAGGGATAGTTCACCCAAATTAAAAAATGACATTGGTTTCCTAAGCAGTCTATGGACAAAGTATGACAGCAATCAATGCTTTGGTTTAGTTTCCCTGGCACTGTTTCCAAATGCTAACGTTTTAGCATTTGTGGCACAAATCCAAATCCCATTCAAGTCATGGGACCGATATTAGCGTTTTTCTTGCGTCATGTCCAAATCATCCGAAAGTATCTAAAATTGATTTTGAAGTCACTTGATGATTTCAACATGATGTGCGAAAAATGCTAATATGATAATTCTGTTTTGGTCAAGTTCAAGGACCCGGATGTATTGTTGCCATATTAACTTCCCATTAAACATGTTAACTTGACTCATCTCTCTCTGCCTCACCCATATGTAACACACATACAGTGGGGAAAAAAAGTATTTAGTCAGCCACCAATTGTGCAAGTTCTCCCACTTAAAAAGATGAGAGAGGCCTGTAATTTTCATCATAGGTACACGTCAACTATGACAGACAAAATGAGAAAAAAAAATCCAGAAAATCACATTGTAGGATTTTTTATGAATTTATTTGCAAATTATGGTGGAAAATAAGTATTTGGTCAATAACAAAAGTTTCTCAATACTTTGTTATATACCCTTTGTTGGCAATGACACAGGTCAAACGTTTTCTGTAAGTCTTCACAAGGTTTTCACACACTGTTGCTGGTATTTTGGCCCATTCCTCCATGCAGATCTCCTCTAGAGCAGTGATGTTTTGGGGCTGTCGCTGGGCAACACAGACTTTCAACTCCCTCCAAAGATTTTCTATGGGGTTGAGATCTGGAGACTGGCTAGGCCACTCCAGGACCTTGAAATGCTTCTTACGAGCGACTCCTTCGTTGCCCGGGTGGTGTGTTTGGGATCATTGTCATGCTGAAAGACCCAGCCACGTTTCATCTTCAATGCCCTTGCTGATGGAAGGAGGTTTTCACTCAAAATCTCACGATACATGGCCCCATTCATTCTTTCCTTTACACGGATCAGTCGTCCTGGTCCCTTTGCAGAAAAACAGCCCCAAAGCATGATGTTTCCACCCCCATGCTTCACAGTAGGTATGGTGTTCTTTGGATGCAACTCAGCATTCTTTGTCCTCCAAACAAGACGAGTTGAGTTTTTACCAAAAAGTTATATTCTGGTTTCATCTGACCATATGACATTCTCCCAATCCTCTTCTGGATCATCCAAATGCACTCTAGCAAACTTCAGATGGGCCTGGACATGTACTGGCTTAAGCAGGGGGACACGTCTGGCACTGCAGGATTTGAGTCCCTGGCGGCGTAGTGTGTTACTGATGGTAGGCTTTGTTACTTTGGTCCCAGCTCTCTGCAGGTCATTCACTAGGTCCCCCCGTGTGGTTCTGGGATTTTTGCTCACCGTTCTTGTGATCATTTTGACCCCACGGGGTGAGATCTTGCGTGGAGCCCCAGATCGAGGGAGATTATCAGTGGTCTTGTATGTCTTCCATTTCCTAATAATTGCTCCCACAGTTGATTTCTTCAAACCAAGCTGCTTACATATTGCAGATTCAGTCTTCCCAGCCTGGTGCAGGTCTACAATTTTGTTTCTGGTGTCCTTTGACAGCTCTTTGGTCTTGGCCATAGTGGAGTTTGGAGTGTGACTGTTTGAGGTTGTGGACAGGTGTCTTTTATACTGATAACAAGTTCAAACAGGTGCCATTAATACAGGTAACGAGTGGAGGACAGAGGAGCCTCATAAAGAAGAAGTTACAGGTCTGTGAGAGCCAGAAATCTTGCTTATTTGTAGGTGACCAAATACTTATTTTCCACCATAATTAGCAAATAAATTCATTAAAAATCATACAATGTGATTTTCTGGATTTTTTTTCCTCAATTTGTCTGTCATAGTTGACGTGTACCTATGATGAAAATTACAGGCCTCTCTCATCTTTTTAAGTGGGAGAACTTGCACAATTGGTGGCTGACTAAATACTTTTTTCCCCACTGTACAAGTATAAGGTACGCTGGTGTCTGAAGTGGGATCCCTGTGTATGGTGAACACCGTTGTACCATTGTTTTTCCAGGAGTTTGAGGACAATTTTGAGGATGAGATTGACTTCACCCCTCCAGCTGAAGACACCCCCTCTATGCAGTCCCCTGCTGAGGTGTACACCCTGGCAGTGCCCCCCGTGGCCCTGCCCGGACCGCCCCACCTGGAGACACCCCCCCGCATCTCAGGTCAGGGTCAGGGGTCAGACGCCCACCTACTTTCCTTAGATGCATAGTCCTGCCAGCACACTACACATAGGGCCTAGATTTTTATCCTGACCCTTTGCCTTAACTTGGCACAAAATAGACTGAAACAGTGAGCGATAACCTGGAAACGCACAGAAGAAATGCACATCTTTCATTTCCTGTTGCGAAACAGTTTCAAATGTTTTCTGTTGCGTGCCTGAATTAATGTGACCCAGCTCTGTTACTGTATCAGTCAGGTGGAGTTTACCGTCATCATACCCTTTGGACTTGCTCCTCTCTGCTTTTTGCAGGTTGATGTTGATTGGGATGAGTCTTGTCCTGGAGGCAGAGTTAAGCAGTTTCCGCTACTGTAGATGGACCAGCCGCAAAGTCAAAATTGGCTATATCTTGAAATCATGAACATATTTATATATAATTTAAGGTTAGGCATAAGGTTAGCAGTGTGGTTAAGGTTAGGTTTAATCACATTTTATGACTTTGTGGCTGTGCCAGCTAGGGACCACTCTGCAGAGCTGCCTCCAGTACATGAGTCATCCCAGTAAATGCCAACCTGCCTGCTTTTTATACTTTATTTGGGGCACTGTCATGCGCTGCCTAGGGACAACAACACATCTGATGATCTAGCAGCCTATAGCCCTGGGTTTACTACTCTCTCCTCACATGACCAAGACCTCTGGTTCTACTGGAGCATTATATCAACCCTGCTGCCAGTCAGTGACTTTATAGTCTGGAAACATTGTCACAGGCTCCTTTTGAAGTAGACATAAAACGAAACATTTATGGCCTCCAGACGTTCAGTATTTGTCATTCTCTTAGTTGGAGTGTTATCTCTGCTTCCCGTATGCAGTGTGATAGCTGTTGAGCTGTTCCAGTCAGTCATTGCATAACAGGGCTGTGCTATATTCTCAGTAGCTCCCCCTTGGGGTGTGGACAGGTGCTAGTCTCCAAACGCTCCCGGATGCTGTTGTATCAGGCACAAACAACGTTGTGAGAGCAAATAATTCGCTTTTGGTTCATTGCATAGGGGCGTGGCTTATGTCTTTGTGCTTTTTATGGATTTCTGACTTAATTTGATGGCTAGATGTGATCACTCATTTAAAGGAGTGCCAGGCTGATTATCATAGGGGCCCTTTGAAAAAGAAAACGTTCAGCCCACTAAGATCAAGATTAGGTCCACAACTGATGCCCTGTGTAGCACAGTTGGTAGAGCATGGCGCTTGCAACGCCAGGGTTGTGGGTTCGTTTCCCACGGGGGGCCAGTATGAAAATGTATGCACTCACTAACTGTAAGTCGCTCTGGATAAGAGCGTCTGCTAAATTACTAAAATGTAAAAAAATATGCAAAAACATGACTGCATTATCGCACAAAGGCTGTTTCTGTCTGGGGAGTAGGTAGAATCCTTGTAATTTGATCATGTACTGTTGTAAAGGATTTACTCAAATGGTTAGCCAGATTATTTTAGTCCACATGTGCTCTAAGAGTACCCCCACTGATTCATATAAAAACAGGATAGGGCCAATTCTGTCTGAGGCGCATATAGGCCTAGAGTTTATATTCCACTTCCTGGTCCGTAATACGTTCAGTGCTCTAAATTAATATGTTTCATTGGTAGCAGTGGTGCTCTCAATTTAAAAAAAGTTAGGAGCACCACATTACATTTAGGAGCACCAGAAAATATGATTTTTTTTATTGATTGAGAGACAGCATATATTGGGCCTATTATGAATTCTAGCATCTTTTGAAGCACATGTTGTGCACTAGAAACTCATATGTAACACTGTAAAGACATTAGTTTATTATAAAATATAAAATGTTGATGAATACCTGTCATTGAAATTACAAAGTCATTTGTGGAATATTAGGTTTTTCTACATTGTGAAAAGCACAATTTTCCTATTGAGATGCATTACATAGAAAATTGTACACTGTCTCTTTAAAAATGTTCCGTTTATGATGATGACATGCAAGAGGATCTGTCATTCATTCATTGGTATGAAGAAGCTATCCCCTTTCCTTTCTTTCTGTGCCCCAAAGTGTTCGGATATACTGGTAGTTACCAGGTTGTTAGCTAGCTAGCCAATGAGGTGACATGACTGAACAAAGTATAAACAAATGGTTAGCGAGTAGTTTTACAATGGTTTGAATGTAAAATGTGGTCCCCGCTAAAGGAAGATAAAAATGTTTCCCCGGTAATATGGGTCAGATCGTTTGACCTGAAGCTGTTTTTTGCTGTAGTAATGGTGCAACCATGACGCTATCAAATCTGATTTTTTTTTCTCTAGGGCACTCGGAAACAACGTTACAGCGAAGCCTTATCATTAGGCTACAACAATTATCTGGGAGATCTTTTCCTAGTCGCACAGTGCTGCCAAAATAACATATTTGGTTGCACAAAAAGTATTTTGTCGCATATGCAACCAAATTGGTTGTACTTTATAGCTCTGAATACATTTGATGTTAAGTCCCCTACACAAGGTTTGTTGATCTGATTGTGTGGGCAATCAATTGGCTAACTTGGCTTAGTGAAGCCACATCTGCGGGCTGTTTTCCTCATGTACTGTAAGACATTTCTAAGTAGATTCAGTGGTGTGTGACATAAATACTGACCCTTGGATATTTCCTTCTGTACTAGTTCCAAATGGGCCCTGTGTAAGGTCGAAGGTTAGCCACGGTTTACATGCTCAGGCTACATATGGGAAGGAACTAGATTAACATCTTTATCTATGAAGCTTTTGGTTAAACACTCCTGTACCATTTTCCTGGGATTCCATAATGTCTAACCCTACCATTTGTTTTGCCATGAGTAAATACAGCTATAACATCATGCCCTGAGCATCTGATCTGAATATAATCCTGGTACTGTGTTTGGATAACTGACAACAGAACTGCTCCAGTATTCTGTATTGATTGAACTCATGCCCCGGCTGCATCTCTTCAGAGAGGAAAAACCATACACATCACAGATGAACATTGTTTTCATGCAACAGGTCTCATTGTGTCTCCATGGTTTGGTCTGGGACCAGAATGCTGTGTACTACGACATCCCTGCAGATCACACACACTAACTCTGGATTATTTTGTTGTTGGCCACCGCAGAGGGATCCACTGGCTCTCAGGTGGTCCGTCACAGTCTCAGCTACATCCAGGAGATTGGAAACGGCTGGTTTGGCAAGGTAAGAGATTTCCTCCTGACCAGGGTCACAAAATTCTGCTACCTTTCCCAAAATTCCAACCCTACTCCAGATGATTTAGTCAGTTGTCTCCAGTAGCCTGTACAGTGTGTTTGAGAGGGAGCGAGTGACAATGTGTTGTTAATGTGTACCTGAATTTGTCTATTTCTTTTCCCTAAGTTTGATGAATTTCACCCGGTGTTGAATTTGGGTGTACGTAATAACAAAAGCAGACAGCTGCTCACTTAGTCACGCATGAACCTCATCCTTAATGTTTTAACATGCTAAATATGACGAGAGTAGCCCCTCGACCTCTGGTCCTACAACACCTGGCAGTGTTCTATGTTGTGATTCCTCTGCTGTCTCTCCATGGCTCCCCTGGCCTTGACCCATCCCCCCTCCACCCCCTAGCTACATCCCCGCTATCCTGCCCTTGTTTTCAGGAAGAGCTGCCTTCCTGCCCTGCCTTTCTGCCGACTTCCAGTGTTTTGGCTCGACCCATAACTGACATCTCCCATGCTTCCTGTATGTTTCCTTCCCCGCACTCTAACCTGTGTGTGTGTGTTCAGGTCCTCCTCAGTGAGATCTACACAGACCCTGGTGGGGCCAGGGTGGTGGTCAAGGAGCTGAAGGCTAACGCAAGTGCCACGGAGCAGAATGACTTCCTGCAGCACGGAGACCCTTACAGGTGAGCTACTGGCATGTCTGCTGGGAGAGGCCAAAAAGGAGGGGCATTTTGGCCATTTTTCTTTGTCATGGCAATTTCAGGGTCATTTTCTGATTTTCAGGACAATTTGCCAAAGGCCCAGTTCTAACAATAGGCTAAACGGAACACACAAGATTCATTTAGAAAATGCATTATAGCCAGAATCTAAATAACAGAAGAACAGATCTGTCAGTATTTGAATAAAGTAACTAAGTTATTAATTGACAGCTACGCCTCAGTTCTTCTAGTGGAGCAGCACCCTCTACCTTCTACCTAGGACACTGCAGGGTGTTCTTTAATAACAGAATGGGACTGGAAGAGATGCCAGCTGTAGTCCTTCAGTAGTAACATCAGTGATAAAGCCTACAGTATATTTTCTTAACCAGAGTTTCTTCTCTTCATAGAGTTCTGGTGCACCCTAACATCCTGCAGTGTCTGGGCCAGTGTGTGGAGGCGATCCCCTTCCTGCTGGTCTTTGAGTACTGCGAGCTGGTGAGTGTCCTCATTTACTGTACAACCCAAAGTTTACTATCATTTATGATCGTATGGGTCAATATACAGTACCTATTATAGTTTATCCGTGAAGCCTTTTAAAAGTCAAAACATATTTTTGATGGATCCCACAGCTACCACCAAATGATATGTCAACATGCCAGGCATTTTTCATAACTCATGATCAGAGTGTTGATGCATTGTGAAAGGGGATGATTAGATCATCCCTGTCTCTTTGTCGGTCTGACTGTGGTAAGCTCAGCTTGTGGGAAGCTTAGACTCCAGTTCCAACGCCATCCAATAAGTAGACATAATTTAGCCTCCCTATCACCTGGCATTACAAGCTCCCCAGTTTAGCCGTGCATCTTAAATTAGCTGGCCGTCTTGGGTTATTGGGGAGCCGCTCTCCGTCAATGCAGTCCATCATGGCCTGATTTATCCAGTGTCTATTCTGGGCCCTTCTTGCCCCTGTGCCTGCCCAGGGCCAGAGAGCCGCATAGCAGCATGCTTCATCAGGGACCTGTCTCAGCTCACATTCCCTCCTTCAACCAGCAAAGCAACAGGCTCCGTTTACCCCCCATCAGCCCACTGAGCCCGGTCCTAGTCCCACATCTTGCTGTGTTTGTGCATTTTCTCTCCACACCGGCAATATGTTGGTCCTAATAGTGCTTTTTTGTCAACTCGTGCTGTGTGTGTGTGTGTGTGTGCGCATGCGCGTGTCAGAGAGAAAGTTCAGTGTTGGTAGAATATAACATTACCCTGTTGATTAGTTCCTGCCTGTCTTTAAGGATTAGCTGGGAGTTTGAGGTATTTATTTGGATGTGTTTCCATCCCCCCTCTTGCGGTTAGTGTTTCGGCTGAGTCTGTTTCTGGATGATAGGCTGGAAGTCAGGCATGTGGATGGTATGTTCTGATTCAGTTCGGCCAGAGCTCATTTTTCAGTGCATCTGAAATGCTCTTACCCGCAGTGGCATCAACCCGCGGTTTAGTGTGTGTACTTGTGTGTAAGAGGGGCATGGGAGGGTGCGTGCGTGTGTCATGTGCATGCTTGTGTGTGTGTTTGATATAGTGTACTTGTGTGTGTGTCTTGAATGTGTTTACTGTTGGGTTTCATGTTTGTTTGCATAGATGGTGTTTTACTGTGTGTATGTGTGGGTCAGACTGTGTGTGTGTGTGTCAGACTGTGTGTGTTTGTCAGAGTGTGTGTGTATGTGTGTGTTTGTCAGTGTGTGTGTGTCAGACTGTGTGTGCACTGTGTAGGCTACATCTTGTGTGTTTGTATGTCTTTGTGTGTTCACAAGTGGGAGCCCTCAAGTGACCCAAACCCAGATCTAGCCTCTATAAATCAGACCCTAACCCAGATCTAGCCTCTATAAATCAGCGCCAAACCCAGATCTAGCCTCTCTAAATCAGACCCTAACCCAGATCTAGCCTCTCTAAATCAGACCCAAACCCAGATCTAGCCTCTATATATCAGACCCTAACCCAGATCTAGCCTCTCTAAATCAGAGCCAAACCCAGATCTAGCCTTTATATATCAGACCCTAACCCAGATCTAGCCTCTCTAAATCAGACCCAAACCCATATCTAGCCTCTATAAATCAGAGCCAAACCCAGATCTAGCCTTTATATATCAGACCCTAACCCAGATCTAGCCTCTCTAAATCAGAGCCAAACCCAGATCTAGCCTTTATATATCAGACCCTAACCCAGATCTAGCCTCTCTAAATCAGACCCTAACCCAGATCTAGCCTCTCTCTAAATCAGACCCAAACCCAGATCTAGCCTCTATAAATCAGAGCCAAACCCAGATCTAGCCTTTATATATCAGACCCTAACCCAGATCTAGCCTCTCTATATCAGACCCTAACCCAGATCTAGCCTCTCTAAATAAGACCCAAACCCAGATCTAGCCTCTATAAATCAGAGCCAAACCCAGATCTAGTCTGATAACCCAGATCTAGCCTCTCTAAATCAGACCCAAACCCAGATATAGCCTCTATAAATCTGACTAACCCAGATCTAGCCTCTCTAAATCAGACCCAAACCCAGATCTAGCCTCTATAAATCAGAGCCAAACCCAGATCTAGTCTGATAACCCAGATCTAGCCTCTCTAAATCAGACCCAAACCCAGATATAGCCTCTATAAATCTGACTAACCCAGATCTAGCCTCTCTAAATCAGACCCAAACCCAGATATAGCCTCTATATCTGACTAACCCAGATCTAGCCTCTATAAATCAGAGCCAAACCCAGATCTAGCCTTTATATATTAGACCCTAACCCAGATCTAGCCTCTCTATATCAGACCCTAACCCAGATCTAGCCTCTCTAAATCAGACCCAAACCCAGATCCAGCCTCTATAAATCAGAGCCAAACCCAGATCTAGCCTTTATATATCAGACCCTAACCCAGATCTAGCCTCTCTAAATCAGACCCAAACCCAGATATAGCCTCTCTAAATCTGACTAACCCAGATCTAGCCTCTATAAATCAGAGCCAAACCCAGATCTAGCCTTTATATATCAGACCCTAACCCAGATCTAGCCTCTCTAAATCAGACCCAAACCCAGATCTAGCCTCTCTAAATCAGACCCAAACCCAGATCCAGCCTCTATAAATCAGAGCCAAACCCAGATCTAGCCTTTATATATCAGACCCTAACCCAGATCTAGCCTCTCTAAATCAGACCCAAACCCAGATATAGCCTCTCTAAATCTGACTAACCCAGATCTAGCCTCTATAAATCAGAGCCAAACCCAGATCTAGCCTCTATAAATCAGAGCCAAACCCAGATCTAGCCTTTATATATCAGACCCTAACCCAGATCTAGCCTCTCTAAATCAGACCCTAACCCAGATCTAGCCTCTCTAAATCAGACCCAAATCCAGATATAGCCTCTATAAATCTGACTAACCCAGATCTAGCCTCTATAAATCAGAGCCAAACCCAGATCTAGCCTCTATAAATCAGAGCCAAACCCAGATCTAGCCATTATATAACAGGTTGAGAGCTTCAAGTTCCTTGGTGTCCACATCACCAACGAACTATCAAGGTCCAAACACACCAAGACAGTCGTGAAGAGGGCACGACAAAGCCTATTCCCCCTCAGGAGACTGAAAAGATTTGGCATGGGTCCTCAGATCCTCAAAAAATTCTACAGCTGCACCATCGAGAGCATCCTGACTGGTTGCATCACCGCCTGGTATGGCAACTGCTTGGCCTCCGACCGCAAGGCACTACAGAGGGTAGTGCGTACGGCCCAGTACATCACTGGGGCCAAGCTTCCTGCCATCCAGGACCTCTATACCAGGCGGTGTCAGAGGAAGGCCCTCAAAATTGTCAAAGACTCCAGCCACCCTAGTCATAGACTGTTCTCCCTGCTACCGCACGGCAAGCGGTACCGGAGTGCCAAGTCTAGGTCCAAAAGACTTCTCAACAGCTTCTACCCCCAAGCCATAAGACTCCTGAACAGCTAATCATGGCTACCCGGACTATTTGCACTGCCCCCCACCCCATCCTTTTTACGCTGCTGCTACTCTGTTAATTATTTATGCATAGTCACTTTAACTCTACCCACATGTACATATTACTTCAACTATCTCAACTAGCCGGTGCCCCGTACATTGACTCTGCACCGGTACCCCCCTGTATATATAGCCTCCCTACTGTTATTTTATTTTACTTCTGCTCTTTTTTTTCTCAACACTTTTTTTGTTGTTGTTTTATTTTTACTTTTTTTGTTAAAAATAAATGCACTGTTGGTTAAGGGCTGTAAGTAAGCATTTCACTGTAATGTTTGCACCTGTTGTATTCGGCGCATGTGACCAATACAATTTGATTTGATTTGATTATATATCAGACCCTAACCCAGATCTAGCCTCTCTAAATCAGACCCTAACCCAGATCTAGCCTCTCTAAATCAGACCCAAACCCAGATATAGCCTCTAAATCTGACTAACCCAGATCTAGCCTCTCTAAATCAGACCCTAACCCAGATATAGCCTCTATAAATCAGACCCAAACCCAGATATAGCCTCTAAATCTGACTAACCCAGATCTAGCCTCTCTAAATCAGACCCAAACCCAGATATAGCCTCTAAATCTGACTAACCCAGATCTAGCCTCTCTAAATCAGACCCTAACCCAGATATAGCCTCTAAATCTGACTAACCCAGATCTAGCCTCTCTAAATCAGACCCTAACCCAGATATAGCCTCTAAATCTGACTAACCCAGATCTAGCCTCTCTAAATCAGACCCTAACCCAGATCTAGCCTCTATAAATCTGACCCTAACCCAGATCTAGCCTCTATAAATCTGACCCTAACCCAGATCTAGCCTCTATAAATCTGACCCTAACCCAGATCTAGCCTCTATAAAGGGAGGAGGGATGCCCCCCCCCCCCCACATACCTCTGACAGAGCTCTCTCTCTGTCTCCAATTCAATTCAATTTGCTTTATTGGCATGACGTAACAATGTACATATTGCCAAAGCTTACTTTGGATATTTACAATATTAACATAATTCTGATAATAATAATCAATATTGTCAACGGGACAACAGTAACAACAATAACCAAGGGTCAAAATAACCATTGAACAATAACAGTGGGGAGAACAAGTATTTGATACACTGCCAATTTTGCAGGTTTTCCTACTTACAAATGCAAATTAATTACTTAAATCATACAATGTGATTTTCTGGATTTTTGTTTTAGATTCCGTCTCTCACAGTTGAAGTGTACCTATGATAAATATTACAGACCTCTACATGCTTTGTAAGTAGGAAAACCTGCAAAATCGGCAGTGTATCAAATACTTGTTCTCCCCACTGTATGTGCAGGTTGGTTGGTCTGTCAGACACTGTCCCTTATCTTATGGCAGGCAGCAATGTAGTGTGCTGCCAACCTACAGCTCTCTGCATCCTCCCCCAACAGGATGGGTAACCTATTCTTATCAGAGAGGTCTTTTGAAACCTTGAAAAACGGTTTCAAATTTGGGAAACTCTCTAATTGTTTTATATTTTTGACATTTTATCAGGAAATGCAGCTCTGTCTCAGGTTCTGCTGTGGTGTAGTGGTTGCACAGCCTTTCCTCTACAGGGAGCCATGTTTTCCTGTGTCTACCCTTCTCAATGGCAAGGCTATGCTCACTGAGCCTGTACTTTGTCAAGGTTTTTCTAAGGTTTTGATCAGTAACCATGGTCAAATAGTTAGCCACTGTGTACTGTCGATTTAGGGCCAGATAGCACTGCATTTTACTTTGGGATTGTGCTTGTGTTTCCCAATAAGCAATGTAGTTTTGTTTTGACTGTGTTGTAATTTGGTTTATTCTGATTGATTGGATGTTCTGGTCCTGAGGCTTCAGTGTGTTAGTAGAACAGGTTTGTGAACTCAGCCCCAGGACCAGCTGGATGAGGGGACTCTTTTCTTTGCTCAGCTCTTGGCATTGCAGGGCTTGGTAATTATTTGAGAGGGGGTCACTGTATTTCAGATGTTTCCAAAACTTAATTGCTATTTTTTGAATTTGTATTATTAGTGGATATTGGCCTAATTCTGCCCTGCATGCATTGTTTGTAGTTTTCCTCTGGACATGTAGGAGAATCTTACAGAACTCTGCATGCAGGGTTTCAATGGGGTGTTTGTCCCATTTGGTGAAATCTTGTTTTGCAAGTGGACCCCACACCTCGCTGCCATAAAGTGCAATTGGTTCATTGACACATTCAATTAGTTTTAGCCAAATTTTAATAGGTATTTCAATTTGAATTTGTTTTTTTAATGGCGTAGAATGCCCTGCGCGCTTTCTCTCTCAGTTCATTCACTGCATCATTAAGGTGTCCAGTTGAGCTTATTTTTAAACCTAAGTAATTGTGGTGTGTGCTGTACTCTAGATATTTATTTATATATACTTTTTATATATATTCTCGGTCTCTCTGTGTGTCTGCCTGTCTGCATGGTTCTCTGGTACTGTGCCTTGTGACCAACTGGCCGCTACTATAGCAGATGCCTCTAACTGGTTGTAGAGGACGGAGATGGGGTTGGGCTAATGACTTAATGTTATTGTGGTTGTTAAACAACTTCAGGCTGGAGAGGAGGGTGTGAGTGGACGTTGTAACGGAGTGGGTCATCTTGGCCGGAGGTGTTAACTTGATGAGGTAGCTCAGCTCGGATGTCTCTGCAACAGTTGTTGCATCTGGTCTATGGAGGTGCTTTGAGGAACCCTACAGACATTTTATTTTGTGTCATTCACCCTCTGGAACGGTATGGGTGGGGTGTTTTGCACCTTTTTTATGGTCAAATTATTTTATGTGACATTGTATTTGTATGGAAAAGTAAAGTATATATATTTTTTTTAACTCAAAAAGCTTAGCGTCAAAATTATGTACACCCCTGTTTTCAATACATTTCAATACCTCACCAGTCTAGCATAACGGCACTGAGCCTTTTTCAAAAATGTTTTATGAGTTGGAGAAGACATTGGCAGGGATCTTAGACCATTCCTCCCTACATAATTCTTCCATATCCTTGATATCCTTTCTCGAACCACAGGTTTTAAATGGGTTTAAAGTCCAGAGACTGAGATGGCCATTACAAAATGTTGATTTTGTAGCCAATTAACCATTTCTTTGTGGATTTTAATGTGTGCTTGGGGTTATTGTGTTGCTGGATCCATTTGCGGCCAAGTTTCAGCCTCCTGACAGAGGCAACCAGATTTTGGGCTAAAATATCCTGCTACTGGTCAAATTCATGATGCCGTTGACCTTAACAAGGGCCCCAGTGGAAGCAAAATAGCCCCATAACATCAAAGATCCACCACTATATTTTACAGTAGGTATGGGGTTATTTTTTCTCATACATTCTGGTACATGGCCAAAGAGCTCTATTGTCAAGTCATCTGTCCATAGCACCAGTTCCAATCCAAGTGCCGATGCCGTTTAGCAAACTCCAGGCGTTTACATTTGTTGGATGACATGAAAATAGAGCTCTTTGGCCACACACACTAGTGGTGGGTTTGACGTCGAAATGAGAATGTATGAGCAGAAAAGAACCCCATACCTACTGTCAGTGTTTCCTCTGGGAAGTTGTAGCAGTGGGGGAAAAGGTTGCAGAGGGGGTCTATATTTTTATATAGAAGGACTGAGAAGCTCAGTTCTGGTGACTTTTTAAAAGGACATTCTATTCCAAAATGAATGAAAATTTTTTTTATGCTCACACCATCTAATATATAATTTCCGTCTCCAGAAATGAGCCCAATAACATACTGGTAAAATTATTTTAACATATTGGACCTATGCATGGTCCATATTTTTTAGGTATGCTATTAGCAATAAGCATCATCACATGTAGCCCAACTGAAAGCAGCATAGTGGCTATAAATAAATAGGCTGAAGCTTGGGGTTGCTTATCTGCATTTACCCTTTTGAGCTAATCATTAGCTAGATCCCAAATGTGCACTTTTAATTAGTTAGTAACATATTGATGAATTTGAAAAAAACATGCATAAGCACAGTGAATATTATGTAGGCCTGCCTGCCTACCTGTTAGGGTAACTTGGGATCATACGCCACATGGGGTAAAACGCCCCTTGCCTGCACTTCTCACAGAAACCACTTCATATCACCATTTCCCCCCCAACGCTATCCCTGGTTGCCACTACTCTTACTCAACAAAAAATGTAATCTGTCTCATCACAATTTAAGTCACTCCAAAAATATATATATTGTGGTAGGAAGTGTTTTACCCCAAGTTACCCGACAATTGACCCATGTTACATTCTGCCCCACACTCCCCGATGCACTCACAATGAATTGTGGAGCACTAATGTGCTCAACCATGCCGCTGCTAACAACTCTGGGTTTAAAATGGTGCAGTTCACGCATATTTTGGACATGAGAAAGAAATAAAGTATGAATGGAAAGCTGGGATCCCCCTCTTTTTAACAAATGCTATTAACTGCTGTTTCCCCCCCGATTGCATTATGAATTGTTATGCATTGACTGCTTGTCCCTTCCTATGGCACTCGCAACTTGAATGCACCTTGAGAGGAATATTTATCTTGCATAGAACACACAAAAACAAGCCGACTAGGTAAATAGATAAAATATTCTACTATGGGGTTGTCTGGTTTTTCTAGTCATTACTCATTTTGTTTGCAGAGAAAAAGTAAATGTGGACTGTTATAGCATCTTCAAAGTGCGCCTCGGCAGAAAGATGCTACAGTGGGGAAAAAAAGTATTTAGTCAGCCACCAATTGTGCAAGTTCTCCCACTTAAAAAGATGAGAGAGGCCTGTAATTTTCATCATAGGTACACGTCAACTATGACAGACAAATTGAGAAATGTTTTTCCTGAAAATCACATTGTAGGATTTTTAATGAATTTATTTGCAAATTATGGTGGAAAATAAGTATTTGGTCACCTACAAACAAGCAAGATTTCTGGCTCTCACAGACCTGTAACTTATTCTTTAAGAGGCTCCTCTGTCCTCCACTCGTTACCTGTATTAATGGCACCTGTTTGAACTTGTTATCAGTATAAAAGACACCTGTCCACAACCTCAAACAGTCACACTCCAAACTCCACTATGGCCAAGACCAAAGAGCTGTCAAAGGACACCAGAAACAAAATTCTAGACCTGCACCAGGCTGGGAAGATTAAATCTGCAATAGGTAAGCAGCTTGGTTTGAAGAAATCAACTGTGGGAGCAATTATTAGGAAATGGAAGACATACAAGACCACTGATAATCTCCCTCGATCTGGGGCTCCATGCAAGATCTCACCCCGTGGGGTCAAAATGATCACAAGAACGGTGAGCAAAAATCCCAGAACCACATGAGGGGACCTAGTGAATGACCTGCAGAGAGCTGGGACCAAAGTAACAAAGCCTACCATCAGTAACACACTACGCCGCCAGGGACTCAAATCCTGCAGTGCCAGACATGTCCCCCTGCTTAAGCCAGTACATGTCCAGGCCCATCTGAAGTTTGCTAGAGTGCATTTGGATGATCCAGAAGAGGATTGGGAGAATGTCATATGGTCAGATGAAACCAAAATAGAACTTTTTGGTAAAAACTGAACTCGTCGGGTTTGGAGGACAAAGAATGCTGAGTTGCATCCAAAGAACACCATACCTACTGTGAAGCATGGGGGTGGAAACATCATGCTTTGGGGCTGTTTTTCTGCAAAGGGACCAGGACGACTGATCCGTGTAAAGGAAAGAATGAATGGGGCCATGTATCGTGGAGATTTTGAGTGAAAACCTCCTTCCATCAGCAAGGGCATTGAAGATGAAACGTGGCTGGGTCTTTCAGCATGACAATGATCCCAAACACACCGCCCGGGCAACGAAGGAGTGGCTTCGTAAGAAGCATTTCAAGGTCCTGGAGTGGCCTAGCCAGTCTCCAGATCTCAACCCCATAGAAAATCTTTGGAGGGAGTTGAAAGTCCGTGTTGCCCAGCGACAGCCCCAAAACATCACTGCTCTAGAGGAGATCTGCATGGAGGAATGGGCCAAAATACCAGCAACAGTGTGTGAAAACCTTGTGAAGACTTACAGAAAACGTTTGACCTGTGTCATTGCCAACAAAGGGTATATAACAAAGTATTGAGAAACTTTTGTTATTGACCAAATACTTATTTTCCACCATAATTTGCAAATCAATTCATTAAAAATCCTACAATGTGATTTTCTGGATTTTTTTTCTCATTTTGTCTGTCATAGTTGACGTGTACCTATGATGAAAATTACAGGCCTCTCTCATCTTTTTAAGTGGGAGAACTTGCACAATTGGTGGCTGACTAAATACTTTTTTCCCCCACTGTATATCTTTTGGTCGTAGCGGCAATGATTTTGCTGTGGCGCTGTGCCAAAGCTAAATAATTGCAGCGGAAACACTGCCTACTATCAATTATGATGGTGGATCTTAATGTTATGGGGCAATTTTGCTTCCACTGGTCCTGGGGGCCCTTGTTAAGGTCAATGCTCAATGGCATCATGAACTTTACCCAGTACCAGGATATTTTTGCCAAAAACCTGGTTGCCTCTGCCAGGAGGCTGAAACTTGGCCGCGAGTGGTCTTCCAGCAAGACAATAATCCCAAGTACAGCCTTCGGAGGAATTGTCTAAGATCACTACCAATGTGTTGTCCAACTCATAAAACATTTTAGAAAAAGGCTCAGTGCCGTTATCCTCGCAAGGTGAGGTATTGAAAACAGGGGTTTCAATAAATTTGATCCCTACCTTTTTGAGAAAAAAATTACTTTTTATTAGTTTAAAATAATTTCCCAATTTTTTGGAGCATACAATAGAGTTTATAGAATTGATTTTATACAGTCATTTTTGCTCATCTTGATCAAGGGTGTCAATCATTTCAGACCTCACTGTATCTCATGCAATGGATGCTTTAAACAAGCACTTAACTTCCTCATTCAATTCTAAATGACTGACAAGCTCTCACAATTCTGTGAAAGACATTTGCACGGAAGGTATTCATTAATTTACAATACGATATCATAGTAAAACCCATAGGGACTTTTATTAGCCCTCATCAATCGGCACGGTTAATGCCCAACACCTCTGTACATGTAACAGTAAACTGCCCTGGATCAGCCGTAACCCTGACTGACTCCTGACTCATTGCATTTCGGACACCCAAATATCACTACGTCGTGGTGCGCAACTGGAGCAGGGTCCCACAGATTGCCAGTTGCTGTGTGAGTGAGTGAGTCTCTCCTGCAGGGGCCTCCCTTAGGGTCTTCAGTATAGTCCAGCCACCTGCCCTAGCTGGACTGGGGGTTTAGGAGCAGTGGTTGTAAGACTCGGGGCCTCTAGTGGACATTGAACAGACCAAAGGGCCTGTCACGCCAAATAATGTCCCCCGGCCAAATAGTGTCCCCCTCTGCGTCACAATGGGATTCGATCAACTATTAGCGTCCGTTGCAATACAACGGTGTGATGACCTAATGATTAGAATTTTGGAGATCATTACAGCCTAAATTACGTTATTTTCATCATCGCTATGCAAACAAGGCTGATTTCCACCACAATTTCGCTGTTTAAACTAGTTTTGTTTAGCTAATAAAATGAAAACATTACTTCAAAGTACTTTTGAGGACCTTGTTAACGTTACAACATTAAATCCAGACATTAAATGTCTTAAACGTTACTACGTTTGGGAGGTCCTGCCTGTCACTTGTTCTCAACAGGCAGCCAGTCTCGGAAGGGGGACTTGAAGAGGGAGACTGCAAAGTCCAGGCACTGCTGCTCTCATTGTTCTGAGTGTTTGCAGTGCTTGTGTTTTTTAGTTAATCTGTGTATCTCACATGAATCCCAGTATGATAGAGCAATAAACATTTCTTAGCAGATAATGACAACATGATAATAACAGTAGCTATAGATGATGTAATGAAAAGTTGGAGGGGGGTTGGTAATGGAGGACATCAGGTGGATCCACGTCTGGGTGTTGGGCAGAACCCCTAGGTCCTGGAGAACAGGAGAAGAGTTAAAGGGAACAGGGTAGGAGACAGAGACGTAAACAAGCAAACACACAGGTTACACTTTACTGTGAGAAAATTTGATTGATTAGGGCAGTGTTATAAATGGGAGATATGTATTTTTCAATACTTTTGGAAGGTATAGCCTACCTCAAGCTGGTCCCCCTCCAACTCAGAGCACAGAGAATCAGACCGATCCAAACTCACTGGTTCTGGTGGATGGGATACCCTCTGGGGGGCTCGGACAGTCGATGGTCCTAAAGTCATTTGGAGAGGTAAATTGAATAGGTAAATTTTTATAAACTCAGCATAACTACCATTTCTTGCTTTCTCAAATGTCAACCAAAGCTTAACATACTTTGCCTATTGGGGTTCACAGAAGTGTAGGGCGTCAGTGCTTTCAGTGGTCGACCGTCCAACTGCTCCAACTGGAGAATATTGTTGGCTTCCACCGAGGTAACCCTAGGAAGACAAAGAGAAAAATATCAGTGTTAGGCAATCTAAAACTAGCTTCAGGTTATTTTGTGTGCAAATGGTTATTATCTGAGATTTCTTTATATTCACCTTAACAGATGGTTCCCCAGCTCCGGTAGCTCTCCTTCTGTTTCTCCTGCGCCTTGTCCATGTTCAGTCTAGGGCTGCACCATATATCGTTTCAGCATCGACATTGCGATGTATGCATCCGCAATAATCACATCGCAGAACGTGCGATTTAGTAAGGTAAACATATATCAGTCAACAATATCTATTTTTTAATGTTAAACTAGCATTATATCTGTCTGATATAATGTAATTTACTCCGATTTATGGGTTATTGGATACACAGTTTATTATTATTATTATTTTAAACACGGAGTTCGTTGCTGCACGTGGTTGACATGCAGGCTCTGCTTGCGCGTGACGAAATGATGAGCGAGGAACAGGCAAAAAATACCGAAATTTAGAATTTGGTTGCAAAAAGAAATGCATCGTCAATTATATGGAAATATTTTGGCTACAGACAGGATGATGTTGACCAAAAACAGGTACAGTGAGGGGAAAAAAGTATTTGATCCCCTGCTGATTTTGTACGTTTGCCCACTGACGAAGACATTTTAATGGTAGGTTTATTTGAACAGTGAGAGACAGAATAACAACAACAACATCCAGAAAAACGCATGTCAAAAATTGTATCAATTGATTTGCATTTTAATGAGGGATATAAGTATTTGACCCCTCTGCAAAACATGACTTAGTACTTGGTGGCAAAACCCTTGTTGGCAATCACAGAGGTCAGACGTTTCTTGTAGTTGGCCACCAGGTTTGCACACATCTCAGGAGGGATTTTGTCCCAATCCTCTTTGCAGATCTTCTCCAAGTCATTAAGGTTTCGAGGCTGACGTTTGGCAACTCGAACCTTCAGCTCCCTCCACAGATTTTATATGGGATTAAGGTCTGGAGACTGGCTAGGCCACTCCAGGACCTTAATGTGCTTCTTCTTGAGCCACTCCTTTGTTGCCTTGGCCGTGTGTTTTGGGTCATTGTCATGCTGGAATACCCATCCACAACCCATTTTCAATGCCTTGGCTGAGGGAAGGAGGTTCTCACCCAAGATTTGATGGTACATGGTCCCGTCCATCGTCCCTTTGATGCGGTGAAGTTGTCCTGTCCCCTTAGCAGAAAAACACCCCCAAAGCATAATGTTTCCACCTCCATGTTTGACGGTGGCGATGGTGTTCTTGGGGTCATAGGCAGCATTCCTCCTCCTCCAAACACGGCGAGTTGAGTTGATGCCAAAGAGCTCGATTTTGGTCTCATCTGGTTCGACAACTTCCACCACATCAGACTACAGTATTTGCAATAATTGTATATACAATTGCATTGTTTACCTCCGTCAACAGCTGTGGCTCCCGTCCGTACTCAGTGGAGGCCTGGATGCTGCTGTTGTGTGCATAGAGAATTACCTTCAGGATGTTCTCCCACCCTTCCTGGTACTCATCAAGGGACTTGCCCATGGCAGTCTTGAGGGTCTGGTTGGTCCTTTCACCAAACCTAGAGGAGGGGTAGGAAAGCGATATCTATTGACAATGTAAGATATTGAAATATGTCTGATTTATGTACCATGGAAAAACAAAAACAATTTGTAAAAAATAAAACTAACCATTGGTGACAGAATATAACCTATAACAACCGTACCTTGTTCCAGCGTTCATGACCTCGGTCACTCAAGATGACCTCAGAAGAACCGTGGGTGTTGAAGATGTCCATCATCACCTTGGAGTTGGCCTCGCCAGTCTCGTCCTTGATGGGTATCATACAAAACGAAAATCTATTTTTTGTTCCAAGCACCCATTTTAATGGGTTACAGAAGGGAATTTAGAGTTAAGCACGTACTCTTCCTTTACTGAACTTAATGGGTTTTGCCTCCACCCACTTGGTAAAGTGATCGGTCGCTGTCAGACACCAGCTGTTGGCATTCCTGGATTTCGTGAAGGGTCCGATGAGGTTCACCCCTAACATTTAAAGTATTAGAGAGAAGTTTACTTTATTGTTACCCATATCTGTGTCATACAGTATGCAGACTTTCATATTTGTAAGGATACTGACACACACACACATTCTATAATATTGAACTCTGCTGTGGTCAAATAAAGCAACCATTACAAAACAACTTATTAGGGCAGAATTTGAATTGGGACACTTACCGATCATGTGCCATGGTGAAACAACTTTGATGGGCTTCAACTCCGCTGCCACAGTCTTCGCCCTCTCAAACTTCTGGCTGGCAAGACAGGGTACTGACCTTTTAAGCAAAAAGTGACTAATTGAAACATTGTGTGCTCTCTGATATGACATTCATTGAAATCATAATAATTTCTGATATAATAGAATGTGATTGATAAACAAAAGGTTATTTCACTTGCCCAGCTGTCCACCTCCTTGACAATTCCCCTTCAGAAGAAGCGTAGGTTGATTTTGGAAATCATGCACTTCACTCCAAAATGGCCAGCATGCATCTCGGTCAGCACGGCCTCTTTCTCCTCCTTAGTAAAAATCACCCTCATGTGTGGCTGGCCATCCTTGCCCCGTATGTAGCAAAGACACCTCGTCTAGCAAAGACACCTCGTTAAGGGCATTTGGATTTACACCTATCCATTTGATTGATCAGGTTTAACTTATAGCTAGATACCTCAATATGACAGACATATAACTATATCAGTGGAGGCTGCTGAGGGGAGGACGGCTCAGAAAATGTCTGGAATGGAGTCAATTTAATGGTATCAACCACATAGAAACCACATGTTTGATACCATTCCATTTACTCCATTCCAGACATTATTATGAGCCATCCTCCCCTCAGCAGCCTCCACTGAACTATATGTATAGCTAGCAACATGTAGATGACCAACTAGCTAGATGGAAAATGGTTGTTGAAAAATTATTGTACATAGCTAAATCCATCCAGTTATCTAATAGAAGTTAACTGCTTAATGTGTCCCTAAATTGTGAATTTCTCTGAATGTTGCGCCTCTTGTCGATCAGTGGTGCCTTCATAGTACTTCGCCTGGTTGGAAAGATAAAATAACATCTCCTCGAGGGATGCCATTAAAGTGCAAGCTACATAGAAACAGAAAGCGACAATAACAGTTACAGTAGTTAGCTAGCTAACGTTAGCTAAATAAAACTGTAGCTGGCTAGCTGACTAGGCAGGCTGAGGTATATAAGTAAAGTTACAGTAGCTAGCAACGTCAATCTAAAAACAGCTTAAATGATTTATTCCTATTTAACAATATTTTCCTATATAAAGACAAATATATGGTAAAGAAAGAGTGTTCTCTTTTCGATCCTCTGAAGCAGCAGGTAGTCAGCAGGTTATCACCATCAAAAACACAGTCCTTGGAGAGCAATTCTGAGGTAATAATTTTGCGCGGACTGAGCGAGCGCTTACGAGGTGAAATCGAACTTGAACTGCCCACGTCCTCTTTCCTTTGCTACGAGGTAAAATAGAGCCAAGCAACCAGCATAGCAACGGACACTTTGGTTCATTACGTAATCCAATCAGAATGTTGCAAGTTCTAGCAACAGCCCTAGCAACAGAAGCTAGAACTCATCAAATCCCATTGTGACGCGGGGGAGTGGGGGACACTATTTGGCCGGGGGACACTATTTGGCATGACAGGCCCCAGAGAGTAACATGCTTTATGATGAAGATGTGTCATTGTATGCAAGGACTCACTATCAGACATTGACCATGATCAGGGCCTAGAGTTTTTCCGGAACACATGAACTGACCAGGAAACACTTTTTACCCGTACCATGATAACTCACAACCTTTTTTCCTAATTAGTTCGCCGTGGTGTAATTCATATTTGTTTAATTGTTCTCATTAGGTTCAATTGACTACAATTACTTGTCTTGTTAGTAATTCCACTCTGTGCTAATAACTCAATCACCCATTAAGTCGTTAACTAAATGTAATGTGATATAATGAGGACACACTGTTCCATTTGATTCTTTACATTGAGAATGGGAGTGCGGAGAAGACACAGGCTGTCTGTTTCCACCCATCAGGACAGGACAATGGGGAGGACATTTGTCAGGAAGGCAGAACAAGACTCCCACAGTAACACAGACAGTCTTTCCATTACAGGACAATATTGGTTGGTTTTCACATTGACAGTGGTCAAAGCACCTCCGGTTAGAGTTTCCTTCTCAGTAAACCGTGTGTACCTTTTCAGTAGACGACGGTCAGCACGGTTGTTGGCGTTGTTGTTTTCGCATCATCAACAGCATCTCCTTTTTAAAAAATGTTTCTTTATTACTGTCTCTCATGACAGACGAAACATACAAATGTTACTTCTAGTGTGCATGTGAGAAGATCAATTACACTTTATTGATGTCCAAGGTATCTCGACCGGAGCCAAATGCTGATTTAATTTTTCACTCAGTCAAGCCCTTACTCTTTTAATAAGTGGTCAAGCAAACTATTTTAAGGTGATTGTACCAGACACTAGAACAAAATTGGGACAGTGGGACTCTTGTTGAGTAGATCCTACTGTACATGTGCTGAACATGTCACTCGTCACTGATCAGAACATATCACTTACCATAGGTTTAATATAGGTCTTCTTCTATGAGCCATAGGTTTAATATAGATCTTCTATGAGCCATAGGTTTAATATAGGTCTTCTTCTATAAGCCATAGGTTTAATATAGATCTTCTATGAGCCATAGGTTTAATATAGATATTCTATGAGCCATAGGTTTAATATAGATCTTCTATGAGCCATAGGTTTAATATAGATCTTCTATGAGCCATAGGTTTAATATAGATATTCTATGAGCCATAGGTTCAATATAGCTCTTCTATGAATCGTCTTTCTCAGAGAAGGTGGTTGTTTATAGCTGGTGTTGGAGAAAAGCAGCTTGACCGTGTCAGTTAGAAACAAGAGTTATGGTGGTTCCGTCAGCAGACTGGTCTAAGCTGCTTGTAGTCAGTAAGGGGACAGAGAGCTCTTAGTAAACACGGCAGCTCCATTACCCTGAGTCATGTGGATTGACACTTTTACCGAAAGCTGGCCATATATTATATGACCCCGCGGAGTGGCTGTGTTTTCACTACCACATTCCACAGGAATCCTCTTAGCTCCTTGTGACACAGGAGTCACCTTCTCCAGAGCTCCCCCACTGTGGTGAACCTGATCCCCCAGGGCCCCATACCTACCTGGGCCTGCAGTCCTTCTCACTGACTGGCTGTGTATAGAAGGACCTGTTGGAATAGATCCTATCCTTGTCAAGGACCCAGTTGACCTGACTGGCTTTGTATAAGGGACCTATCAGAATGGATCCTGGCGAAGGACCGCCTGGGGGCTAGAGGGATATCCTGTGGTGTTCTGCAGGGCTCCATATTGGGGCCTCTACTGTTCCTCATATTTGTAGGATAAATGACATGTTAGTAGCAGAGAGATTACCAGAGGGTGTGTGTGTGATTCTAAAGTCCTTTGACATGATACATTATAATTCCCCCCATCAGTAAAATTCCATCCCGGAATCGTGGCGCAGTGTCAAAATAAGGGTGTGGTGTTGTTTATTGTGGTCTTTGCTCAGAATGTTCTTTCCGTGATTAGTTTTTCACAATACTTTTTTATTTTAATGGTAAAAGTCTTACCCATTTGTTGTGACGGTTTTGCCCTTAAAAGAAGGCTGCACTTTGTTGAGATGTAGATGAGAATGCAAGCCTTTCACTGGCAGTTCTCAGAGCTTTGTAAGCTGTATGCAGGGTGTGAACCACAGCCCCAGTTGACACAATAGTGCGAGGCAAGCCCCTATTACCTCAGGACGAGCCTTGTCAGTGAATCCATCAACTCAGACTCATTAGCCTGGATATTATCTCAATGTTACCGATCTAAACTGACAGATCATGCCACCTCTGTCTATGGACCTCAGCCTAACCCACATAGTGACTGTCTGTACCACTACAATCAGAGGGCTCTGGTGGGTTGGTGGTTGGTTACATTCTGGCATCAGCCTCAGCTGCCCTCCCCAACATCTCAGAGGGGTGGCAATAAAATGTGCCCCCCGACCTATTTCTCCAGACTCTGGGACTCGTTGTTCTCACACACCCCAGGCCTGCCTCGTTCACCTCCTCTCCCAAACAGAGCTTTTGACCGTGGGCACAGAAACGTGACCTGGCCATCCAGCAAGAGTTGATCCATCCCACTGGACTGATTTGAATTTTAAAATAGCCGTGACACAGCATATAGACCTAGGTTTATTAAACAGCTGGGCCCTTGTTTGGTTCCACTCCCCCATCAGCAGTAAAAACCTGCTGGGCTGGACAGAGCTATGGAGTGGGAGGGAGTCTACTGCCACCGTGTGGATGACAGCTTACAATGCGCCTTCAGATAGTCACTCACAAATCCATATTACAGGAGCTTCAAGATGTGTTTTTTCTGTGTGACATTTGATATTAAAATAAAGACTAAGTGAATGCTGTTTTTGGCATTGAAACTAATACACAGATGTTATCCTGTGCGTGTGTCTCCATTTCAGGGGGACCTCCGGAGCTACCTGTCTCAACAGGATTGGATGTTCCGAAATGCTGAGCTGCTGCAGCTGCAGAAGATGGCCTGTGAAATCGCTGCTGGCGTCACCCACCTCCACAAACACAACTTCCTGCACAGGTAGCACTTCTGCTCCGTCTCCGTTTACACCAGTCAGTCAGTCACAACTAAACATTGCTTTAGCTAAGGGCACAGACTTCAGATGTCAACCGACAAAGTCACATTTCAAGGAATTAAGACTTCATCAAACATTTAAATAGTATTGTCTGTTTTTAGATCTTCCAACTTAAAAATGTTGCGTTACGAAAGTATCAGACACAAGTGATATTAATGTGTCACAATTACAAGTCTGTCTCTATCAAATCAAATATGTGGTTTTGGCATCCCTCATGGCACCTTGCTCTTATGGATACATCCTGTTTCAGTAAATGAAGCTGAAGATGTTTGTAGATGTTTGTTTATGTTTTTACTCCTACTCCCAAGCCAACACGGGGCCAATCAAAAACAGGGCCACCGGGCCTCCCCAAAAAGGAGAGTGTGTCAAGGGCCCGTTTCTTTTCACTTTTTACCCGGCGAGGTGAGCAGGGCTATGGAGGAGAGGGGGGAGGGGGGGTTGTAGGGTAACATGCGTCGCTCAGCTCATCCATGTTTTGCATGCTCAGAATAAACCCAGAGGGCTCCAATTACCCAGCTCCCATGCATTGCCACAGTGTCAACTATCAGCCTGTCAGAAGGATATGATGATTCTGCTGTTTGTGTGTAAATGGATAGCCTCATGTTGGCCATTTATTATCCCGTGTTACAACTCAAAAGGAGCCCTAGTACGAGATTCCACCGTTAACAGGGTCGTAATGATAGTCGTAAAAAAATATAGTGCACCGCTTTTCTTTTTGTTGGGTTGCAAAATTGATTTACTACCAAGGCGTCCTCGCTGGATGCCCTGCCCACAAAGTACCCGATATGGGGGGCTGTGGCTAGCGCTGTGCCGCAAAGCCTTCTGGGACAGGGGCAGTGGCATGAACTGGAACCGTAGCCAAGACTCAGGGTCTGTGGTTTCTGAGCCCAGCTCGTTATTGTGATGGGGTGGCCACAGCGATAAGACAGCAAGCTGGCAGGGCGGTCCAGGAGAATCACTCTAACTGACATTACGTAACAACACTGGGGAGAAATAGCATATGGGGCAGTGGAGGAGAGGGAAGTGTGTACTCCAGTTTTCAACCAGTGTGACAACCGTAGCATTGAAAAGTATTTTCTATTTTTTTTGGCTTCCAGAACATATTTTAATTTGGTCATTTTACTGAATCTGATAGTTCCACTTGACCTGAAAATAATGTTTAGAATCAGTTGATCTCACTATTTTTGTTGTTGTAAGGTCTTTGTTTTTAAACTCGCTAGGTTGCTGAGCTATTCTGATTTTCTGTAGAAGAGGTTAAGAATCTGCTGACGTGTCTGCACCAAACAGCCTTCAAGCCATGGCGGTGTCGACCGCCCACGCCATTTGCCTTGTAGGGATAGGACGTTGAATCTGATTCTCTCTCCCTGACCCGCCAGCAGTACCGTAATGCACTGTGTTCGCCAACAGCAGGGAACAGCCAGGACAGAAGAGGTTTAAAATATCTCTCCATTTATCTTGCCGAGGTTTCAGTGGGCCTGACAGGAGCTCCTGGGGTGTGCGAGCACAGACCACTAGTGTCAGCGATGTCCACAGATAGACGGGGTAAAGAGACGCGCTCTTGGAACGGGTTGGTGGTGAAATGTTGCCAGGGCCAAAGGGAAACCAGAGCCTCTCCCTCCATGAGGGTGCCAGTCTGAATGAGCTACCATCTGTCCACTCGGAGGGCCCAGTCCACCTTTATCGCCCTCCCCTGGCCACCCCGCCTCACTGCCACTCTGTGCCCGCCTGTGAGTGTTCTTCCCTGGGAACAATATCCTGGTGCTGTATGAGTGAGTCGGGAAAAGCTCCAGCATCAGTGATTTTGTTACTAGGGGCGGAACAGAAGCGACTGGAGGAGGTTTCACCTAGTGATACAAGCTATAAGTCCAAATGTGTTTAGGTCTAAAGCCACTCAAGAGTCCAGTCTTTGTCTGGCTCTGTCCTGGCCTGGATCTGTGGTGGTTGGGGGTTGGTTGGATTTAGAGGCAGGTTGAAGGGGTCTTTAATCACCTGAGACATGGCATGGCTGGGCAACACGTCAAACAAACGAGGTGGGAAGAGAGGCAGTCACAAGTGTAGAGACACTTAGATGAACAAATAATTAGTTCTCTATCACCCTGAGGTTGGAAAACAGAATTTAAACAGATATTTGATCCTATTAGGGTGAGGAAAATGTAATTATAAAAAAAAAGGTCACTGGGATATTAATTATGTCATCCTGTCGTAGGCCTGTACAGTATATTTAAGGCATGCAAATACACTCAGTGGTCAGTTTATTAGGTACACCACCCCGTTCACGAAAACAGTGGGCGTGGCTGGCTATATAAAGCAGGCAGACCGGCATCAAGGCATTCAGTTACTGTTCGATTGAACGTTAGAATGGGCGAAACTAGGGACTAAGTGACTTTGAGCATGGTATGATCATCGGTGCCAGGAGCGCAGTTTTCAAGAATTCAGAAACGGCCGGCCTCCTGGGATTTTCACGCACGGCAGTGTCTAGGGTTTACCAAGAAAGGTGCGACAAAAAAAAACTATCCTGTCAGCGGCAGTCCTGTGGGCAAAAACAGCTCGTTGATGAGAGGGGTCGAAGGAGAATGGCTAGAGTCGTGCAAGCTAACAGGTGGGCCACAAACAGGCAAATAACAGCTCAGTAAAACAGTGGTGTGGAGAACGGCATCTTGGAACGCACAACTCGGCTATTGCAGCAGATGACCACACCGGGTTCCACTGCTATCAGCTAAACAAAAGAAGAAGCGGCTCCAGTGGGCACGCGATCACCAACACTGGACAATGAGGAGTGGAAAAACATTGCCTGGTCTGACGAATCCTGGTTCCGTTTGCATCATGCTGATGGCAGAGTCAGGATTTGGCGTAAGCAGCATGAGTCCATGGCCCCATCCTGCCTGGTGTCAACGGTACAGGCTGGTGGCGATGGTGTGGGGAATGTTTTCCTGGCACACGTTAGGTCCCTTAATACCAATTGAGCAACGTTTGAATGCCACAGCGTATCTGAACATTGTTGCTGACCAGGTGCATCCCTTCATGGCTACAGGGGGTCCGTCCCGGCACTAGATGGGTGTACCTAATACACTGAGCGTTAATTCCACCGTTTCAATTAGTTATTTCCATTGCATGACCACATGCCAATCTAAACGTCTCCTGCAGCAGCACTGCGTTCCATCTTCTCATATGTGTGATGACCAAGAGACGGTTCAGAGTGTTGTTTTATATTCAGAGACTACAGTTGTGTGTACTGCAGTGTTTGTCTTGTCCCACACCGCTAACTTGTGTTCAAACTAGGGTTGGGCCTATATATGATTACATTATTTACATCGAATATTGTGATATTTGACATTGATGATATATTGTGATGCGCAAGACTATACTCTATTTGAACTTTACAAATCAAAACTGTGCAGTTTTATCAGTTTGGCTGTGTCAATATGTTGGAAAGGAAGTCTAAATGAATTAAGTCTTATTTCTTTGCCACACAAAGATGATTTAATGAGAATGCGACTATAATATTGTAAATAAGCACAAATTGCATAGTCTGGAGTGATGTAGTCATTAACGGCGCAAAACGATTATATCGGATATCGTGATATTTGGAGTAGCATATCGTAGAAGAGGTCTCCTCAAGTATCGCCCAACCCTAGTTCAGACCCAACAAATGAGAGCTTTTTGTTGGATGTATGGCTGGTAGACTCAACTGGACATGTGGGTTGGCACCAGAACAACTGGACCAACCGCCTATTATTTGCAGCCCTGTGATCCATTCACCGTTCTATGACCACACCAGACCGTATTGAACACATATTAAACTCAACCGTTTTATGACCACACCAGACCATATTGAACACACAATGAACTCTGTGTAAATCCTCATGGTGTGAAACAACTGCAGTCTCATGTTGTTTTTGAATCTCTTCTTTAATGGGTTTCCTTCTCCTCCTCTTTTCTCACAGTGACTTAGCCCTGAGGAACTGCTTTCTGACCACAGACCTGACCGTCAAAGTGGGAGACTATGGCATCGGCCCCTACAGATACAAGGTACCAGGACACTTTCCAACTGGTTCTCCTTCAAATGGAATAAGGGGGATTTGGTTTAGTTTTACTTTCAGGTGACAAAAGGAAGTGGCATCTGTATGTGTGCTGTTACAATAGTTTAGGTTCATTAACCTATAACCCTTTCCACACTACTGAGCTGAGCCCAGCTGAACAGAGGTTATGCATCCACCAAAGTTTCAAAGGATGATGTGAAAGAAAATATCAAAGCCAGTACATTATAGTATAGGCTTAGTCCGTATAGTCAACACAATAGTGTGAAAAGTGTTTTTTTAAGCCTTTACAAAGCAGCAGAGTCTGCAAAGAGAGGGTAAGTGCTTTCCAGTAGGGGGTTTATATACAGCTCTTAGTCTGTGACCCCCGTCTGGCAGAACTCTGGGAAGCCTTTATACCAAAGTGTAATTCCCTACTGCATTTGGTCCTGGCCTGACTGTGGAGTCACTAAGGCAAGCTCCGCCCGCTGCATTCCTCAAATAATGTTGAGCTCTCTATTTAGCACGGTCAACAAGTGTGGCCAGAGGTGTTTTGGGTGTATTTATGAGCTTGATTAAGTACTTACTAGGAAGTCGGACAACAACTCTAAGTACAGTAATGTGGGTTAGAACTGAAGGAAAGGTTACCAAACATATCCAAAAGCTTCTTAGAAGCCTTGGCAAAACACATCAGTGAATTGAATGGATAAAAGAAGGTGAATGAGAGCCTACTGGTTGTTTGTGGAAGTGGCATTCTGAGATGGACATCCTATTAAATTACACATGTATTTGTTCTGCATGTAATTACATGGATGCTCCATGCTTGACTCTGTCCCTCTCATGATGTCACAGGAGGATTACATCATCACGGAGGACGACGAGTCGGCGCCCCTGCGCTGGATGGCCCCGGAGCTGGTGGGCGAGCGCCATGGGGGCGTGATCACCCTGGACCAGACCAAGTCTGGCAATGTGTGGTAGGTACCTCCACCTAGTCACTGTGCAATTCGCAGGCGGCAGATGGCACCTTAATTGGAGAGGACGGGCTCATAGTAATGGCTGGAACAGAATAAAATGGAATGGTATCAAACACATGGTTTCCATGTCCATGTGTTTGATACCATTCCATTCACTCCATTCCAGCCATTATTATGAGCCGTCCTCCCCTCAGCAGCCTCCTGTGCTGTGCATCTATACAGGGTGTTGTGCTACAGTATGTTACAGTAGTTGCACTTTTTTCTCTCACTGTGTTGAATAAAATATACACTGCTCAAAAAAATGAAGGGAACACTTAAACAACACAATGTAACTCCAAGTCAATCACACTTCTGTGAAATCAAACTGTCCACTTAGGAAGCAACACTGATTGACAATCAATTTTACATGCTGTTGTGCAAATGGAATAGACAACAGGTGGAAATTATAGGCAATTAGCAAGACACCCCCAATAAAGGACTGGTTTTGCAGGTGGTGACCACAGACCACTTCTCAGTTCCTATGCTTCCTGGCTGATGTTTTGGTCACTTTTGAATGCTGGCGGTGCTTTCAGTCTAGTGGTAGCATGAGACGGAGTCTACAACCCACACAAGTGGCTCAGGTAGTGCAGCTCATCCAGGATGGCACATCAATGCGAGCTGTGGCAAGAAGGTTTGCTGTGTCTGTCAGCGTAGTGTCCAGAGCATGGAGGCGCTACCAGGAGACAGGCCAGTACATCAGGAGACGTGGAGGAGGCCGTAGGAGGGCAACAACCCAGCAGCAGGACCGCTACCTCCGCCTTTGTGCAAGGAGGAGCAGGAGGAGCACTGCCAGAGCCCTTCAAAATGACCTCCAGCAGGCCACAAATGTGCATGTGTCTGCTCAAACGGTCAGAAACAGACTCCATGAGGGTGGTATGCGGGCCCGACATCCACAGGTGGGGGTTGTGCTTACAGCCCAACACCGTGCAGGACGTTTGGCATTTGCCAGAGAACACCAAGATTGGCAAATTCGCCACTGGCGCCCTGTGCTCTTCACAGATGAAAGCAGGTTCACACTGAGCACGTGACAGACGTGACAGAGTCTGGAGACACAGTGGAGAACGTTCTGCTGCCTGCAACATCCTCCAACGTGACCGGTTTGGCGGTGGGTCAGTCATGGTGTGGGGTGGCATTTCTTTGGGGGGCCGCACATCCCTCCATGTGCTCGCAAGAGGTAGCCTGACTGCCATTAGGTACCGAGATGAGATCCTCAGACCCCTTGTGAGACCATATGCTGGTGCGGTTGGCCCTGTGTTCTTCCTAATGCAAGACAATGCTAGACCTCATGTGGCTGGAGTGTGTCAGCAGTTCCTGCAAGAGAAAGGCATTGATGCTATGGACTGGCCCGCCCGTTCCCCAGACCTGAATCCAATTGAGCACATCTGGGACATCATGTCTCGCTCCATCCACCAACGCCACGTTGCACCACAGACTGTCCAGGAGTTGGCGGATGCTTTAGTCAAGGTCTGGGAGGAGATCCCTCAGGAGACCATCCGCCACCTCATCAGGAGCAGGCGTTGTAGGGAGGTCATACAGGCACGTGGAGGCCACACACACTACAGAGCCTCATTTTGACTTGTTTTAAGGACATTACATCAAAGTTGGATCAGTCTGTAGTGTGGTTTTCCACTTTAATTTTGAGGGTGACTCCAAATCCAGACCTCCATGGGTTGATAAATTTGATTTCCATTGATAATTTTTGTGTGATTTTGTTGTCAGCACATTCAACTATGTAAAGAAAAAAGTATTTAATAAGATTATTTCATTCATTCAGATCTAGGATGTGTTATTTTAGTGTTCCCTTTATTTTTTTGAGCAGTGTACTAATTAACACAGTGAGTCAACCTGTGTCCTGTTGCTGGCCAGTAGGCCAGGGTCTCCTTTGAAGATGATAGACGATCTCTGAGGCTGTAAATCATAGCAGCCGCTCAGTCTAGCTGACTTCTAAAGGGAAGAAGACGCTGACCCTGCACTCCAACTCACTCCCACCAGGCAGCACAGCAACACTATAACCTATCCCTCCTAGTCCCTCCTAGCCCCTCCCCTATGACCTCATGGCTCCGTGCCAGTCCGTGTCACGGCTGTAAATCACAACGTTGCATAAGGAGGCTCTTGTTGCGGTACCACATTTACCCCTAAATAAGGATATGTTTAGTTGTCAGAATATGGGTCATTCCACCAATTGAGTGCATTTTGGGTAGTGTAGTGTAAGTGTTCCTATTAAGGCCACCAACGTCTAAGTTACTACATTTCTAACATATACTGCCCTAGTCTCTGTAGGAAAAGTGGAGATAGAATGAAAGATGAATCTCTCATGTGACGTTTTATGATTTAAAACGTATGTGAAAGGTCCGGACTGGGCTTAATGGCTACCGAATGTACCCGTTAAGCCCATGGGTGTTCTAAATAAGCCCACCTCTTAAATACAAAGGGACAGCTGGTGGACCAAAACACGGAATCACCTGGATGAATGAAGGACAACAATATGACAATGCCCCCACCCAAAAGTGCATGAGTAGTCGCCCAATAGCAATCTTCTTGTCCCTCATTTGTTGGCCTTTTTGTCCACCTGATATCCCTCAACCCTGATCCTATTGTTCTCTCTCTGTGTCAATGACTTCCTGTCCACTCCAAATGTCTTGGAGAGTACAGTGGTTTCTAATTGTTTCTAATCTTGGGAAAGGCACCATGGCTAGATGCATAACTGTAATTTGTGTATTTTAATCAACTTAAATCTGAACAAAAACCATATTTATGTTAATTGAATATTAGGAATGTCAGCACACTATCCCTATGTGTTTCAATGCAAACCGGGCTTAATAGGAGCTTACTGGCCTTAATTGGAACCACAGTGATTTAAGGTGAAAAACAGAATAGCAACATCAACTCCTAAAATATTTGGAAACTAATGGTTCGGGGTAAAAATATACACTAGAATACAATATTATGCAAAGTTAATATTGATCATATTGAACAATATGTATTTATTGCCATTGTGTAGAGGGAGTGCTGAGAGAAATGTCACATTTACAAAAATTGCATCTATGAATAACAATGCAATTTTTATTTGACAGGAAAATAAGACAACATTCATTTAAAAATGGAAGCTGTAAATGCCTGGTCTATTATAGAGGTTAAACATAAACAATACTATAGTAACTGACAAATAAAGTAGCAGGGTGGACCGTGTAATCTTGAATCGGCCATAAATCCCCATGTGACAGAGGGAATGGAAGCTTGTGTGCAACAGGGAGTGGGAATTGAATGCAAGCTTCACAAAAACATTGAAATTGTTAAAAAATGTCTAGCCTATCTATGGGTAACAGGGTTGACGTTATGTTCGACCTGCTTAGTTTTCCACCACAAAACACCAGATAATGGCTAAAAAGAGTAGCACCAGCTCACCTGCTTTTACACTATGATTTGACTATAAGATGTTGAATGTCTGTTTTGAAAAATTATTTTGAAAGGAATACTTTCATCATATTAAAACGAGAGTTCAGTTCACATAACAGGGTTGACCTTAAAATGAATGACAAATGTAAATGAATCACTAATCACGTGAAATAAATATGAATCCTCAGAAAGCAACAAAGTAACTAGGGCTTTAAAATGATGGTGAAAACTTGGGGACATTTTTGGGTTAAGTGGGTTAAAATCTTCCTAGAAGTTGGAAAAACATGAGATGGGACATGCAGGTTTTTTGGCACTTTAGCAAGTCTATTCATATAAAAAAAGATGTATTGAATGTTCCATGTGGTCTGTATTAAAGGGTACTTCATTTAATATAACATGCTATTAAAAATCAATATTGGTGCACAATTTCTACTTAAAATTTCAAATAGACGCAAAAGGAACTCTATTCGTGGTTTGACCCATATACACGTAGGCCTATATACTGAGTATATTAAACATTAAGAACACCTGCTCTTTCCATGACAGACTGACCAGGTGAATCCAGGTGAAAGCTATGATCTCTTATTGATGTCACTTGTTAAATCCACTTCAATCAGTGTAGATGAAGGAGGAGACAGGTTAAAGAAGGATTTTAAGTCTTGAGACATGGATTGTGAATTATGTGTGCCATTGAGGGTGAATGGGCAAGACAAAATATTTAAGTGCCTTTGAACAGGGTATGGTACAGTGAGGGGAAAAAATAATTTGATCCCCTGCTGATTTTGTACGTTTGCCCACTGACAAAAAAATGATCAGTCTATAATTTTAATGGTAGGTTTATTTGAACAGTGAGAGACAGAATAACAACCAAAAAATCCAGAAGAACGCATGTCAAAAATGTTATAAATTCATTTGCATTTTAATAAGGGAAATAAGTATTTGACCCCCTCTCAATCAGAAAGATTTCTGGCTCCCAGGTGTCTTTTATACAGGTAACGAGCTGAGATTAGGAGCACACTCTTAAAGGGAGTGCTCCTAATCTCAGTTTGTTACCTGTAAAAAAGACACCTGTCCAGAGAAGCAATCAATCAATCAGATTCCAAACTCTCCACCATGGCCAAGACCAAAGAGCTCTCCAAGGATGTCAGGGACAAGATTATAGACCTACACAAGGCTGGAATGGGCTACAAGACCATCGCCAAGCAGCTTGGTGAGAAGGTGACAACAGTTGGTGCGATTATTCGCAAATGGAAGAAACACAAAATTACTGTCAATCTCCCTTGGCCTGGGGCTCCATGCAAGATCTCACCTCGTGGAGTTGCAATGATCATGAGAACGGTGAGGAATCAGCCCAGAACAACACGGGAGGATCTTGTCAATGATCTCAAGGCAGCTGTGGTCAGATGAGACCAAAATCGAGCTCTTTGGCATCAACTCAACTCGCCATGTTTGGAGGAGGAGGAATGCTGCCTATGACCCCAAGAACACCATCCCCACCGTCAAACTTGGAGATGGAAACATTATGCTTTGGGGGTGTTTTTCTGCTAAGGGGACAGGACAACTTCACCGCATCAAAGGGACGATGGACGGGGCCATGTACTGTCAAATCTTGGGTGAGAACCTCCTTCCCTCAGCCAAGGCATTGAAAATGGGTCGTGGATGGGTATTCCAGCATGACAATGACCCAAAACACACGGCCAAGGCAACAAAGGAGTGGCTCAAGAAGAAGCACATTAAGTTCCTGGAGTGGCCTAGCCAGTCTCCAGACCTTAATCCCATAGAAAATCTGTGGAGGGAGCTGAAGGTTTGAGTTGCCAAACGTCAGCCTCGAAACCTTAATGACTTGGAGAAGATCTGCAAAGAGGAGTAGGACAAAATCCCTCCTGAGATGTGTGCAAACCTGGTGGCCAACTACAAGAAACGTCTGACCTCTGATTGCCAACAAGGGTTTTGCCACCAAGTACTAAGTCATGTTTTGCAGAGGGGTCAAATACTTATTTCCCTCATTAAAATGCAAATAAATGTATAACGTTTTTCTGGATTTTTTTGTTGTTATTCTGTCTCTCGCTGTTCAAATAAACCTACCATTAAAATTATAGACTGATCATGTCTTTGTCAGTGGGCAAACGTACAAAATCAGCAGGGGATCAAATACTTTTTTCCCTCACTGTAGTAGGTGCCAGGTGCACCGGTTTGTTTCAAGAACTGCAACGCTGCTGGGTTTTTCACGCTCAACCGTTTCCCCTGTGTATCAAGAATGGTCTACCACCCAAAGAACATGAAGCAAACTTGACACAACTGTGGGAAGTATTGGAGTCAACATGGGCCAGCATCACTGTGGAACTCAGTGTAATCTTTCGTTTCAAGGAATATTTATGTTTTGGGACCTGTTTTGATACTTTTATTAAGAACATTATTCATTGCGATGTGAATATGGTTATTATTATGCTGCAATATGAAAATAGTTTTCCTCCATCTCATTGAGCATTTAATCACAGACCAATGTTTCCATCATACATGCAGGGTACAGTAGGTTGTGAGTTCTAATTATCCCTCCACCAGTCATAATAAGTGTTTCTGTGATCCCTGCGTTTGCAGGGCCCTGGGGGTGACTCTGTGGGAGCTGTTTGAGAATGCAGCCCAGCCCTACCCACACCTGTCTGACCGCGAGGTCCTGAACCACGTCATCAGAGAACAGCAGATCAAACTGTTTAAACCACAGCTGGAGCTGCCCTACTCCGACAGATGGTCAGTCCCTCTCTTTCCAACCATACTACACATGATACCAACTGGATCTAGTTGGAGTACATTTTATTTATGGGATGTCTCCTGAATTGTTAAAATACTTGTATACATTATCATAAAGATAGGTGGATCAAGAATTGCATACCTGACATTGAAACGATATGTTCTCTTATGAAGTGAAATTGTATTTAAAAATCCTCTGCTCATGCCATAAAGGGTAATACCTCAACTCTCTCCCCTGTGCAGGTATGAGGTGTTACAGTTCTGCTGGCTGGCTCCAGACAAGCGGGCCACGGCCGAGGAGGTCCACCGGCTGCTCACCTACCTGCGTATGCAGGGCCAGAAGGATGTGGAGGACGACTTCCAGCAGCGCTGGGACTCCCTCAAGCCCAACCCTGTCACGCGCCAGACCACCGTCAGCCACTCCTCCTACCCCATTCTGGAGCAGTTTGCAGACGACGCACTGCGGGCCGAGGTGGACGAGATGCTCACCGTCACTGAGACCAGCCGCGGCCTGAGCTTTGAGTACGTGTGGGAAGCGGCCAAGCACGACCATTACGACAGCAGCAGCGGCCATGGCCGCTCGGCCATGGACACCAAGCTCAACTACCACAGCATGTTCTTCCCAGTACCCAGTGAGGACATTCAGGCCCACTTCCCAGACCCCGTAGCCCCCAGGACGGGGGGCACCGACAGCAGGAACACCCATTCGGCAATCCCTGGGATCCTTCCCGTGTTTGACGCTCACAAACCAGCCAATGGGAACGAGTACTACATCCAGTTGGAGGAGCAGGGGGAAAGCACCGTGGAGGCAAAGGAGAACAGGGGTCCAGAGGTAAACACAGTGTCTGACAGGCAGCAATTTATCACCCTCCAAGATGTCCGCTTGGACGAGTCCAGCACCGACGCAGACTTCTTCCACCGCAGCATAGACTCCAAGGACTCGTACCTCCAGGACAGCCACATCTGGTCTTCCAGTGAGCATGACAGCCCCTACCACACCAACATCTTCAGCGAGGGAGACTCCAGACAGGACTCCCATTCCTGGAACAGGGGCTTCATGGAGCTTCCAGAGCTCAACGGAAATGGTCTCCAAAGAGGGGAGTCTGTAGAGGGGCAGGCCCAGGGAACAGAAAAGAGCTTTGGGAATTCTTTTTTAGGGGAGCGCCAATCAGAGGTCATCCTCCAGGACTCTTTAGAGGAGCGGGAGGAGGAGGAGGAGGGGGAGGGAACCCCGGATGTGATGAGGCTTCTGAACACTGAGAAACTAGCGGACAACTTCATGTTCCTCAAAGAGAAGAGCCTGATGAAGGAGGGCTCTGGTTTATCAGGGAAAAGTAGTGGGAGTCTACAACCGGACTTCCTCAAACCTGGTCTGACCCATGTTCCAGAGCACAGCTTCAGAATGAACTCTTGGGATGATGATGATGATGAGACCATAGATGGCTTAAATGTAGCAGAGATCCCCATAAAACCTGTAGAGAGCAACATGTCCCCAGCAGAAGAGGAACTTTTTGACTTTATGAGTCCCAGTTTTGTGGATTTCCTGCAACCGCTAGCAGACCCTAAAACACTGGTGCCTTCAAATACACTGGTAACAGAGGACATCTGTAGCAACCAGCTGCCAGTTAGAAATAGCTCTTCCAGCGAAGACTTTGGTCTGCTGCAGCAGTCCTCTGATATGGGGATGGACACTGCTTTTGACTCTACCTCTGAGAGGGCCGAGGTCCCTGTCATTAGTCCAGCAAATATCCGCCAGTCTCTCACACACCTCTCTGAAAGTGCCACTACAGACCCCCTGTGCATGGATGCCAAAAACCCCAGCCTTGAAGACCGCCTCGGAGCCCCAGAGGATGACTGTGTTGAATCCATAGGAATCAAAGAGCCGACAGACGACCTGCTAAGCCATGGCTCTCCCCCAGCCTATGTCAGTGAGATTGCTGTTGACAATGGCCTGACCAGCGAAGGCCTGACCAGTGATGATCTGCTGAGCGACCTGGTTGAAGATGATACAGAGGCAGAAATGGACACCGTCCTCTCTGAGCATGAACATGACGACGACGGAACTTTTGAGGTGGAAGAAGCGTCTCACGATAGGTCCTTTCTGCTGGTCTCCGGTCCTTCCATGGACCAGATCAGCCAGGACAGCCTACTGGAGGACAGCATCTCCACCACTCTGCCCACTGTGGAGAACTCAGCCGAGACGCCAGACTCTCTGGACTCCCTGGACATCAGCCACAGGCTGGAGGGGTCGGTCGAAGAACTAAACACCCCGGCAGCACCTCACAAGCTCCAGCCCCCGTACAAAACAGCCGACAGCGGCTACGAGACGGAGAACCTGGAGTCTCCAGAGTGGAACTCTCAGCCCATCATCAAAGACCACTTCTCAGAGGAAAACGGTCTGAGTTTGGCCGAAGAAGAAGAAGAAGAAGAAGAGGAGGAGGAGCCAGCAGCTGCTACCACGCTAGTTCCCCCTGAAATCATTGTCTCGGAGGTGGAGAGTGTGATGGATGCTCAGGATGGTGAGGACCAACAGGCAGAGCCCATCGCACCTGGCGAGGAACCTTTCATGGGAGGCAACTACAGAGACTCTGCTTACTTCTCCGACAACGATTCCGAGCCTGAGAAGAAGTCTGAAGAAGCCAACTCGCCAACTGGGGACGTCAGTGGCAGTGTTTCTGGAGGTCCATTTGTTCTTCCTGAAGTCACAGAGGAGGAACATGTAGGGTCTTCTGCTGGGTCACAGTCTGCCATTGCTCGAGAAGCTCTGGTTGATGTTGGAGTGGAGAAGACCAAGCCTCAGCCCTTGGAAGGGACCAGTCTCCCTATGCTGGTCCTCACCACAGAGGAGGACTGGGAGAAGACTTCACCTGTGTCCATCGACGGCAGTGTGGACGAGACCAGGACACTGGAGTTATTCCCCGACTTCAGGACTTCTAGTCACTCCGTGTCCAACGGAACATCCACAGAGGACCTGGAAAAGCCTCCATTGCCTGCTGTTGCTACCTCAGCAAAACCCTTTCCTGAGAACATACCAGTCCACGCTAAGCTAACCAGGACCTACGCCAGCGAGATCACCCCCAAGCTCAAGGAGCCCGACATGGAGGGGAGGTACCTGGGCAGGCGGGACGGCTCCGATGGGGACGGGCAGGAGGACGGAGGGGAGGCGGACGAAGAGGACGATAACAGCGACGACTCGGATGATGACATGCGGGCGTACCGGTTGCACAGCTCCAGCGAGGACAGCGAGGACGACACGGTGCACCCGGTGCCTGTTATAGTCTCGGACGACAGTAGAGCACGGAACCTCAAGAGCCTGCTGAAGCCCACATCGCTGAATGTCACCCCCAGCGCCAAACCCTCCATGCAATCAGGAGGCAGCGATGCAGACAGTGCCAGTAGAGCTGTGTCGTTCTTCGACGATGTCACGGTTTTCCTTTTCGACCAGGTACAGTACCCACTTGTCACCTTTTGCATGCACACAGACAGACATTGTTTCACTTGTATTGAACAATTATATCAAAACAACTCAAAATACAAATTGGACAACGATTATGGCTATGCATTAGAAATGGTTTGAATGTCATGTGATATTGCGTTTTTTTTTTTTGTAACATTCACAGGTTCTAGTCTAAATATTGTCATTAGACTGAACTTTAACATTTGCACTTATTGGTCTCCCCATCTGTAGGAGACCCCCACCAAGGAGCTGGGAGACCATTCGTCAGGTTCCAACAGCCAGGTGTCCGAGTTCAGCAGCCTTGTGCCCTCGGCCAGCTACCTGAATAGGTTCACCAACTCTACAGAGAGCTCCACAGATGAAGAAGGTAACTCATCACGATACGGCCAACATCAATCAGCATTATCAAGGCAGAACCTAAAGGGCTCCATAAATCCTACCTGACTAAATGTTCTTAATCCAAATGAATACAGCATGGTAGCTGTCCACAAATATGCAGATGTTTATAGTTTGACCATGTACCAAAGATACACCATGGAAGTTCATTTGCTAATTGTTTACATACATTTTGGTAATTTAGGGGGGCCCCTTTTGGCTAAAGAGCACCTCCAGTGGCAAAAACGTTCCGTATACCCTCTAATTGTACCAAATCAAGGTATTAAACGGGTGTCTCTCTCCTCAGGCGGTGGGTTTGAGTGGGATGACGACTTCTCGTCCCCAGAGCCCTCTGCGTTCCTCTCCAAGGCAGCTACGGACCTGGCCGTGTCTAAGACCATGTCCCCTTCGTCTACGGCCTCGCACTACTTCTCCCCTCCCCCTCCCGGGGGCCGCGCCCCGGAGCCCAGCTGGAGTAGCTCTAACTCCAACTACTCCCGCTTCTCCATCTCCCCGGCCAGCATCGCCAGCTTCTCCCTCACACACCTCACTGACTCGGACACCGAACAAGGAGGCAAGTGGGAGTGCACCAACACACCTACACACAACACACTCAAATAAACTACAGAAAACAGACAGGCGTGCGCATGTGCTTGATGTCCCCCATACATAGTAATTGAATAGGATCTCTATGATCTACCCTCTAACTCTGTATTTGTGTATTTCTGCCCCCCCTCAGGAAGCAGTGAAGAAGGAGAGAAAGACTAAGGTGCACGTGGAAGGGACAGTTTCCCCCCACTTCTCTGAGGGGAATGGACCCAGAGCCTCGCACGACGTCAGGTGAATGAAGGAGAGCTCCACATACAGACTAAAGACAGACGGACGGATGACACAGTGTTATGAAGGCTGTGGATGCTTCTCTTCTCAGGCAGAACTGCTCCTCCCCAAGAGGTGTCCATGAAGAGAACTAGAAACAGACTGAGCCGACAGCCAACAACCCCCTCAACCAAATCCCCTTCCTTCCACCGAAAGCCTCTTAGCAAATATGACAGACGAACAGTCGAGGCCCAGTCAGGTCTCTGAGCCATGTTCTCTCCTTCTGCTTTTTCCCTCTTACCCCCTCCATCAGTGTGTGGTGTCCCCATCAGTGCAATTCAGCAGGAAGAACAGACAACAAAATGGACCTAACTTTTTCTGTTTGCTTTAAGACTTGTTGAGCGCATTCCAAGTGTTTGGTTAATGTCCTCATTTCCTGAGGGGATTCTGTTTCACCCAAAAAATACACTTTTATTTTGAAGACCTAAATCATTGATTGAACCACAAACTACAATTGAACCACAGCCCCACTGGCTGCTGGGGCATCTTGTGTCTGCAATCAAATAGGAATAATAAGCTCTTTGCATCAGGCTGACTAAAACACCAAGGCCCTTGGGTGCAACACTGCTCAGTAACATTGTTCAGTAGCTCCTTTGCTACATTGTGCGATTATTACAGGAGTTGCCTTTTGGAAACTATTTATTTATTGCCAGGTCTACTCATGAAGTGTGTATGCTTCAACAGGAGATGATCAAGAGTGGGAGAGGTATATTAGGAATTTAAGGAACCAAGTTTTGGTGATTGACTCATTCACCGTCCACACATCCCATCTGTATAATTGGTGTCACTTTCTCAGTCATCTGTTCTAGTGAGAACCATAGAATAAGAATGTGTTCTACGGTGAGAATGGCTTAGTGTTATGGAACAGGAGAGGTCTGACAAAGCCTTACAGTTCAGATTCATATGAAGGAAGTTCACTTCAATTCAGTTGAACACCATCAGTAGAAGTTTGGATAAGGTAACATTGTCACAAGCCATGGTTTGAATTAACAGTATGTGACTTCAAGGTTTGTCCAGTTTCTTCACCAATCAATGGGTCTTATCACAGTGCCTATTTCATATTGATTACACTGTATACACAAATATCCTCTCCCCTTTCACTGGAGGAATCACATGATTAAGGAGTCAATACATTTTGTCCTGACACACAAGCCTAGTGACTCTGTGAGTTTGCATCAGGAGACATAGGAGTGAAACATCGTAATGTAATACGAATTGTCGAGGTGTTTTGTGAAACAAATGTGCAATGAGTATCTTTTGATGAGATGAGGTTTTGGGGTATGAGTTTAATAGGAGGAGCCAGTTGGGATGTGGCAGCGTCCCAAACGGCACCATAAAGGGAATAGGGTGCTATTTGGGACGCAGATCATTTCTCTGGTACTGTGCAGGATCTTACAGCAACTCAACCCCTAGTTGTCATTGGACTGACTACCAAGACAGACATGCCTGTTCTTTGTTTTGTTTGGTTTACTATGTCAAACCAATTCTACACTCATACTGAGTTTTATTTTCTGCACGAGTTATTCTCCTTAACTACTGCATGTGACACAGCCGAGGTAAAGATTACCTTAAGGATTGTGGACATTGCCATAGCAACCCGGCTGTTATGCGCCACTCAACGGACTGTCTCCAGTATGATTTGTTTTGGTGTGCAGCAGGGTTGGGGTCTGTATCACCACCATCAATGATGTATAGAAACATAATATTATGATTCAGCTGGAGCAGCAAGGCCAGCTTTTCATGGTCTTTCTGTTCCTGTAGTTCAAACAGTTCTTCCAGACTCAATGGGTTCAACACAGATAATTATATATAGCTCTTGGTTTAGTGACTTGTCAAGGTTTCCTGTCATTGGTGACGTCATTTGAACATGTCTTCAGATACGTAGTGGATAGAAACTCTCTCCTCACCTGCAGTATTCCAGACAAGGTTAACCTCTTTACTACCAGCAGCCTGTGCGTTCTTTCAGTTACACTTGAAATTTATTTTATTTAAGGAAATCCTGATGTTTTATTCTACAGTATATACATTTGCTTAATCTTGCACATTTTAGAAGGCTAACTTAATGTTGAACTGTACTGATGTATATAAATGTTTAATTTTGTCTGTACATGGGGAATGATGTAATCAAGTCCTAGGTTTGAGGTTTCATTTTGTAATTTAAAGCAGCGTTTAAAAAGAGCAACATATCACGGTAAAAAACAAAATGACGAACGGTTTAATTAAAGGTGCTACACAAGATTAGTTGAACTTTTTTCATTTTAATTTCAGAAAATGTCCATATCTGCAGTAACAGTTGAATGATAGTTTCACAGTATTACCTACCCCGCTAGTGTTGTGATTGGCTGTGATATCCTACTATTGATTTCTCCCGCCAGAGCGGCATCGGTTGTCAAAATGGGAAAGCTGTTCTGATTGTGGCTGTACCATCTAGTGGAAATCGCTAATTTCCTGGTTGCTAACATTTTATTCGGTTCGAAAACAAGCACTGAATAGTGTAGAGAATCATTGTACCATCTAAATTGCTGTGAAATATATTTTCATTAACCAAAACTAGTTTTTACAGCTGTTTAAAGCTGGTGGACCAAAATCAAAAGTTGGTTTTGGTCCACCAGTTTCAAAAACAGCTGTAAAATATTTTTTGAAAATATTTCAGAGATTTAGATGGTACAATGATTCTCTACACTATTCAGTGCTTGTTCTCACATACTCTGAAATTGAGCGAAGTGTAGAATTTTAGCAACCAGGAAATTACAGCCACAGTCAGAACCAATCAATAGGAGAATATGACAACACTGGCAGGTAAGTAATACTATTCCACTATTAGCACCAGATATTATGGACATTTCCTGAAATTACAATGTAAAAATGCCAAAAAATCCTATTGTGTAGCACCTTTAAAGACAAACAGATAGGAAAATCCATTCTGTCCTTTAAACTTGTAAATTTTACAAATTGTAATATTTTTACTTCATATTGATGATGATCATGCTTAGTGTATTTGAATGAAATGTTTATAATTACACTGTTTAATATGGAAATAAATGCAAATTTCCTTCAATAGCTTGTCTGATTGTGCTCAACACCTAGTAGCCCATGTGTTACTTACTCAACCAGCCAACCTATTTTGGTATAACAAAATGTTAAGTGGTGTAACTAAGTTCTTTACATAACATGCATTATTAAAAGTTAACACCAACTCCATCTCACACCTGTACAAACATGAATTTCACTACACTAAAGTGATCCTTTAACTCTCAAGTGATAACACATTGAAACTCCAGGCCCATACAAAGAGAACACCCAAGGTTGCAGAGCTGTTTTGAAATTTATTTCACAGTTGTCTGTCCTTGTAAGAGAACATCCATAACATTCAAACCTGCTGTATTCACAGCTTCAACAGTCAAGGCCACAGCAAACTCAGACAGGAATTCAAACAAAAACAGCAGTGCGCAGACATTACGCAGCACTTTAAGGTAGTTTACACTTGAGCTGACATCACCGCAAATGTGATCGCCAAACATCCAGGAAATTGCCTTTAAAGTGAAGTGTAGTGATGTAGGTACAGTGCTGTTTGTTTGAATACCGGTCTCCGTATCTGCATGGAATACTGAAGTAACAAACACTGAAAACGAATCCACCAGGGATAAGTCAAAACTAGAGCCTGGAGTTTCTGCTGATCATGTGACCTGAACAGGAAGCACTCCTATTCATAACATTCTGGATGTTAACAATCCCTAACACAGCAAATAGATGCTATTCATTCTGTATTATTTACTACCCTTGATGTTTTTACCATCTTAGGAAAGAACTGGTGGTAAATTGACAGTGATGTTCTTAAAATAATCCTTGTTGTCATGGAAGCTCAGAGCTATTGCTAGAATTGATATTTTTTGTTCTGAAGAAAAAAAAGCTACTTCAACCACTACATTCCAAACATCATGCAGCCCAAAACATAAATAAACCAAGATGACAGCCAAAAAGCTATAAAATAAATAATTCCAAAGCACACAGACCTTGATGAAAAAGTACTGTTTGTCAACTAGGCAAATGAGAAAGCAAAAACAACGTCAACAAAACAAAATCATACAAAGCAAGACTATACTGTGAGGTCCAAGGGAGTGGAGTAGGCAGTCAGTGTGTTGGTACAGAACCCTGGTATGGGACACAGGCATGCCGAGGACTCGGTTCCATTTCTCACCCTAGCAACTTCTCCTAGCACCTGCCACTAATGTTCACAGACCTTAATGGACTGGATGAACTGACAGAAGCTCTAATACGTCTACTGCTTTCAGACATATGAACACTGAAGGGATGGTCTCGGTCAAAGGTGGCCAACTTGCATTGGTAGCACATGTTTCAGCCTAGCACTAACTGATTTAAATATCCAACTAAATCATGGTCTTTCCATTTAGACCAACGTTACCATGTTTGTGCTGGGTTGGAGCAAAAATGTGCAACCAGGGTTGGAAATGGAACCAGGCACACACAGGGCTGTGAGTAGAGCTGGAGGAACGGGTTGGGTTAGTAGGGGCCCTACAGACCCACAGCGTTCCCGTTCTCCTGTGACAAAGGTATCCTGGCAGGGAGTGGGCTATGGGGGGTGGTGTCAGTAAGGGCTGGCCTGGCAGGGAGTGGACTACAGGGGGTGGTGTCAGTAAGGGCCGGCCTGGCAGGGAGTGGGCTATGGGGGGTGGTGTCAGTAAGGGCCGGCCTGGCAGGGAGTGGGCTACGGGGGGTGGTGCCAGTAAGGGCCGGGGTGGCAGGGTGGGGGGCACGCAGAACCTCTGTGGAGTTCCCTCTCACACTGATGTGTTCCCATCCTCCCTGAAAGACAGAGATCCTTACATTAACATGACATCTCTTCCATAACCATCTTCACAACAACAGAGGTATTTCAGATACTGTACAATGTCTGCATCCCAAATGGCACCTTATTCCCTTTGTAGTGCACCATTTGTGACCAGGGCCCATAGGCCTCTGGTCAAAAGTAGGGATTTGAATAGGGTGACATTTTGGACACGGCCAATGTCTTTGGAGCGGACATCAACACCCAGTTGGTAATGACTCACCCCGATGCCGTAGTCCCAGGATTGGCCCTTGGGCTGCATGGGTCCCACCCCCAGCCTGTGACAGACAGCTCCATGGACAGACAGCTCACTGGGGCAGCCTGGGACCCAGTCTGCTATCACCCACACCTGGACAAAACAACACCACATGACCAGGTGTTGGAAGTAGAAAACAAGTCACTAATAACTTACTCACCACTGTAAAATGAGCTTGAAAAAAAACAGCACTTTTTAAATATAAGAATGATTTCACTTTATGGGAGCGTTGTACTAACCTGGTCTAGAGGTCCTACTGAGACTTTAGTCACGTTGTTGGAGATGAGCTCCCAGGCTGAGCCCTGGGGGTAGCTGGGAGTCAGGCCCTGTCTGTACCACAGGTTACCTACACACACAGCAGGGGAGAACAGCAGTCAGGAGAGACTTTCCTAACTATTCCATTAGTTAGGAAACAATGATCTTGCTTGTCGATTCATCCATCTAGGGACTACGTCTGAAAGTGCAGATGGAAATGAGTGTTTTCCTTACCCCGGCACATTTACATTGATGTGGACAAATGTTGATTAATGTGCACTGTCCCTGTCAATTAAATACATTCCTTCATTGACTTATCAGAGAGCTCTCCTGCAAAGCAAGCATCGAAAGAGCTGACCCACAGGTTGTGGATAGTAGTGGGTACTCACTGTTTTCGTCCACAGCGTAGACAGAGGTTCTCCCTACAGACAGCTGTCTGAGGCTCTGTCTGGGCGGGGAGGGGATGTGGTACCAACACTCTCCTGCAGGATGATGACAAAGAACAAAAAAAACAAGTTGACTAACTACAATTAGGTTCAGTATGGGCCAGGAAATACACAGATTAAGCGTAGTCCTGGACTAAAACGTGCTTTCAATTGAAAATCTCCAATGAGAGTTATTTTTAGTTCAGTACTAGTCTTACAGTGATCTGTGTCTAGGAAACGGGCCATTATGTGCTTTCAAAAAGAAATGTATTTGTAGTTGTGTATTTCAGTCATAGAGCACTGTAGGCCATCCATATATATCCAGCATCTCAGAAGGACCCAGATGTTTGTTTGGTTCCTCCCCAGGGTGTGGGTCTCACCTGCAGGGTTGCTGGCGGACACTGAGCCCCTGTAGAACACGGCTCTGTCCCTGGCGATGGCCCACACCTGGTGACCACCCCCGATGGAGATGGACTTGAAGGGCTGGTCAGTACCCACGTGGAGCCACGAGGAACCCTGAGGTGGTATAGTCAGAGGTGGCATGAACAATCAACAGCACAGCACCATAGAATGTAATACAACATATTACATACTTACGGTATTAGCTATGTATATATATATATATTTTTAAATGTATTACGGTCAGAATTATTAATTTTTTCATTGTCATACACTACATGGCTAAAAGTATGTGGACATCCCTTTAAATTAGTGGATTCAGCTATTTCTGCCACACCTGTTGCAACAGGTGTATAAAATCACACAGCCATCCAATCTCCATAGACAAACAGACAGTAGAATGGCCCGTACTGAAGAGCTCAGTGACTTTCAACGTGGCACCGTCATAGGATGCCACCTTTCCAACAAGTCAGTTCGTCAAATTTCTGCCCTGCTAGAGCTGCCCCGGTCAACTGTAAATGCTGTTATTGTGAAGTGGAAACATCTATGAGCAACAATGGCTCAGCCGTGAAGTGGTAGGCCACACAAGCTCACAGAACGGGACCCCCGAGTGCTGAAGCGCGTACAAATCGTCTGTTGCAACACCCTCTACCGAGTTCCAAACTGCCTCTGGAAGCAACCTCAGCACAAGAACAGTTCACCTGGAGCTTCATGAAATGGGTTTCCATGGCCGAGCAACCACACTCAAGCCTAAGATCACCATGCGCAATGCCAAGCGTCGGCTGGAGTGGTATAAAGCTCGCAGCCATTAGACTCTGGAGCAGTGGAAACACGTTCTCTGGAGTGATAAATCCCGCTTTACCATCTGGAGTCTGATGGACGAATCTGGGTTTGGCGGATGCCAGGAGAACCTGCCCAAATGCATAGTGCCAACTGTAAAGTTTGGTGGAGGAGAAATAATGGTCTGGGCTGTTTTTCATGGTTCGGGCTAGGCCCCTTAGTTCCAGTGAAGGGAAATCTTAACGCTACAGCATACAATTATGTGCTTCCAACTTTGTGGCAACAGTTTGGGGAAGGCCCTTTCCTGTTTCAGCATGACAATGCCCCCATGCACAAAGCGAGTTCCATACAGAAATGGTTTGTCGAGATTGGTGTGGAAGAACGTGACTGGCCTGTACAGAGCCCTGACCTCAACCCCATCGAACACCTTTGGGATGAATTGGAACGCTGACTGCGAGCCAGGCCTAACCACCCAAAATCAGTGCCGACCTCACTAATGCTCTTGTGGCTGAATGGAAGCAAGTCCCCGCAGCAATGTTTCAACATCTAGTGGAAAGCCTTCCCAGAAGAGTGGAGGCTGTTATAGCAGCAAAGAGGGACCAACTCCATATTAATGCCAATGTGTACGTCCTAGACGCGTAACATATTCACTTGGGAACGGAAGAAAGCTGGATACTGAGGTTTGGTCAGAATTTATTGTAAAAAAAGTCTGACGAAAAGGGGGTGCTGAACTCTGTTATATAGAAGAATAACATTGGAGTGAGCATGTTGTTTGATCATAGTTTAATCAAAGAGGATGTTATTCTGTGATGGTAGTAATGAGTGTCTTTGGTTAAAGTCCCAGGTTGTAGGGTTTGGGGGTGTTCCTCACCGCAGGGTTTTGGGGGGTGACCCCCAGGCGACACAGGACGTCCCCCTTGTCACTGAGGCCCCAGACTGGGACCTGCTCCATACTGCTCTGAGCCAGGCACGGCAACACTGTGATGTCACTCAGGGGGATGGGCGGGACTTCCTGCCACGGGGCAGTCAGGGTGATTTTACACTTCCTGTGTGGAAACGAGAAACATTATCATCATACTCTTCCTACTGAAATGTTTGAGTGTGAGTGAGTGAAAGAGACTATACCTGAACCAGCGCCTACGTCTGACAAAGTCCTTCAGGCTCTTGTTGCCATGAAACGTCCTACATGACGGAGACACAGAACACAGTCAATCAACACAAGACTTCTTCTAAGATAAGTGTAAGCCATGATATAGGGTTGATAAAACATGAATGGACATTTGTATTTCTTACACAGGGAAGTCTGCTGCATACTGCCATCCTTCTTTGTCTGTCCCTCCTGAGAAAGCGAAGTCGACTGCCCACTCTGTCACCTGGCATAACAGAGGCATGTTTCATGTTGAGGGGGAGGGGGAGTACAAGTACAACATTAACAACTCAAGATACAGTTAGAAAAAAATTGAACATTGGACTAAGAGGTTTTAGGGTGTAGGAGGTTTAGGGACTAGGTCTACCTACCCAGCTCCACTGAGGCGAGGGTGGGTGGGTGGTGGACTTGGTGCACTCTGTAAAGCCGTTGTCATCACTCCACGGGAACCGGTCTGTGGGGAGAAGCCTGGAAGGGTGGCAAAGTGGATATTACACACACTGACCTATAGGGGAGCTGTCGGAAGTGTCTAGAACATATTATTGCAATGCACACACGCACAGTCGCGTGAGAGAGATGTAGTACTTGTCTGTGTATCCGGTCATGGGGTTCCATCGCTGGTTCTCATAGATGTACACAGTCCTTACATCTGTCTGTGTGTGCAGGCTACCCGTGTCTCCTACAAACAGAGAAAAGTCACAACTCTGCTATAATAAGTCTGATGGTGTAGCAGGGCCATGCAAAGTCTATGGTTGCATCCCAAATGGCACCCTCTTCCCTTTATAGTGCACTACTTTTGACCAAAGCCCTGGTCAAAAGTATTGCACTATATTAGGGAATTGCTCAGGCAATCACCCACCCAGTTAGCCAAGCAGTAAGTTATTAATAAGTAATAAGGCCATTCACTTTTTTAGTTCTCTAGCTGGAAGGTTCACTAATACAGTACTTTGAATTGTTACTTTATACTTGGCTACAACACTTGTAATTTGGGTGAACTATTCCTTTAACCATATTGACTGTATAAGCAGGTTGAAGGCTAGGTTGAAAATGACAAAAGGTCAAAACAAGAGGATTCTAATATCCCATAACTCTTTGCAACAATGGGACCAGCTATGCTAGTTAGCAACGGCACTGGTCCCTTGAATCTGTTTATTTTCTAAAAGCTTCCACATGGAATCAAAACTTGTCGTAACCTCCTTTACCTTCAACCTAGGTTGAAGTTAAAGAAGCTTAAAGTGTAAAGATTAAAGAAGCTTACAGGGTGGACTAGTAAAGCAGGTGTGAACAACTTGAGTCCTCAAGAACCGCAGTCACAGTGCTTGCTGGTTTTCATCTTTAATTAAGGTCAATCAATGACTTAATCAGCTACATGGAAGAAATTATTGAAAACCATCACAGGTGTGTTCATTAGGGCAAAAGGTTTTTTTTGCAATGGAAAATGAAAATGAGTGTTTCTTATTGGACAAGTCCAGGTAGTCCATTTGTCTGTTTTGTGCCTAATGAACACAACCCAGGACTGTGGTGGCCTGGAAGACTGAGTTGTGGGGTCATTTATTACCCTGAGGGGGCTCTTCCCCAGCAGCGCTGCCCGAGCCAGAGTAGACCCAGGCGGTGCCGTCACACCCGATCCCCCACACCACACTCAGACTGTTAGACTCTACACAGCGCAGGTGGCCCGGGACCTGCAGCCAAAACCTGCACCAGGACCAGACAGTACAGCTAGCGGTTAGCGGATCTAGTGGTTAGCGCCCAGACAGCGTTAGCATCACAGGAGGCTGGCGAGGGGAGGACGGTTTATAATAATGTCTGGAATGTAGTGGTGTTAAACACATGGAAACCATGTGCTTGATAACATTCCACTTATTCCGTTCCATCCATTAGTATGAGGCCGTCATCCTCAATTAAGGTGCCACCAACCACCTGTGGTTAGCATCCAGCAAAAGAAGCAGAGGCACTAGCACCAATTGCCAACAGTAAGACAGACGTTAGAACTTAGCACTATGCTTAAGATTACCAGAGATAAGACGATCATTGTTTTAGCAGGTTAGTAGTAGCTAATAGATTGAAGTCAGCTGAGTTATGTTAGCCAAACAACAGTGGACATCCCAAGTGTTAGCATGTTAGCTATATGAGTGCAAGAACAGAGAAAAGAACAAGGGTACATGGTTGGTTGGCTTCAAGGCAGTGAAGGAACATGCTACAGTGTGTAATAACAGTGCGTGATATGTTGGTAAAGCTCAATGTGTGGTATGTTGGTAAAGGTAAAGCTCAATGTGTGGTATGTTGGTAAAGCTAAAGCTCAATGTATGATATGTTGGTAAAGGTAAAGCTCAATGTATGATATGTTGGTAAAGGTAAAGCTCAATGTGTGGTATGTTGGTAAGGGTAAAGCTCAATGTATGATATGTTGGTAAAGGTAAAGCTCAATGTGTGGTATGTTGGTAAAGGTAAAGCTCAATGTGTGATATGTTGGTAAAGGTAAAGCTCAATGTGTGGTATGTTGGTAAAGCTCAATGTGTGGTATGTTGGTAAAGGTAAAGCTCAATGTATGGTATGTTGGTAAAGCTAAAGGTCAATGTATGGTATGCTGGTAAAGCTCAATGTGTGGTATGTTGGCAAAGCTCAATGTGTGGTATGTTGGCAAAGCTCAATGTGTGGTATGTTGGTAAAGGTAAAGCTCAATGTATGGTATGTTGGTAAAGGTAAAGCTCAATGTGTGGTATGCTGGTAAAGCTAAAGCTCAATGTATGGTATGTTGGTAAAGCTCAATGTGTGGTATGTTGGTAAAGCTCAATGTGTGGTATGTTGGTAAAGGTAAAGCTCAATGTGTGGTATGTTGGTAAAGCTAAAGCTCAATGTATGGTATGCTGGTAAAGCTCAATATGTGGTATGTTGATGAAGCTCAATGTGTGGTATGTTGGTAAAGCTAAAGCTCAATGTATGGTATGTTGGTAAAGCTCAATGTGTGGTATGTTGGTAAAGCTAAAGCTCAATGTATGGTATGCTGGTAAAGCTCAATGTGTGGTATGTTGGTAAAGCTCAATGTGTGGTATGTTGGTAAAAGGTCAAGCTCAATGTGTGGTATGTTGGTAAAGCTCAATGTGTGGTATGTTGGTAAAGCTCAATGTGTGGTATGTTGGTAATGGTAAAGCTCAATATGTGATATGTTGGTAAAGCTCAATGTATGGTATGTTGGTAAAGGTAAAGCTCAATGTGTGATATGTTGGTAAAGGTAAAGCTCAATGTGTGATACAGTGGGGAAAAAAAGTATTTAGTCAGCCACCAATTGTGCAAGTTCTCCCACTTAAAAAGATGAGGCCTGTAATTTTCATCATAGGTACACGTCAACTATGACAGACAAATTGAGATTTTTTTTCTCCAGAAAATCACATTGTAAGATTTTTAATGAATTTATTTGCAAATTATGGTGGAAAATAAGTATTTGGTCACCTACAAACAAGCAAGATTTCTGGCTCTCACAGACCTGTCACTTCTTCTTTAAGAGGCTCCTCTGTCCTCCACTCGTTACCTGTATTAATGGCACCTGTTTGAACTTGTTATCAGTATAAAAGACACCTGTCCACAACCTCAAACAGTCACACTCCAAACTCCACTATGGCCAAGACCAAAGAGCTGTCAAAGGACACCAGAAACAAAATTGTAGACCTGCACCAGGCTGGGAAGACTGAATCTGCAATAGGTAAGCAGCTTGGTTTGAAGAAATCAACTGTGGGAGCAATTATTAGGAAATGGAAGACATACAAGACCACTGATAATCTCCCTCGATCTGGGGCTCCACGCAAGATCTCACCCCGTGGGGTCAAAATGATCACAAGAACGGTGAGCAAAAATCCCAGAACCACACGGGGGGACCTAGTGAATGACCTCCAGAGAGCTGGGACAAAAGTAACAAAGCCTACCATCAGTAACACACTACGCCACCAGGGACTCAAATCCTGCAGTGCCAGACGTGTTCCCCTGCTTAAGCCAGTACATGTCCAGGCCCGTCTGAAGTTTGCTAGAGTGCATTTGGATGATCCAGAAGAGGATTGGGAGAATGTCATATGGTCAGATGAAACCAAAATAGAACTTTTTGGTAAAAACTCAACTCGTCGTGTTTGGAGGATAAAGAATGCTGAGATGCATCCAAAGAACACCATACCTACTGTGAAGCATGGGGGTGGAAACATCATGCTTTGGGGCTGTTTTTCTGCAAAGGGACCAGGACGACTGATCCGTGTAAAGGAAAGAATGAATGGGGCCATGTATCGTGAGATTTTGAGTGAAAACCTCCTTCCATCAGCAAGGGCATTGAAGATGAAACGTGGCTGGGTCTTTCAGCATGACAATGATCCCAAACACACCGCCCGGGCAACGAAGGAGTGGCTTCGTAAGAAGCATTTCAAGGTCCTGGAGTGGCCTAGCCAGTCTCCAGATCTCAACCCCATAGAAAATCTTTGGAGGGAGTTGAAAGTCCGTGTTGCCCAGCGACAGCCCCAAAACATCACTGCTCTAGAGGAGATCTGCATGGAGGAATGGGCCAAAATAACAGCAACAGTGTGTGAAAACCTTGTGAAGACTTACAGAAAACGTTTGACCTGTGTCATTGCCAACAAAGGGTATATAACAAAGTATTGAGAAATGGTGACTTATTTTCCACCATAATTAGCAAATAAATTCATTAAAAATCCTACAATGTGATTTTCTGGATTTTTTTTCTCATTTTGTCTGTCATAGTTGACGTGTACCTATGATGAAAATTACAGGCCTCTCTCATCTTTTTAAGTGGGAGAACTTGCACAATTGGTGGCTGACTAAATACTTTTTTCCCCCACTGTATGTTGGTAAAGGTAAAGCTCAATGTGTGGTATGTTGGTAAAGGTAAAGCTCAATGTATGATATGTTGGTAAAGCTCAATGTGTGGTATGTTGGTAAACGTAAAGCTCAATGTGTGGTATGTTGGTAAAGCTCAATGTGTGTTATGTTGGTAAAAGGTCAAGCTCAATATGTGGTATGTTGGTAATGCTCAATGTGTGGTATGTTGGTAAAAGGTCAAGCTCAATGTGTGGTATGTTGGTAAAGGTAAAGCTCACATCATGTCACAGGGCAAGGTGTGTGCCGGGGCCTCCAGAAAGGGAGAGGGCTCATGTACCATCACGTCCCCCTTGGAGGTGACTGACCACAGGGCCTGTCGGGAGGGGGTTCCGCTGATCCCTCTGGCCTCACAGCAGCACCCAGCCAACAGGGACAGCTGCATAGGAAACACAGACACCCCTTCAGCGATATGGCCAATGGTACAGTCCGGATGGATAATAGTAATAATACTGGACTACATTTACTCAGTGGTTTTAGGTATGAAGGCTTTACACAGCAATTGGACAACATTGAAACATATAAACTTTCTAGAGAGTATCTGGTATCCTCTCTTATGATAAGTACTGTGGCAGCGCCCCACATGGCACCCTATTCCCTATGTACAGTTGAAGTCGGAAGTTTACATACACCTTAGCCAAATACATTTAAACTCAGTTTGTCACAATTCCTGACATTTAATCCTAGTATAAATTCCCTGTCTTAGTTCAGTTAGGATCACCACCTTATTTTAAGAATGTGAAATGTCAGAATAATAGTAGAGAATGATTTATTTCAGCTTTTATTTTTAATCACATTCCCAGTGGGTCAGAAGTTTACATACACTCAATTAGTATTTGGTAGCATTGCCTTTAAATTGTTTAACTTGGGTCAAACGTTTCGGGTGGCCTTCCACAAGCTTCCCACAATAAGTTGGGTGAATTTTGGCCCATTCCTCCTGACAGAGCTGGTGTAACCGAGTCAGGTTTGTAGGCCTCCTTGCTCGCACACGCTTTTTCAGTTCTGCCCACAAATGTTCTATAGGATTGAGGTCAGGGCTTTGTGATGGCCACTCCAATACCTTGACTTTGTTGTCCTTAAGCCATTTTGCCACAACTTTGGAAGTATGCTTGGGGTCATTGTCCATTTGGAAGACCCATTTGCGACCAAGCATTAACTTCCTGACTGATGTCTTGAGATGTTGCTTCAATATATCCACATCATTTTCCTTCCCCATGATGCCATCTATTTTGTGAAGTGCACCAGTCCCTCCTGCAGCAAAGCACCCCCACAGCATGATGCTGCCACCCCCGTGCTTCACGGTTGGGATGGTGGGGCGGCGCGCACAATTGGCCCAGCGTCGTCCAGGGTAGGGGAGGGATTTGGCCGGCAGGGGATGTAGCTCAGTTGGTAGAGCATGGCGTTTGCAACGCCAGGGTTGTGGGTTCGATAAAATAATGTATGCACTAACTGTAAGTCGCTCTGGATAAGAGCGTCTGCTAAATGACTAAAATGTAAATGTAAATGTGTTCTTCGGTTTGCAAGCACCCCTTTTTCCTCCAAAACATAACGATGGTCATTATGGCCAAACAGTTCTATTTTTGTTTAATCAGACCAGAGGATATTTCTCCAAAAGAAACGATCTTTGTCCCCATGTTCAGTTGCAAACTGTAGTCTGGCTTTTCTATGGCGGTTTTGGAGCAGTGGCTTCTTCCTTGCTGAGCGGCCTTTCAGGTTATGTCGATATAGGACTCGTGTCTGTGGATATAGACACTTTTGTACCTGTTTCCTCCAGCATCTTCACAAGGTCCTTTGCTGTTGTTCTGGGATTTATTTACACTTTTCGCACCAAAGTACGTTCATCTCTAGGAGACAGAACGCGTCTCCTTCCTGAGCGGTATGACGGCTGCGTGGTCCCATGGTGTTTATACTTGCGTACTATTGTTTGTACAGATGAACGTGGTACCTTCAGGCATTTGGAAATTGCTCCCAAGGATAGACCAGACTTGTGGAGGTCTACAATTATTTTTTTGAGGTCTTTGCTGGTTTCTTTTGATTTTCCCATGATGTCAAGCAAAGAGGCACTGAGTTTGAAGGTAGGCCTTGAAATACACCCACAGGTACACCTCCAACTGACTCAAATGATGACAATTAGTCTATCAGAAGCTTCTAAAGCCATGACATCATTTTCTGGAATTTTCCAAGCTGTTTAAAGTCATAGTCAACTTAGTGTATGTAAACTTCTAACCCACTGGAACTGTGATACAGTGAATTATAAGTGAAATAATCTGTCTGGAAACAATTGTTGGAAAAATTACTTGTGTCATGCACAAAGTAGTTTGTTAACAAGAAATGTGTGGAGTGGTTGAAAAATGAGTTTTAATGACTCCAACCTAAGTGTATGTAAACTTCCGACTTCAACTGTAGTGCAATACTTCTGACCAGGGCACATAGGGTGCCATTTGGGACAAATCCCTAAACTCTTATCTCTGGCAAGGCTACTTTAATTGGGAAGTTAACTTGAGGGCTGTTGTAAACTGTGCTGAATTTGGATTTTTTAAATGTAGGTCCCCCCAAAAAATGGGCATTAGAATATCTATCCATTCTCTATTGAAAACATTAGATATGCTGTTTCTATCTGAATGGAGGCCAACCCAGACCTACCCAGTCAGCCATGTCCTTCTCGGTCTGTGCAGCCAGGACCAGCGGCCATCTTTGTTTCGTACTATCTGACGTGTACACCGCAAAGGCATGATGGGAGTTTTCCCTGAGCACAGGAACCAGCACCGTCACGTCACTTATAAACACATGGAGGTACTGAGAAAGATAGAGAAACAGAGGGCGAGAGGGAGATGTGACAACCAATCTAGAAATGTAGATGATTGAACAATTCAAAGCAGTACAGTAGCATAGCGGTACATTATGAGTAGTAGGTGTTTATTCATTCGATTCTGTACGTGAGAAAGACATTGGCCCGTTCAAATTCCTGATTGGACAGGTAAATGAAAGGGCTCCACAACACGGCTTTCACCTCTCCAGTCATTTCTAATCAGTGATTACTTCAAGGAAGAAAGGAAGGAAGGATGGAAGTTTAAGGAATTTGAGTGTGATTGAGTCTCCCTCACCTTCTTCTCGTCATACTGGGTGAAGTAGATGAAGAAGATGGCATCCCTCTTGCCGTTGCCGTTGGTGGATTGCTCCAGGGCCACGCCCACATCCACCCAGCGATAGGGCTTCCAGTCCCTCCACCAGCGCATGCTGCCCTTCCTCACCCACACAGACTGACCCGTACACAGTGTCTATTAGACAACTCTCCATTTAAAATCACGATCCCTACTTCTAGCACCCCCTCAGCAAAATCATGATTCATAAAAATAATCAGTGACGTTAAACTATTAAGAGTCTGTCACAAGACTAAACCTGAGAAAGTGAAACTAGCTTGTATTGTGTGTGTTAATCTTACCGCGCTCCTCTCCACTGGCTCCTTGCTGGTGGTGGTGTTCTCTGCCTTCCTAGCCGTGGAGGCTTCTGGTTCAACAGGGGCGATGGACAGGGCAGTGGAGCATGGGTCTGGTGCACACACAGTTAGATAACAGACAGCATATACAAATTATAAAAGAGTTCGATAGAGATATCAGGACAAGGATTTTTCCCTAACCGTGTGACCCCACCAGGAAAAACTCCAGGTACTAGAAATAGCCTGTTTAATTAGTTCAGTAAAGTTAAAGCTCAGACACACCGGTAGCATTGTTAAACGTTTGCCTCTGAACAGTGTCGGCAGTCAAACTCTTTTAGTGTTCACACAGCAGACCTTGGAAGTCGCCAGCCACTCAGCCTTGTTAAAATACTCCTAACCAGGGGGTGGCAGTAGCATTGTTTGGCAATGCATATCTGTGTGTATTGTTTATGGTCTACATTCCAAGCCATCTGCCCTAATGTTGCTATTTTGTAGAACGCCCTCGATGATACTAGCCAGATGGCCACAGCTAGATAAGGCCACAGCTAGATAACTACCTAGCAAGATGATGAAGAAACAAGCTCCTACAAAACATTGCCGGTTTTAGACATTTATCACGCTGAATAGCCACCACTAGTCAGCTAGCGGCTCATCCATGGATGTACAGAGAAAATGCCTTATTTTTTCATTTTTTTGTTGTTGGCTCCCCCACGTGGGGGTTCGTGCTCTCTGATTGGCTCAAAGCCAAGTTGTTGGCCACTGACGAGCATTGCGATTCTACAGGTAGAATTGGTAGGTTCGTCACTACCAGGTCAGCATGCTGCAGGTACAGCTTTTGTTCTAGCAAGAGAAGGAACGGCCTCCCACTGTGATAAGTACCTATCAGCAGTGAGACTCTTGTGCACTACATGCCTTAGGTAGTAGTCTGAAAATGGTGAGGCTGGTGAGTGTTCCTCCGTACCTGCAGGGCTGAGCCAGCTCATCTGAGCTGTATGGTCCACATCGCAGCCTCCGCCAGAGATCCAGGCCCATACTGGCCCGTCCTCCTCCCCCAAACCCAGACAGGGCTCCAGACCCAGGGGGTAGGTGGCCACCGAGGTGGAGGGTCCCACATCCCCTGCCCTGCCTAGAGAAGATGCCTCTCCCTGGGGGCTCTGAGCTGCTTCCAGGTCCACATTGCACATGGGGGCTGGGGTGACCTCGCCATCCTTCCCCTGGGGTGGCTTTTTGGGTGTGGGTGTGGGGGTTCTCAGGGGCTCGCGGTCAGCCACCAGGCTGGAGATAAAGCTTTCGCTGGTGGGGATGAAGGGTTTGGGGGTGTCCCGTGGCCCTGGGGTGGCGGTGAGGAGGGGCTCTGTGTCCCCTGAGTCCTCGCAGGTCAGAACAGAGCCCTGGGAAGCCTTGGTCACCTGTCCCCCGAACTCATAGCCAGCACTGGACAACAGAGACAAAGCAGAGGAAAAACTACATAAGGACACTCATTATGTGTATAAATATGCCACTTAAAGACACACATACAGTATGTTTGTGACAGCCAAAGAGTTCAGTAAATCAGTTGGTAACATGACAGACAACTATCAAAATAAAACTGCATCTCTATTTTTACATTTACATTTTAGTCATTTAGCAGACGCTCTTATCCAGAGCGACTTACATATATATTTTTTTATACCGGCCCCCCGTGGGAATCGAACCCACAACCCTGGCGTTGCAAACGCCATGCTCTATCAACTGAGCTACATCCCTGCCGGCCATTCCCTCCCCTACCCTGGACGACGCTGGGCCAATTGTGCGCCGTCCATGAGTCTCCCGGTCGCGGCCGGCTGCGACAGAGCCGGCCCTATCTTCTATACAGTAATTGTTAAGCCTAAATGTAGTCTTAGGAACATATACACCAGCGTTCCCCAACTGGCGGCCTGCGGGTGGTTTTATTTGGCTCCCCAAGTTCTGAGAATAAATATTATTATTATTATTAAATTTTTTGTTGGACAGAGACAAAAAATACCAGGAAATCAGCTCCAAGGGATTTTAATTGAAGAAATCGGTTCCTAAGTATTCCCTCGCATAATAGAGAGAAACGTGATCATATAGAAATGTAAGCAAGGTTTGAAATTATTATGTTTTAGTCAAACATTATATCTGTTTGAGCTTCTTGCGGTCAATTTGCCGTCTACAAATGATTTGTAATTATGTTCCGGCCCCCCGACCATCCGCTCAAAAAAATTATTAAATATTAAAAATATAAAAATTCAATTGATGATCCCTGATATACACACTGAATGTTGGTTGGATGAGAATCTGACCAATTACTAAACGTATCACATAGACACCTAATCACCACCCAAACATTCTGGTCCACCCAATATGGACCATCTAGCTGGTCTAACCACCACCGTTGTATATTGCATTGAAATGCATGTCTGTTTATGAAATTGAAGGAGTGTCCAGGTATTTACAATACGATATGCCCATTTACATGGAAATACATTTTGTGATGTCACCATACAAAATACATGCAATCAATACACTATACAACTATCTAATACAATGCAAAAACACTGGAAATTGAGTATTCTCTCTGTGTACTCCACATGTAACTGACCTGGGTTGGACCATCTCTTTGCTATGACCCCATTTGGCAGAAACAGGTATCCAGCCCCTCCCACTGGGCTCCGATGGGGTGACACCCTTCCTGAAGTACAGCCCACGGTCCTCTCCAACTCCCCACACCTTAATTAATGAAGCATTTATGAACATTTATAATGGCTTATTCATAAACATAAAGTGTTATCCTAAACATCACACCCCCCACTGTGGCTGGACTATATATAAATTCTTAATTTTTTTTATTTTTGTTGGCACAAAACTACCTCCATACTTCCATTCATTTGTATGGGTTACCTTTAGACGAGACCCGTGACACCATCGTGTTCGTGAGAGTCTCCCATTTCTATAGAGTGGTCATATTAGTTTATAGGTCAAACCGTTCGGATGCTACAGACATTTTCTTGAGAAGACAGATTTACAGGATGTCTCCTGGTCTGACAAACAGCGCTGTAGCTCTGCCACTTTCCACCACAAACGCGGAAGGACGACAGGATGCGGTGGATTGAGACACAGCACATGCAAATATCTCTTGCTTAAACTGACAGATTTTGATGGGGATTTTAAAAAATTGTTTTACTTCGATTGACGCAACGATGCGTCAATACACTCTAGGGGTCTGAACGTCAGGTTGGACATATGCCAGAGAACAGATAAACACGATACAGTAAAAATAAAATATGGCTACAGTGACAATACGGCTACAGTAAAAATATAATATGGCACCAGTAAAAATACAATATGGATACAGTAAAAACCAATATAGACCGACCCGAATGCCTGCTGTCAAGTGCTACTTTAAAAGGCCATTTAACCCTAGTGTCATCTAATACAAGTGGCATCCATAACTCTGGGACAGGACTGAAATATGGGCTATGATGTATTGCCCTACTCAAATTAGCGAGTGTCCCATATGGCACTCAGAATACAGGCCAAGGATATATAAGGCTGGGCTGGGGCCGCTGCTGACAGTGACTAGTGGTTAGTGTAGCGGAGAGACAGGCTCCTGTTTCAGAGAGAGGGGGGAGGAGAGAGACAGGAGAGGAGGGGGGAGGAGAGAGACAGGAGAGGAGGGGGGAGGAGAGAGACAGGAGAGGAGGGGGGAGGAGAGAGACAGGAGAGGAGGGGGGAGGAGAGAGACAGGAGAGGAGGGGGGAGGAGAGAGACAGGAGAGGAAGGGGGAGGAGAGAGACAGGAGAGGAGGGGGGAGGAGAGAGACAGGAGAGGAGGGGGGAGGAGAGAGACAGGAGAGGAGGGGGGAGGAGGAGAGAGACAGGAGAGGAGGGGGGAGGAGAGAGACAGGAGAGGAGGGGGGAGGAGGAGAGAGACAGGAGAGGAGGAGAGAGACAGGAGAGGAGGGGAGAGACAGGAGAGGAGGGGGGAGGAGAGAGACAGGAGAGGAGGGGGGAGGAGAGAGACAGGAGAGGAGGGGGAGGAGAGAGACAGGAGAGGAGAGGAGGGGAGGGGAGACAGGAGAGAGACAGGAGAGGAGGGGAGGGGAGACAGGAGAGAGACAGGAGAGGGTAGACAGGAGAGAGACAGGAGAGGAGGGGAGGGGAGACAGGAGAGAGGAGACAGGAGAGGAGGGGAGGGGAGAAAGGAGAAAGACAGAAGAGGAGGGGGAGGAGAGGGGAGGCAAGAGAGAGACAGGAGAGGAGAGGGGAGACAGGAGAGCGACAGGAGAGGGGAGACAGGAGAGGAGGGAGAAGGGAGACAGGAGAGAGACAGGAGAGGAGAGGAGGGAGTAGGAGAAGGGAGACAGAAGAGGAGAGGGTAGGCTTGGGCGGTATACCGTATATACCGGGGTATTTGCAGTCAAATGGTGCAATACGTTAGGAGCTAAAGAAGATTGCGTTTTTCATTTCACATAATGTCACAGAATTTTTCATTATGAAGCTTACTGGTAGTTCCCAGTCATGTGTTGTTTGTTTACAAGCACAACTTCCAGAGACCGGAGCCTTGTGAGTTATTCACTATTGTGCAGCACGAACCAGGTGATCTAGTTACAGTATGTATGGAATTTACAACTAAATGTTTGCCAGCTAGATATCTTATAACTATTAAGTTAACCGTCTAAAATGTGCTAAATCAGTGGTCACCAACCTTTTCTGAGTTAAGATCACTGAGTCAAAATGCAAGCAGAGATGTACCGCTCAGATTTTATTTTTAAACATGACTTAAAAACCTAAGCCTATGCAACATTAACCAATTAAAAACAGTTCTGTAGCAATGAGGTTTGTGCAGTAGGCTATAGGCCCAATACATTATCACTGCTTATGCTTGACTTGTCCTGCCAATGTTGTTCTTCTCAGACCATTTTGAAATTATCTTTTTTTACTGGCCTGCATCTGACGGTCAGTCTGAGAGGATGGAGCAGCGGTGAGGCTGCCTCTCACCCGACTCACGGTGCCGCCGCTCTCCCTCCCTCTGCTGAGAAAAGGGGACACAGTCTTCCAGCTGATGGCGAAACTTAAGTCGCATTGCATTATTTCTGCCTCATGCACCAATTTGTTGTTACTCTTATGACCAGAGAAAGTGAAATATTAATTGATATTAAAAAAACACAGGCCGCTAATAATAACAACGCAAGCTTATCGGAACACTTTGCTATACTCATTCATTGCAGTTGCAGTGCTGGTTGTAGCGTGAGTGGAAGTAGGGAGAATGCTCAACACTTTTATAAGCCATAAAATGAGCAAAGTGTTGACAGTGCTGAGTAACAACTTAAACATGAACTTACTCATGAAAACAGCAGCTCTTTGCTGTATTCGTTGAGTCTCTCTCTAGTCATCGTTTTAAACGTTTTTGAAATCTCACTGTAGCAACTTTGCTGTGCGTTCGAGGCTTCTTTTTACAGTCTATGGCGCGAAGAAAACTGTGCAGACACAGTGATCTGAGATATCTGATTGGCCAGCGGTGGGCCAATAAGTGCACTTGATTTGCCCTCTGGGCCTGCCGGGTAGGCAGAGTTCTACCTTCAGACACATGAAATGGTTCAAAATGGGAACACTTTGCCTTCCCGGAGCTAGGGTTGCTGAATGAAGTGCACCTTCCGCCAACAGCGTGAAACGAATAAAAAAAATAGGAACACAAGGCTTTATCGTTGGCTTTTTTTACAGAAATGTTTGGTGATCGACTAGGAATGCCTTGGAGATCGACCAGTCGATCGCGATCTACTGGTTGGTGACCACTGTGCTAAATGCTCTGCTGTTATACATTTGGTTTTCTAATTTAGTAGTTAGCTATCTAGCTAAGTGGTTAGCTTCTTCCAAAATCAAGCTTAGCTTGGTAACAGCAGAGAATCCCCTCCTGGATCAAGAGCCTTGCTGTCTAATATTTGTTTTGTGCGTACAACAAACTGTGAGTAGCATTTTTTTGTTACTTGTATAACTTTGAGCTGGGATGTCTGTCCTGCAAATACTTTAGGTCAGAGACTATACAATTTTTTGCAATGCGCTCGTTAGCATTCTCTATGGGATTTTACATGTACTTATTAGCATTGCTAACCTTTGGATTACAAAGGTTCACTGGGGTTTGTGAATAGCGACCCGATATGACACAAGGTCAGTATGAAGGTATGACAATCTGGATACCACCCAAGCCTAGGAGAGGGGAGACAAGAGAGAGACAGGAGGAGGAGAGGGGAGGCTGGAAATGAGAGGAGAGGGGAGACAGGAGAGGAGCGGGTGGAGACAGGAGAGGAGGGGGTAGGAGAGGAGGGGGTAGGAGAGGAGGGGGTAGGAGGAGAGGAGAGAGAAGGGAGACAGGAGGAGAGAGAGGAGGGGAGAGTTGGCAGTACTAGCAACTCCGCTCTTAGACTCAGCAGAGGGAAACAGAGCCAGCAGCCCCTTCAACCTCCACCCTGACTTCAACTCCAGCCCAGCCCCAGCCCTGTACAGAAATACACCACCAGGGAAATGTGAATCGGTCAAGACTGGGAATGCCAGAACCTGGGCTAGGGCAGAAGGGGGAGGGAGGAGGTGAAGGGGCAGACTGGGGGTTGAATGGTATGTGTGCAGGATCTAATTATGCTTAAATCGTCAAACAGACATGAGAGAATGGCCATGTAATCAGAACTTGGTTGTCACAGAGGATGAGAGCCACCCGCCAAACACACACATCTCTTCTAAGGTTCTAACCAGCACTCTCCATTAAGAGAGGAGAACCATCAAGTCTTAGAAAATATGACAACGACAAGATACTGATCATTACAAATCTACCTATGTAAATATATCCGGGAAAAAAGTGTCCTGATGTGTGTTGTCAAATGATGTATATAAACCCTGGATTGCAGATCCTATGTATTGGCCATTGAGAGGATTTGAAGCCACCGGTCGGCCATATTGGCACTCCCCAGTAGGAGCAGTGCTTCATAGGAATTAATGGAATTCTACAGTTCAATTAAAGGTTTCAAGGACAAAATTACAAGTATTTAAAGTATTTTTTGTAAGTAACATTAGTAATCTCTAAAAATGTTACTTTAAGGGGAAATGTTTTTATATATTTTTAGCTTGCATAATATATATTTTTAAAGTATGCATTAAGGTGTCTTTAATAGAATAAGGTGGCAAAAACAAATGTAAACATTAATAAATGCATTTCTATACCTTCCAAAATATATGTTTACAATGGTGGGGGAGTGTCAAAATGGAGGCACGGTGGCTTCAACACAGCACCCCATATCAGTCATCTAGTGTATATACAGTTGAAGTCAGAAGTTTACATACACTTAGGTTGGAGTCATTAAAACTCATTTTTCAACCACTCCACAAATTTCTTGTTAACAAACTATAGTTTTGGCAAGTCGGTTAGGACATCTACTTTGTGCATGACACAAATAATTTTTCCAGCAATTGTTTCCAGACAGATTATTTCACTTATAATTCACTGTATCACAATTCCAGTGGGTTAGAAATTTACATACACTAAGTTGACTGTGCCTTTAAACAGCTTGGAAAATTCCAGAAAATTATGTCATGGCTTTAGAAGCTTCTGATAGGCTAATTGACATCATTTGAGTCAATTGGAGGTGTACCTGTGGATGTATTTCAAGGCCTACCTACATCCCAAAAAATTGTAGACCTCCACAAGTCTGGTTCATCCTTGGGAGCAATTTCCAAATGCCTGAAGGTACCACGTTCACCTGTACAAACAATAGTACAATAGTATAAACACCATGGGACCACGCAGCCGTCATACCGCTCAGGAAGGAGACGTGTTCTGTCTCCTAGAGATGAACGTACTTTGGTGCGAAAAGTGCAAATCAATCCCAGAACAACAGCAAAGGACCTTGTGAAGATCCTGGAGGAAACAGGTACAAAAGTATCTAAATCCACAGTAAAACTAGTCCTATATCGACATAACCTGAAAGGCCACTCAGCAAGGAAGAAGCCACTGCTGCAAAACCGCCTTAGAAAAGCCAGACTACAGTTTGCAACTGCACATGGGGACAAAGATCATACTTTTTGGAGAAATGTCCTCTGGTCTGATGAAACAAGAATAGAACTGTATGACTATCGTTATGTTTGGAGGAAAAAGGGGGGTGCTTGCAAGCCGAAGAACACCATCCCAACCGTGAAGCATGGGGGTGGCAGCATCATGCTGTGGGGGTGCTTTGCTGCAGGAGGGACTGGTGCACTTCACAAAATAGATGGCATCATGAGGAAGGAAAATGATGTGGATATATTGAAGCAACATCTCAAGACATCAGTCAGGAAGTTAAAGCTTGGTCGCAAATGGGTCTTCCAAATGGACAATGACCCCAAGCATACTTCCAAAGTTGTGGCAAAATGGCTTAAGGACAACAAAGTCAAGGTATTGGAGTGGCCATCACAAAGCCCTGACCTCAATCCTATAGAAAATGTGTGGGCAGAACTGAAAAAGCGTGTGCGAGCAAGGAGGCCTACAGACCTGACTCAGTTACACCAGCTCTGTCAGGAGGAATGGGCCAACATTCACCCAACTTATTGTGGGAAGCTTGTGGAAGGCTACCGGAAACGTTTGACCCAAGTTAAACAATTTAAAGGCAATGCTACCAAATACTAATTGAGTGTATGTAAACTTCTGACCCACTGGGAATGTGATGAAAGAAATAAAAGCTGAAATAAATCATTCTCTACTATTATTCTGACATTTCATATTCTTAAAATAAAGTGGTGATCCTAACTGACCTAAGACAGGGCATTTTTACTAGGATTAAATGTCAGGAATTGTGAAAAACTGAGTTTAAATGTATTTGGCTAAGGTGTACAGTCGTGGTCAAAAGTTTTGAGAATGACACAAATACTAATTTTCAAAGTCTGCTGCCTCAGTTTTGATGATGGAAATTTGCATATACTCCAGAATGTCATGAAGAGTGATCAGACGAATTTCAATTAATTGCAAAATCCTTCTTTGCCATGAAAATGAACTTAATCCCAAAAAAACATTTCCACTGCATTTCAGCCCTGCCACAAAAGGACTAGCTGACATCATGTCAGTGATTATCTCATTAACACAGGTGAGAGTGTTGACAAGGACAAGGCTGGAGATCACTCTGTCATGCTGATTGAGTTAGAATAACAGACTGGAAGCTTTAAACGGAGGGTGGTGCTTGAAATCATTGTTCTTCCTCTGTTAACCATGGTTACCTGCAAGGAAACATGTGCCGTCATCATTGCTTTGCACAAAAAGGGCTTCACAGGCAATGAGATTGCACCTAAATCAACCATTTATCGGATCATCAAGAACTTAAAGGAGAGAGGTTCAATTGTTGTGAAGAAGGCGTCAGGGCGTCCAAGAAAGTCCAGCAAGCGCCAGTACCGTCTCCTAAAGTTGATTCAGCTGCGGGATCGGGGCACCACCAGTACAGAGCTTGCTCAGGAATGGCAGCAGGCAGGTGTGAGTGCATCTGCACGCACAGTGAGGCAAAGACTTTTGGAGGATGACCTGGTGTCAAGAAGGGCCGGAAAGAAGCCACTTCTCTCCAGGAAAAACATCAGGGACAGACTGATATTCTGCAAAGGGTACAGGGATTGGACTGCTGAGGACTGGGGTAAAGTCATTTTCTCTGATGAATCCCCTTTCCGATTGTTTGGGGCATCCGGAAAACACCTTGTCCGGAGAAGACAAGGTGAGCGCTACCATCAGTCCTGTGTCATGCCAACAGTAAAGCATCCTGAGACCATTCATGTGTGGGGTTGCTTCTCAGCCAAGGGCGTGGGATCACTCACAATTTTGCCTAAGAACACAGCCATGAATAAAGAATTGTACCAACACATCCTCCAAGAGCAACTTCTCCCAACCATCCAAGAACAGTTTGGTGACGACCAATGCCTTTTCCAGCATGATGGTGCACCTTGCCATAAGGCAAAAGTGATAACTAAGTGGCTCGGGAATAAAACATCGACATTTTGGGTCCATGGCCAGGAAACTCCCCAGACCTTAATCCCATTGAGAACTTGTGGTCGATCCTCAAGAGGCGGGTGGACAAACAAAAACCCACAAATTCTGACAAACTCCAAGCATTGATTATGCAAGAATGGGCTGCCATCAGTCAGGATGTGGCCCAGAAGTTAATTGACAGCATGCCAGGGCAGATTGCAGAAGTCATGAAAAAGAAGGGTCACCACTGCAAATATTGACTATTTGCATAAACTTAATGTAATTGTCAATAAAAGCCTTTGACACTTATGGAATGCTTGTAATTATACCATAGTAACATTTGACAAAAATATCTCATAACACTGAAGCAGCAAACTTTGTGAAGACCAATACTTGTGTCATTCTCAAAACTTTTGACCACGACTGTATGTAAACTTCCGACTTCCACTGTAAATCCTTGGTGTTGTCTCACCTGGTCATTGAGTCCCACATCCACCATCATCATCTCCCCTCCGATGCTGATCCATCCTGAGCCACAGGGGTTATGGGAGTTCACCCCCCGCCGAAACCACACCTGGACACACACACACACTCACTATAGATCTGCTCTGTAGGGTAGGCTACTGTACTGCTCTACAGACTACAACTAGGGTCCAGAGTCCTTCCTGGTCAGGAGACAAGTTCAGGAAGGGGTGGATGTAGTCTCACTTTGTAGTCCTTAGTGATGGCCCACACCACGCTGACCCCCACACCAACATGGATGGCTCCGCCCTCCTTTACTGGGGGAGAATCCACCACCACCCAGGAAGAACCTGATAGGGTAGTAGAAAAACTATTTGTACGGTAATTGTTTGTGTAAAATCAATACAAAGACGTAACAAAAAGAAAGTTGGCCTAACAAGGTCCTCTGTAACTAAGTCAAAAGCTTGTGAAGCATGGTTTGCCAATCTCTGTAGTACTACCAATGTTTTTAGAATAAACCTGCCGTATAGGACAAAATAATTAACCTAGCTTCACATCTAACTCTGGTACCACATACAAGTCGTTGTCTACATGATCCCTTACACATTACCAAATATATCATCAGTATACTATCAGATGGTTGTGTGAACCAAATATCACCCCATACCTGTAGGACTGTCCAGGCAGATGCCTGTGCGGACCAGTAGCTGTCCGTCCCAGAGTACAGCCCAGAGCAAGTCCCCTGGTCCGGCAGAGATCTGGGCCACCTCCCGGGGGGCCTCCACCTCCTCCCAGCACTGGCCCTCTGGGACTTGCGGCAGGATGCCACTCCTGAACCACACCTGAGGAGAGAGAGGAGGCAACACCACCATGGTCCGTCTCTCAACTGTTCTTGATTATCACACTATTGTGTGTGTGTGTGTCCACATCACCACTCAAGACTTGTGTTAACTCACAACTCTTAAGAGTTGCAAGAGTTAGAAGACATTCTGGTTGAAATGAAAATTAAGTTCAGTTAATGTGTGTGCGGACTTTCATTATAATTTGATGTGATCTTCACATCAGTCAATTAAAAAGATGACTGAAACATAACATTTAGTGAAGGTAGGAATGCAAAGCATTCACATATAGGCACCTCACATGACAAACTTTGAAAACCGCTGCCTTGAGAGTTTCACATTCACTGAAGTAAGTGACGTTGACCTCAGTCCATTATATTTATAATGGTGTAAATGGAAGATATATTCACATATTATCCCTATAGAGGATGGTATGCTGAGAGATTCCTGGAATAGCAGATCAAGACTGGATGTAAAGAGGAAGAACAGTCTAAGACCCCTACGCAATAACAATGATGGAGTAATGCTGCTCTCTAGTGGCCAAATGTTTGAACTGCACAATGATCTAGTGTGCTGTATTCATATTATTGTTTTTTATTACCCCTTTTTCGTGATATCCAATTGGTAGTTACAGTCTTGTCGCTGCAACTCCCGAAGGTCGAGTGCCATGCATCCCCCGAAACAAGACCCTACCAAGCCGCACAGCTTCTTGACACACTGCTCGCTTAACCCGGAAGCCAGCCGCACCAATGACAAGGACATCCCGTTCGGCCAAACCCTCCCCTAACCCGGACGACGCTGAGCCAATTGTGTGCCGCCTCATGGGTCTCCCGGTCGCGGCCTGGGATCGAACCTGGGTCTGTATTGACGCCTCAAGCACTGTGATGCAGAGCCTTAGACCGCTGCGCCACCCGGGAGGCCTCTAGTGTGCTGTATTTGACACCGCACCAAGTTGCCAACACTTTGAGGCTCTATGTTATTATGGTTTTAGGTTGTCATTGTCATCATTAAGATATGCAGGCCTGGAGTGTGCGAGTTTGTACAAAACATGAAGGTGAACAACATTACATTTGAAAGGTATTGTCATTGTGTGTGAAGAATCTGTTTGTATGCAGGTGAATTAAGACACAAGAAACATCATAGCAGAAGAACCTGTGGTGGATCCGCCATACTGACCTGTCCTTGTTGGGACACACCCCACAGGAAGTGATATCGCCCGGGTTGGTCGCTCATCTCCCAACCTCCACAGCTGATGTCACTGAGGGGGAGAGGGGGCCGCTTGGGGTGGTCCAAGGGGATCTGAGGAGGAGGTACAGTCAGGAGAGGAACTGTTAAAACGAGGATATATTCACTGGAGGTATTGTAATACCTACAGGGGTGCATGTAGCCTTCAGTGGGGATCTCCTAGCCTGGTCCTAGATCTGTTTGTGCAGTCAGACAAATTATATGGTAATTGTCACACGTGAGTTGGCAAGATAAATAGACCAGGCTCGGAAAAAGATCTCACACAGAAACGAATGAGGTGGGGAGTCATGGTAGACGACATATGCTCACAATTACGTCAAGAGGACCAAATCAAGTCATGTGTGGGCCTACATACTGTACCTTGGTCCAAGAGCCTCTGGCTTTGTATCTCCTGTCTCTAATCCATCGCCTACGACAAACACACGAGTTCCACTTCTTCTCTCTGGAGAAGTTAGCAGGAAAGTCCACTGCATACTCCCAGCCCTAAATACACAGATGCACGCACACACATACAAACGCACACAATTAAGCTGACAAGTGAAAAAGTTCAGAGGTCAGCAGTTGGCTCGTCTTGATCAACAGCAGTTTGTTTGATGTCTCCAAGGCTTTATAGTGCACTACTTTTGAGCAGGACCTATAGGGCTCTGGACAAAAGTAGTGCACTAGGGAATAGGGTACCATTTGAGATGCACTCCATAGATTTATTGAGCACCTCAAAGCCTGCTACACCAGACTTCTGTGCAATAGTTGGTGTTCCAACTTCCAGTCTCTCACCCCGGTCTCAGTAGGGTCTCCTCCAGCGCAGACCTGGTCCACGTACCAATCCCCCTCCCACTCCCAGCTGTCTGAGGGCAAATGGAAGCTGTGCAGTGGCTGGGCGGTCACCCCTGTGAGGTCACTCCAGGCCCAGCGGTCGGTGGGCAGCAACACGTCAGTGAAGCCATCCACTGGGTTCCACCTCTGAAACCACACAAACAGTGTTGTAAGGTACAATTGAACACACGGACACTAAGCATGCATGTGCATATGCAGGCACGCACGAACAGACATTTTTAAATAAATCAATGTTGGCAGAGGTGAGATGGCATGATCACAATACCTGGTTCTCATAGGTTTCCTCCCGATAGCGAATGGGCACCTCCCCAGGGTCGATATTGAGGTAAACATGGTGGTCGCAGCCAATTCCCCAGCTGCACCTCTGTCCAGCGGTAATGCGCTTTAGCTCCAGGAGGGTGTCCTCGTCACGCTCCCAGCGCCCTCTGGTGGTGGATAGGCTGTACACCTTCCCGTACACGTCCACTGCCCATAGGAGCGAGCTGGACATGATGGGGCCTGATGTTAAAACACAGGCAGTTTATAATCCACTCACCACACTGACCCAGCCATTACCGTAATACAACATTGCTCTGTGCTGAGCGTTGTCTATTCTCTAGCAGATTGTTTGAGTAAAAGCTTAGCCACAGATAGAACAATGAGCCTGAAGCATCAGGTTGGCGTTTCCACTCAACACCAAATGTGGGCTGTGGGAGAGGGATTTTGACCAACATTCTGCTAATTTTCTCATTGATGAAACATTTGATCTCAATACAGTTCTCTGTTCCCAAAACTAGAATTTGTTAAGAACAGAGTGGGCTAAGTTTTGCAGAGTTATTGCACACCTGCACTTCACAGAATAGGCTTTCCCTAACGGAAAGATGCACGGAAAGATGCAAATACAAGCTACAACACGCCAGTAGGATCTCGCTAGCTCGTGCTTGGCTCCGCTCACCTCCTTGCTTGTTCTGCCCACTATGATTAATTTGCTAATTGGAAATGACAGTCTGTCATCTATCTTGGGTTGGTTATAATTTTTTTTTGGCTTAGCTGCCAGTAGATTTGTTTTTTTACACACTGTCAGTTTTTTTTTTTCTTCCTGTAGCCTACCTACTAGCCCAATAATGTACTCTTAAGGAGTGTAGGCGAGCCTACCGTTAATCCTTAAAGTCCAAGGAGCTTGTTCTTTTCAGAGGTAACGTTAGACTGGCTCTGGCACCTAAAACAGCCAAATGTGAATGGATTCTCAATTGTGATACGGTTCTAGAAACATAAAGCCATTTACTATCATATCAAAATATTTTTACTAATGCAAAATATACACTTACAGTACACTGTTTTAACCGGCTTTATCACAGTTGTAGCCTACAGTATTGATCAGTTATAACACGTTTCTCGGGGCCTTCTTCCGTTAGGCCTACACACAGGTGTTTGGAGCACGCTAATTAGCACAGGTGGTCGCCTCCGTCTTCCGTAAACACGCGCTGTAACATGGAGATATGGCCGTGTGGGAACACTAACCCTATAAATATTGGAATGGGGAAATTGTATGTGCCATCGGTCCCAATGATATCCCTGCCAACGGTGTCGGCAGGCTGCTTAAACATTTTTGGTACCTATTTTAGAGTAGCCTGGCTATGTGGGTTTCAGGACATTTATCTAATTGATATAGCCTATGCACCGAGGAATAACGTTGTAAGGACCGGCTTGCACCTGAATAACGAAAACCGATCAACGGTTGTCAAGGAACACTGATAAGACGCGTCATGATATCAGACACCCAGGTGCGTTAAAACCGGACACCTGCCATGCATGTTGATGCGCCCCAGCATGGAAAGAAATTCAATATCAATAGGACAATTGAAATAGGAACATTTAGGCCAACTGACTGTGGTTTGAGTTGATGACAAACAGCAAAACATGACCAAACTTCAATGTATCTAGTCCTGTCCTGCAAAGTGTCACTGACTTGATAGACTCCACTTGCGTCCTGTCCCCGAATACGTCATCCAATATTCCGTTATAACAGCGACATAGAGAGGTTCAAATTCCATACTTACTCTCTATCCCCCTTCTTGTAGGTTTAGGAGCATTTAGTTGGCCAAATCATCCATCCGATTATTCTATTCTATCCGCTTTTTATTCCCATGCTGAAGGTATAATGTCTCATTCCAAACACACAACAGGAAATGGAGGAACTGTTACTCGGATTGGCTGACATTTTGCAGGTGTCCAGAATCTCGTCCTCTGATTGGACAAACTGCGTGGGCTCGTATATTTTTCCGACGGCTGCAGCTGTTTGACGGAGAAGTGGAGAGACGCGCACATATAGCTTACTACCGGTATCTTAATTATTAATTCCGCACCAGTTAGATCTAAATAATTAAACAATAGGTAGGTTTTAGTTGACTCAATAATTATTTATCATAATCACGATATTTGCATGCCTTCGAATAGACCATGGGCCAATATTTGTTATTGTCAGTGAGCTACTACAGTGACATGATAGTTATTTTGTTTTAGGCAACACTCTTTATAAAATTGGGAGGCTATATATTAATAGGAAATGTGACAACACAAGAAAAGGGCAGTGGAACTGGCGTCGAGGTCCAGACTTGAGTTTGAAGGCTATATAGCCTTGATATAGGCCTAGTGTTGTCATTCTGCATGCAATTAATTCAATAGGGCATGCCTATTATTTCTAAATATTATAACCATTATGTATGCCTAGCGTTACATTTGGTCATACAGCATGTCATAATTGTTGTGCAGAAGTAGGTTTAGGTGAGATAAACCAAGACTGTTGTGTGGGTCTAGTTTAATACAACGTTTGAATGATAGCCTAGTATGCATGCATTTTCAAATACAATTAGAGAGAGGTTCTTGCTACAACACAGCAGTGGAAGTGTTTTAATTGATGGACTGCCACTTTAAGAAGCGCTGGGCGCGTTTGAGTGGTAAGGCTAAAGCAACCGACTGTAGACGAAAGTCGAGGAGTGAAGTCGGGGGAGGTGCATCTGCGAAAGACGGACACTAATGTGGTTTTCCAACAGCAAGTCTCAGATCAACATGGCAGTGTTGCCATTGTTTAAAAAAGGTTTTCTTTATCATGTTGAAATAAACATGTATCTAACCCCCATAGCACACACTCACACACTGAAATCATAATAAAATATATTATGTGTGTAGTGAGAGAGAGAGACTCAAATATCACATTTATTTCCCACGGGGGGCCAGTATGAAAAATGTATGCACTCACTAACTGTAAGTCGCTCTGGATAAGAGCGTCTGCTAAATAACTAAAATGTAAATGTAAACGTATACTGTGAAACTTCAATTAAACACAGCCTCAAATAGCCACCTGTCCCTTTTGATAGCCAGCAGGGCAACTACACACATTAGAGCAAATAAACGCCAGGTCTAAATGAATTGTTTACTAGTTTACCATTAATTGTTTACGAGTTTTAATGTTTGATTTGTTACATTAAATAAATCAGTAATGACTCAAAAAAATTATGGCAATCATCTGTTTTTATCACAAGTAAGAAACTGTTAGCCATTCGCTGCTAACAGCTGACAATTGCTAGCTAACTGGCCAGCACAAAAACAGTCAACAACTTCGGAAATATAGACCCCCAGAAATCGGCCGATTGCCCGATTTCGGCAGTTCTTACTAGTGGCGAAAGTACGAACTGCCGAAAATGCACAGTCAAAGAGGATAATAATGATTCTGTTAAGGAAATTTTTAATTTTTTATAGAGGTATTCTAAGACAAAAGAAACGTGACACTGTGTGTAAATGATAACACATTAGTGCAGGATATTAAGATTGATTAAAATGCTGGAAGTGAACGCTGGAATTAAAATATGAACTATGCATATGAGCAAAAGCAGTGTGCCTGGCTCAAATAAGCTCCTGTTGTGTTCACTAATTTAAGCAAATACATACCAGGGCTATTAATTGAAGTTTTATGGTATATCCACTGTACACACACATTGTTATATTGGTTCCTGTTTCAGTCATGTCTTTGGTCACGTTTGCATGGGTCAAAAAAGAAAAACACCCAAATGATTGGTTGACAATAGAGCCTCCCACAATGCAGGCAATGGCTGCAGGATTAAGTTGGTGAAGAACAACTGCAGAAACTTGCATTCAAAACTTCATAGGCACAAGTCAGACAATTTGTATCCCGAGAATGCAACAGACTTTGGTCACCGACTTGACAAATGTGACCCTCTCGAACACGACCGCTTTCTCCGCACATAGGCGTTCCATAGCGCGTCACATGATTTGAGTCTTGTGACAATCCAGACAGAAAGGGAAAACGAATTCTGAGTTTACAACTGTTTCTTGGGCGCTAGTGATTGGAGAGGTTCTTTTGACAAGAAAGCACATAATGAGGTGATAAGATCGCGATATTTTAGACGTTTCCCTGATTTTTTATAAGCATCCTCCCTTTCGACTGAACAGTCCGCTAGTGTTTCGGGTGGTGCAGTCGGTGACAAAGTTGGCACATGGAGAGAGGCGATAACTTTAATTTTTGCGCGTCGTGTTTTCTTAGTTTTTTTGTACACTTCCGTGCCTGCGAAAGTCGTATGACTCGAGGCAACACCGTCTAAGTAAATCCAATTTGTGTGGGAAGAAGAGGGCCAGCCAAGTCAAAGAAAGAGGAAGATAACTTGAGTACGCAACAGATATGGACAGCAAACCTCTTCTCCAAGACCGTCCTCCCGCTTATGCTAACGTCGTCCCGGGGGCGTATGAATATGGCCAGCAGCACAATTATGGAGCTATCCCCGCCCCAACCCCTGTACCCCCGGGCTTTCAACAGCCGCCGCCGTATCAGTACCCCACTGGCCCAGGCAAGTAGATCACATTGTAGGGTTGTTACCTAACGTCCAAAGCTAGCTCCTGAAGTATGACGTCGTTACGCGCTGATGTGCAAATGCTGGAACCGCTGTAACGTAACTTTTATTTTAGGTTGTATGAATTTGCTGACATTTATAGAGTAGCCTACACACTGTAGACTGTAATAATAATAATAATAATTTGGGTGGATGCTTATATTTGCCCTATTTCACACATGTACAAGTGTGTGTTAGAGTAGTCTGTGCTCTAGGGTACTGGGTTCGTTGTTTTGTTATTTTACTAGTGACAAATATTGTACCTCTCTTGACTGACTGAAACTTGACTGAAACGGAAACTGACACTCATGACTGCCCCTTGTAGTTCAGACCTAGCCTAATTCAACCTCTAACTCCTCTCCTCTCCCCTTGTCCTACCACAGGGTTCCAAGAAGGCCCCAGTGCTCAGATGGGCCCAGCCATAGCCCAGCAGCCCTACCCAGGCACATACACCATCATCCAGCCCTCCGTGGTGGTGGTGGGGGGCTGCCCGGCCTGCAGGTGAGACACCAGCCCCAAACAACACACACATAGTGGGGAGGCATACTGTACGTTGGAAAGGGGCACAGAATTCAACAGAACAACAGTATTGTATATTTATGGAGGGGGGACTGTCTGGATTTCTGGCAGCATTCAATTCAGTCTGTTTTTAAAAATTGTTTTGTTATATTTTAGTAAAGTAACCTTGGACTGCTCAGTTGGTTAACATCACGTTGCACACAATATGTTGTCATCAGGCCGTTTTCACAAATGTTGACGTTGGGGTGATGCAGGAGATGACGAATGAGGTTGGAAAGTGGTGAAATGTTCAATTAATTTGCTGTTAGCACAGAGCTGAACTCTCTGAAAGTCACAGGGTGTCACAGGCAGAGTAATGATATAACAAGGGTGTAACTAAGGTGATTTAGAAAGAATAAACAAAAGAAAGAAGAGCCGTGTTTGAAACCTTGAGATGAACCACAGTTGGAGGGGGAACCAGATTTGGGAGAAGGTGTAGGGGTCTGCCAAACCAAGACGAGCCAGTAGGCTAATCTGCCATCAAGGAAAGCCTTTTCAGTGTCAATCAGCGGTGTTCCTGTGGTGGGCACATGGTTTCCATGTGTCAAATGACGGTTGTCTTCTGCTCTATCTTTGTCTAAAGTGTGTTCCACAGCATAGCTACATGTGAGCGTCACAACAACAGTATTACACACACTGCACTGTGGCCAGGCAGGCAGGCCTAGTACACGCTAAAGCTGCTGGTGTAGGGTAAAGCTTCATTTGGAGAGTTACCGCAGTGGTTTCAATTTGTTTGACTCAACATCCTTTCAGTGTCAGCTGCTAAGAACACAGACACGTGACAGGAGAGAGGAAGTTGATTGACTGTACACGATGTATGATGCTCTTGAAGGTCAAATGTTATCATGTGTCAGGGTCGTTTGCCCTTATAAACTTTAAAAATGTTTTGCAACGGAAAAGGAGTGTTTCTTATTGGACAAGTCTAGGTAGTCCCTTCCTATTGGTCTGTTTTCTTCCGTTTGGTGCTTAATGAACATGACCCAGCAGCTGTAATGTCTGTCTTGTGTTGATTTTGTAAAAATAATTTTTGTTGTTGTCAAATTTGTCTTTTCAAAATGAACATAATACAAGTCTAATTGCTGATAGAATAAACTAATGGCATGTTTCCAATATGAGAATTTACCCCAGTGTTTGGTGTAAATACAGACTTTTGTTTCCACTTCTGAGGCCTGGTCCAAATGAAAGTTAAATAATAGAGCCTGATTTCTAGGAGCGTTAGATTGAGAGTAGAGAGAGACGGCTTGTTTTAGTTTCAGTCACCATTGTTTGCATTGCCAGGTTCAATAAAGGGTTCCAGTCTAGTTTGTGGCCTTGGCATGCTCTGACACTCCGCTGATAAGCACACCCATGACATGTAAATGGCACACAGCAGGGCAGGGGCAGGTTGGCAACACACAGACACACACACACAGCAGGCAAAACATTAAAGTCCACATTACATTTGCGCTCCACCTGTTGTTGCGCACATATTTTTGCTGTCCACCATTTCCCTTAGAAACGATTCTGACTAGAGGAAGTACAGCTACGACCGGAAGTGACTTTTTTTCGTAGCAGGTTAGGTGAATTTACTCAGCAAGTTAGGATAATTAACGTGGCATGTTTGGTTCTATACAATGTAGATTTCCTCTAAGGGGAGTTGACAGATGCATTGGACATGATGCTAGTCAGCCAACATGTGGAGTCATAAGACCAGGCAGCAGTTCCTGATTGCTGTTAACCCCTGCAGCTCTGTTCCTACTAGCAGCCACGCTGGAGTCAGGGGAACCCAGAGTTAACTCTCTCTCCATGTGATTCCCCAGGTCACACTGTGAGACCACAATGTGCCTTTAGGCTACATACCAGTGTCATGATTATGTTCACGGCTCATACATCTAATAGCACTGCATCTCCAACACTGGACTGTCTGTCTGTGTTACTCTCTGCTCCCTGCATTACCACGGAAACCTAGAAAGCCCAGAGTCACAATGACTGCAAGAAAGTGTAGGCTACTTGTTACTGTTTTCCCATTAGTTCTCTCTCTCTCTTTATTAGTTATATTGCCCCGTAGCAACTTGACACACAACAACAGAATGGTTCAATCTCTACACCAATAGGTGTTCGCTTTCCTGCTCTTGGGTTTTGGGAGGTGGGTACATTGACAAGACCTCTCTGTCTTAAAAATGGTTTCAGGGGTGTATGGGAATTTAGTTGCTAATTGATGAGTTCAAATGTTTTTGCTTGAATGTTGGCTATGTGTTACGTATATGTAATATGATAATTTAAATAACTTCTTATCTCACAAAACCACACAAATCCTTACTTATAGGCAAACATATGTTTTTGCTCAGGTGGCCCCTTTTTGCTCGAGAGCATCACAAGAGGCAAAAATTCCATCTAGCCTCTTTTTAATGTGTACCTTTATTTTTTTTCAGAGTGGGCGTGCTGGAGGATGACTTCACCTGTTTGGGAATCATGTGTGCCATCTTCTTCTTCCCCCTGGGGATCCTCTTCTGCCTGGCGCTGCGCCAGAGGAGATGTCCCAACTGTGGCGCCACCTTCGGGTAGAAGGACCAAACTGTAGCTAGCTCATCCTCTCACAGCCAAGCTGGATCTTTTAAACTTTGTTGTTTATAATTATTACACACTGATGATGCCATGTCTTTTCTTACAACGATTAAGGATTAAGTAGTCGCCACAATGAACTTATAGCCAGCCATTAATTATGATAATATGATAGAGGTGCATGTGAAAATCTAAATGTGTACATGCTAGGATAGATGATTTAGGAGTATTATCTAGTGAAGAAGCCTGATCTTTGTCTATCTACTGCTGGTGCCTTTATTACGCTATAGAGCAGAAAACACACCAGGGGCCATATTCCACAAAGCCTATCAGAAAAGGTCCTAGGATCCTGTCTAAGACAAAAACAACTCCCAGCTCAGAGTAGATTTTAGGATGACAATACACTGCTCAGACAAACTCTGAGCCAGGAGTAAAATCAACTCATAAAAGTTTCTCAGTTGGTAATCACGACAGTTTGAGGTACCGCAAAAGAAGGATAGTGATGACATCATTGACATTGTTGCAAATGATGAGGAATAAGCAATCACGACGAGGCACTGACAGCTGTATAGCACGCTTCAGAAAACTACGGTGAATGTGACTGTACATCAGATGTTGCAATGGTAAAACGTTTGATATAATTTGCCTGACACAATCACTTTAAATGTTTCCTAATATGTTGGTAATAATTATTGTGTAATATTTTTGGGACCATTTCTGATATTTTGAATAATGTGATAGGCATATTGAATCACAGTGTTTCACAGCTGTTAAAAGCTGAATGTTGATAGATATTAACGTTATTTCAGCACACTCCTGTTCAAAAACTCAAAATAGCTTTGGCACACTAGGCATCAAGTCACTTGCCGATAATGTTGCATAAAGTGTTTCAAAAAGGTCTATAATTTTTACCAAACAGAATCAAAGTTAACAGGCTGTAGATGCTTTCAATTGCCCAACCCATAGGCATGCCCAATTTAGGCATCTTGTTTAACAGCGTGATATTGTGCTCCAAAGGGCTAACTTCAAATGACATGATGTAGGTTAATGAAATAATTGAAAGAAAAATGTGTGATTTGTTTATTAGCCTAGTGGTTATAAGTATTTAGGCATGGGCTATCATGTGAATTAAGCCTTGTGAAATCATTGTCAAAAGCGCAAGATACAAGGTCTAGATTATTTATGGGGCGATCATATAGAACTATCAAACTCCAAAGCAATTGCCTGTCAATGGCCACTGCCTTTTTCTATTACCAAGACACCTGTTGGTAACTCTTAACTGGTTAGGACAGCTCATGAGGTCTCCTAAATATCTGTTGACTAGGTGGGGGACTATTAGGACTAGAGGCTTCATGCATAGCTTTTATGTTGACCCATAAGAGTAGGAGTAAAATGTCTCTATTCTCAGCACTTACCACCAAATGTTTTACTCTGAGACGCTTTGTGGATACGGCCCAGGGTAGGAGTACTGATCTAGGATCACGTCCTCCCTGTCGACATAAACCTTGTGCATTATGATTTAAAAGCCAAACTGATCCTAGATTGGCATTCCTACACTGAGGATCTTTGTGAATACAGGCCCAGAATGGGATTGTGATCATAATGTGGCTCAAGACGTGGATCAATAACGAATGATTTACTTGATAGAATTCCTTTGTTTTGTCATGTTCAATCGAACGGAGGCACAAGTAGATTTTGTGCTCAATGTTAAATTCCAATTGCGCCACAACTGGGTATTGTTCAGTTCTGCCACTCCTGAAGCGACTTTTGTTTCATTTAGTCACATTTTAGGATTAATTATGTATAAAATAGACTCGTTGCGTTGGGAAATGTATCGTCACTGTACCGGTATAGGACTATAAGGAAACGACCGATCGAGCGAACGCCACTTTAAGCAACCCTTTTGAACCTCTTTGTTTTGAAGCCTTTGTAAATGCTGCCCACACTCAGTCTGGGCCTGTGTCGCAGAGAATAGCTTCTCCCAGCTTGACTCTGGCAGGGGGAGGGTTTTAAATGTAACGCTGAGACATCAGCTGTCCCTAAGCGAGACATTGAACATTTGTCTGAAAATTCTGGGGCCATGTCATATTTGCACTGCATTGACCATTGATTTTTATTGGGTATGATTCAGATAGATTGCTTTTATATAGGTCTGCAGACCTCAGAGTTTCTTATTGGACAAGACCAGGTAGTTCCTCCCTGTTTCAGTCCATTTTCTACCATTTGCTGCCTAATGAACAGGGATCTCTGTTCCAATATCCTTTAATGTCACACTATAGCATACCACTTAGAACGTACATTTTTATTGGGCATGCATTCTAAGTAGCATGGATATTCGGACAGGTTGAAGCGCCCTACACAGGCTCTGCAGGAGTTCACCCAGGTCAAGTCAGGCACCACGTCTTTGACCTACAACCAAGCAGACTCAGCCGAGGGAGGGAGGGAGGGAGGGAGGGAAAGCAAAGCATGCAGCGAGTTTTTGCATAATACGAGCAGGTTGACGTGTAATCTCTGGATAATGTGTAGCTATCTTAGTATTCTTCTCAGTGACAACTCAGCCCTCTGCGATCCTCCCTGCAATGGACAATCAACCAAGAATGTCTATCCCATCCGTAGGGTATTGTTACTGTCTATGTCCAATTGGTCCATGTCATGTAATAAAATTGTATTATATATTGGGGGGGGCGTGTATTTTAAATTGATTTGCTTTGAAACACTACGCACGCTGTCATGATGGAGGTCCTTATTTTTTTATAAAAGAGAGTTATTGTAAATAAAGAAACATGAGTGCGGTACATGTGTTGACTGATATATTTTAACTCTTTATTCCTGGCCAATATTCATAAAGTGTCTCAAAGTAGGAGTGCTGATCTAGGATCAGGTCCCTCTTTCCATTTCATTGTATTAATTATGGTCTAAAAAGCTAAACGGATTCTAGATCAGTGCCCAATCACTTTGTAGAAGATAGTCTAGGACAGGGCTCTCCAACCCTGTTCCTGGAGAGCTACCCTCCTGTAGGTTTTCAATTTGACCCCAGTTGTAACTAACCTGGTTCAGCTTATCAGCCAGTTAATTATTAGAATCAGAGCCGACATCCACAGAGTTGATCATGAATGTGATCTCTGCGAACTTCAGGGAAATTGCCTTTAAAAGGTGTATTGTCAACAGTGTGCCTTGGATTGAAACCCAGCCTTTATAGTCATGAAGTAACAATGTTATAAATGTTATGACCAATCATATATAATTCACCAATAACAATTTATCATGACAAAGAAGTAACGAGAAGACAAGCAGTGAAATATAATATAGTAATATATATATATATATATATATATACAATAAAATATACTGAACAAAAATATAAAACGCAACATGCAACAATTTAAAAGATTTTACTGCGTTACAGTTCATATAAGGAAATCAGTCAACTGAAATTAGTTCATTAAGTCCTAATCTATGGATTTCACATGACTGGGAATACAGATATGCATCTGTTGGTCAAAGATACCTTTGAAAAAAAGTAGGGGCGTGGATCAGAAAACCAGTCAGTATCTGGTGTGACCAGCATTTGCCTCATGCAGCACGACATCTCCTTCGCATAGAGTTGATCAGGCTGTTGATTGTGGCCTGTGGAATGTTGTCCCACTCTTCTTCAATGGCTGTACGAAGTTGCTGGATATTGGCGGAAACTGGGACACGCTGTTGTACACGTCGATCCAGAGCATCCCAAACAGGCTTAATTGGTGACATGTCTGGTGAGTATGCAGGCCATTGAAGAACTGGGACATTTTCAGCTTCTAGGAATTGTGTACAGATCCTTGCGACATGGGGCTGTGCATTATCAGGCTCAAACATGAGGTGATGGCGGCAGATGAATGGCACAACAATGGGCTTCAGGATCTCATCACAGTATCTCTGTGCATTAAAATTGCCATTGATAAAATGTAATTGTGTTCATTGTCCGTAGTTTATGCCTGCCCCTACCATAACCCCACCGCCACCATGGGGCACTCTGTTCACAATTTTGACATCAGCAAACCACTTGCCTACACGATGCCATACATGTGGTCTGCGGTGAGGCCGGTTGGACGTACTACCAAATTCTCTTAAGAAATTAACATTCATTTATCTGGCAACAGCTCTGGTGGACATTCCTGCAGTCAGCATGCCAATTGCACGCTCCCTCAAAACTTGAGACATCTGTGGCATTGTGTTGTGTGACAAAACTGCACATTTTAGAGTGGCCTTTTATTGTCCCCAGCACAAGATGCACTTGTGTAATGATCATGCTGTTAAATCAACTTCTTAATAAGCCACACCTGTCAGGTGGATGGATTATTTTGGTAAAAGAGAAATGCCTACTAACAGGGATGTAAATAAATTTGTGCACAACATTTGAGAGAAATAAGCTTTTTATGTGTATGGGACATTTCTGGGATCTTTTATTTCAGCTCATGAAACATGGGACCAACACTTTACATGCTGCGTTTACATTTTTGTTTAGTGTATATATATATATATATATATTTTCATACAGCAACGTTCCCAAACTCAGGGAGTAGGCAGGGCAGACCAAAGAAAAATAATACAATTAGCCACTAGGTTGAAAATGCCTTCCATGAAGCATGAAGATTAAAAGCAAAATGGCTGCACGGTCTTTGAGAAGTTACAAGGGCACGTAATGGAAAACGTTTTAAAACAATTGAACGTTTCTTATCAAACAATAAGAAACATTCCCTCAAAGGTTTCAGTCTGCTTTGTTCCGTTTGGTGCCTAATGAACACGACCCGGGCTAACTGAATAACAGACAGGTGAGAGATGTTTCACAGAATGATTACTGTTGGTATACAGAGTTAAGGTAAACAGGTCTCACATCTTCCACTATTAACAGCAGCACTGTATGAACACTTAACTGTAAAACCGATCAGCAAGATGACAATGACACACTCAACCAATCAAATTCGTGTTACACTTCTTGGAAGGAGTTGAGGGGAAAAAACTGTGTGCGCTTCCCTTGAATGAGTATAGTTATATTCGACAGTCGCCAGCTGTTGGTCATTAGTAATGATAGCAACAATGCAATTTTACATGTCATATTCGAGATACATCAACACAATAACAAGAGCAACACTACCATAAGGACCTCTGTGAATTGTGATGCATAGGTCCCGTACAGCATACATTCATTCATCTACTGCCCTATGGCAACAAAAGATCATTGACGAGTGATTGAACAAGCAAAAATAAAAAAATACCTTAAATACATTCTGATATTTCAACGGCCCAATCTCAGGCTTTCCTCGACTCCTTTTCTCCCACGCCCAGCGAGAACGCATGTAGTATGTCGCACTCATCATCACCAACAAAAATAGGTCTAGAAAATCTACATATGTGCATCTGTTTACATAAATAAATCCTCCCACCTTCTCAGGGAGAGCGTTTGCAGCAGTAGGGCTACTGTGTTTAAGACAATGTCATTTCAAATGGCATCTGTAGTAGTGAAATTACTGGATCTTCTGTACAGCAGCCCACAGTGTCAAGTTGTCCTGTCCACTAGTGTCCGGCCCTGGGTCCATCCGCCTGGAGGAGGAGGGGGGGACAGCGTGGGGTGATGCCCAGCTGGAGGTGCCGCTCCTGGGTAGAGGTGGACAGGAGGGTGGGTCTGGAGGTTTAGATGACTGGGCCTGAGCGGTCGTTGGTGACTGTGGGACGCAGCTTGACTGCGGTGAACGGGTTCCCTCCCCTAGGGAGACAGAGACTGGTTAATACTGGTGTGATTACTTGATTTTATGACACTTGGGCCCTATTTGAACAAACCTAACACAATGGTAAATCTTAGCACTGGCAGTAGCATTATAGCTTTGGGGTATGTCAAAAATATTTTTGCTATTTTCACAACCGGAATTATGGGCACAGTAGCTGGGTAAATCAGAACGTGCTCCATGGCTAAATATGTGTTGCTTCAAGTTGTGTATTTATGGTCTTTTATGTATTGCATTGTCATCAAATCCAATTGGAATGTTAGTCTGTTATAGCCTAGTTCGTTAAATAGCCTGCCCCATATTTGCTAAATATGTTGAACATGTTTTGCAGTCCACATTGTTGTAGTTGCAGTGCTTCAATATGGAAAAACATTGTTAAACATAGGCTATAGCATTCACACTGATATAGGGGCTAGGCCTACTGTAGATTGCAGTCTGGACATGGACATACCAAACGTAGACAATAAGCAAGATTACATTCACTAGGCTATTGATAAGGCCTAAAAAGACAAAGACAGTGTATAGTTTTAATCAAATTCTAATAAAAATGAAACAACTTGTTATAATAGATGTAAAGTCCCCTGTTTTCGGGACCTGAGTGGTTCTGATACCGGTTCCAACTGACATCTTCGCTTATAAATCGATATGTCGACACCATAGATCGAAATGGCTTGCATTGAGTGGTAGCCCTGATTCTCATCTGCCTGTGTGAAGCAGGATGTGTGACACCACTTGAAGCTGGGATGTCCCTCCTACCATTTCATTCGTTCTTCCGACTGTCGATCAACTCCTGGCTGAACCCTACATCACAGCCACTAACAACGCATATGCCTGGAATCCTTACATTGTAAGGCAGCAGGAGAAGTGGTTTCATCGCTGTAGCACATTCAGAAATCGATTTATAGCCAGCAATCTAAAATAATTAATCGATTTTAAACAAAACACACTTTCTGTTTGTCATAGATGGACAAGATTAATATGAGATGAAAGGCCAGTTCCTAACAAGTAGCCAAGTTAGAGCTCTGTGAGACATTCACATCAGTGGGGGCAGACGTTTTGATCAAGAGAGACCTTTCGAAAATATGCAAATTTGATCTAACACTAAATATAGAAATATGTATTTTACAGTTAAGGAAATCTTATAGTTAGTCGTTTTATAAATTGATGATACTATATTTAGAAAACATATGAGTAATTTCAAGCCTTATTCATATAGTTTTGTTGAATAGGAAATACATCATATAAAAGATTTCATATTTTCATCATATTTGTACTGTGTACTTGAGCTTGTGTCCTCAGAAGTGGCTACAGCTCAGCAATGTATAACTATATTTACCAGAAAGGTGAGTATGCAGCATTACTAGTTATTGTTAATGGCCCTCTCATGATAAATAATCACTTTGGGGGATTACGTAGATTACATTTAAGAGGTTAAAATAGGCTATGTCTAAATACAGTTACAGGCACCATAATTGCTCCCTTTGGCCTTATAATACAGACAAGGCAATTTAGACTATGGAGGGTTTTACACTCATCCAAACTTTTCACAGGAGCTGGATAAAGATCTAATATAAAGAGAATGGGGGATCGTACACTCACCGTTATACTGCTCCAAATGTAATGTTTTATAAACATAATGGAACCATCTTACAGATCATATTTCCATTTCTCCAGAAATAGCAGACGAAATTGCATTGCATTCGAGCCATGTACGTTATCACCATAAACCCATGGACGGTGAATATTTTTAATACATCTGGTTTTGAATCAATTAAATGAAAAACGATCAATCTGTTTTTTAAACCAACAACAATATTTCTAAATAGGATCGGGTCAGAAACATATCATAATTCACTTCTCTCGTTCCATGGCACTGTGTGCACACGTAGGCCTAAATATCTTCACGCATAACATTCGCACGTCTATACAAAATACTAGGCTCCTGTCATTTGTATCGTTGCCTATGTGCGAGGCAGATAAAAATAATTAAATATCCGCCGTTGATATGGAATTATAGGACGACTAAATAGTTTAGTGTGTCTTTGGTAATCGGACGAGGGGCGCTCTTTGAAACTGGGGATGGATAGCCTTCTGAACAAGCGAAATGCAGGTATGTGAATTGTCAATAATGAAAAAGCATGAGGGCAAAAATGTCAAAGCACTCTCAGTAGGCCATTTAAAACCTGGTTATTCATAGTCTACTTTTGGCTAATTGCCAGGATAAAAAGACGCACCTATGTGATGCAGGTATACTAGCCTTGATTAAGGGGAGAGTAGGCTATGCTTGGTTTTTAATCAAATTAAAGAAATTGGGGGAAAACAATAGTTTTTTTTACGCTTCTAAATACGAAATTCACCGGCACAAAAGGCACATCTCTCCTTCCATGGGCATTGTGTGTCATGGCTGGATAGGCTGCGCTTCCACTCTCAAAATTCATGGCATTATCATCTGCGTTACTGTTAAGACCTGCTTTTTGTGAGTCTTAAAACTTCCCATTAGCGCTGCATGAAATTGTCACTTTTGCGCATGTTTTTAAGGACACAACTCAAAAATTGTCACCCCTCCCACTTCAGTGCAAGAAAGCTTATGTTAGACAGGTAAATTGCCGAACTTGGCGTTAGGGCTGGAAAATGCCCGTGCACCAGATTTTACATGACGAAATTGCAAACTAACGTGCATTTGACACTTGCGCCTCCTTAGCGCCAGCCCAAAATAGAACCCTTGCGCTCTGTATGTGGACGACACTGTGGGTAGAGTATATGATTTTGAGTATATGAAAGAAAGAAAGATCGTGTGTCCACACATGTTATTGTGAGTTTAAGATAGATGTGTTAATATTATCTTCATAATCCATATGAGGTGATGCATGACTTACCCGAGAAAAGGAGGCGTCTTTCCAAACCCATTCAGTTGGGTTCCCTGTAAACAAACCCAAGAGACATCATCAGACCAGATGTACTGTAAATCACAAGACCCATTCACTCTCCATGATGGAATCCAACCCAACAATGGTTCATTTACATGCAAAAATATAATTTCCATACCAAATGTACAACATTTCTGGGAGGTGTATGTTTGCATCTGTTGCCCGTGGAGACCACACCACAGAGCCCTTGGAGACCACACCACAGACTGCCCCTCATCAGACAGGTTTGGTAGGGTTGACTGGTGAGTGTTGTGACTGTGACAGAGATGACCTGGGTTCAAATGCTATTTCAAATACTTTGAGTGATTGCTTGAGTCTGCCTGGAGTGACAAATGGACGTGGTTTGCAACTAGACTTTTGAGACTTTTCTGTTGGTTACATTGCAACAGGTACTCTCAATAAATATTATTTGAACCCAGGTCTGGTGAGAGGAGAATGCTTCGTCACCTCAGAACACTGACACTGGAATATGGGTCTTCTGGAAGGGACGGTACGGTGCATTCCAGAATGAAAAACCCATATAAACCTCTCACTCATTATGCCAGTGAAAAGCCAAATCAGGGTTGAATAAAGAGAAAACAATGCATTCTTGTATAATTCTGAAACCTAAAGGACAATGTCGGAGTTTAATTCAATAAGAGAAATGCTGCGAAATGGAGATTTGAAAATAAATAGAAGGGAGGGCCAGAACAGTAGTCTAATGTTTGGGAAATATTTGGTGAAGTGGTAAAAGTGTGGGATGATTGTGAGGTGCTATACACATTCGACAGTCACAAGACAGGGACTTCAAAATTGCACATCAAGGGAACTGTACTGTTCAAGATGGGTTAAATGGAATAGTAGCCTAACTGAAATCTGGACACTGACTGTAGGTCTATAACCTCTCACATAGTCTTAATATTAATTCCAGTAGAATTAAGCATTTCTTGCAGTAAAATTATTCCCCAAATGTACATTTTGACTGGGGAACAGGAGGGGAGAAATATAATTGATTTCTTTCAGCATCTTGAGAGAATGAATGCGTGGTTAGGGACCATGTGTAAAGGTGCTATCTTTATCAGCATCATAAAAGCTGATAGTATTTCAACCACATAAAATATGCACTCAAGCTGAACTGAAAATGTTATAAAAAAAAAACATGTTGGGTCTTTTTAACAGCTTTTAATTTCCTTAAAACTGTAGTTATTGCATTTTCTCCCCAGTCCCTAAATGTCTTTGCTTTGCGAGAGAAGCAGAGATGAAAGAGGAAAGAGTAAACATTCATTCTATCGATTTATGACATCATTCTGTTGAGCAAGGGTTTATTTAGTCTTCTAGGGCAACATATAATGACAGAAGAGAAGCTACATGTATCTAATTATAGACAAGTTGACTAACAAGTAGCATACCAAAATGTCGGAAATTATAAGCAGAAACATAGGCCTATTTAAAAAGGCCCGTCAAAAAATGGTTCCACGCATTTTCTATATTTGCGGGTTCGGGTTGGGTGTGGGCCTCAGATTTTAACTTTATCACATATATTCGGGCGGTTGCGGATGGGTTACTAGCAATTGCAGGTGGGTGCTGGTGAACAAACTGCTGACCCATGCATCACTAGTACTGTCTCTCACAGCTGTAGTGTTGGGATGCCACCACTAGAGGACAGCATTGGCCCTAGAGAGGGGTAGGACAGGCAAGCAGACAGACTGACAGACGCAGCCAGACAGACAGAATGACAGACAGGCAGACAGACATTGACCACAGTGACTGATGTCATAACACCCTCTTGACATCCTGGACAGATGTGTAGTTTTAATCCTAGACCTAATCAGACTGAGTGCAGGGTGTCAGCGCACGCACGCACGCACGCACGCACGCACGCACGCACGCACGCACGCACGCACGCACGCACGCACGCACGCACACACGCACGCACGCACGCACGCACACACACACACACACACACACACACACACACACACACACACACACACACACACACACACACACACACACACACACACACACACACACACACACACACACACACACACACACACACACACACACACACACACACACACACACACACACACACACACACACGCACACACACGCACGCACACACACACACACACGCACGCACACACACACACGCACACACACACGCACACACGCACACACACGCACACACACACACACACACACACACACACACACACACACACACACACACAGGTCATTTCTCTCTTGACACTTTCTTATACATTCCTCTAGTACCTCTGCTCTTGCTACGTCAGTCTCGTTTCTCTTTCTGTGTCTATCGATTTTTCTGTATTAATCTGCCTCACTTCCTACACAAAGGGCAGAACCAGCGAGGGAGCATTTTTCTCATGGTGACAGAGCATTCCTATGTAACCCCCCCCACCCCTCCCTCCCTCTTTCCCGCCCTCCCCTTCTTCAAATTCCCTCCCCTCATTCCCTCTCTCCAGCCAAATCTGCTGAATGGGGAAAATACTTATCTCTATCCTTATGGCACTGGTCATACTAACACAATAAAGACCTGGGTCCTGGAGTTTGTAACAGCAGAGTTGTGGGTTTGATTCCTGCATGAGCCACGTATAGTGAATATGTGTTAAGCGTCTGTTAAATGACCACATTATCAGTATTAAACATGATGAACAGACCTAGTAGTGTCCCAAAGGGGATGAAGAGAAGTGAGTGAGTGAGTAATCCCAGTAATGAAGTAACTATAATCCCATTCACAGGGACAGAGCTATACATGGCTGGTAGTCTAGAATGAATGACTCACACCTACACACAGTCCAGTCACGACACACACACACCTACATACACAGAGGAACTCCACTTGTCGTGCTCTCACCTACACACAGAGAAACGGGAAGTGTTGTTCAAACTCACCTACACAGCTAGTTATTATTTTCATTGTACGGAAAAACATTCACAGCATGCTATTCACACACACACACACACCCACACACACACACACCCACACACACACACACACACACACACACACACACACACACACACACACACACACACACACACACACACACACACACACACACACACACACACACACTCACACACACACACACACTGTGTTTACCTACCCACACCCCACCCTGTGTTCACCTACCCACACCCCACCCTGTGTTCACCTACCCACACCCCACCCTGTGTTCACCTACCCGAGCCCTGGTCAAATGTAGTGCACTATATAGGGAATAGGGTGCCGTTTGGGAGCATCCCAGAGCAGTGTCCACCACCTCAACCCCCGCTCTATCTTTGCGTGTTGTTTGATGAATAGGAACAGAGCAGGTTGGTGTAGCCCAGCACTGTTAAATACAATGTGTTTTGTTGGTAAAACATGCTACTATCGATGTTCTGGAACTCATGACTGTCTGTCTGACTGACTGACTCATACAGCATGAATGGAGGATAAGTTCCTACTAGAATCAGAATCACGCACTGGGAGAGAGATGGGGGGCCGGGGCTGAGAGAAAGAGGGAGAGGTAGGGCATGGAGTGGGGGAGAGAGAAACAATGAAAGATAGAGACAGAACGAGACAGAGAGAAAGTTGAGAAAAGAAGAGGGAGCGAGATTGAAAGAGCGAGGGAAGTCAGACAGGGAAAGAGAGAGGGGAGAGGCAGAAAGAGAAAGAGAAGGAGGGGTGTCAGGTTCCAAGTGTCAGGTTCACCCCGAGTGGAATTCCATCGGAAGGCTATGCCTGAGCCGTGCCACCGGCTGTATGTACACTGAGTGTACAAAACATTATGAACACCACCTTCCATGACATAGACTGACCAGGTGAAAGATATGATCCGTTATTGATGTCACTTGTTAAATCCACTTCAATCAGTGTAGATGAAGGGGAGGAGACAGGTTAAAGAATGATTTTTAAGACTTGAGACAATTGAGACATGGATTGTGTATGTGTGCCATTCAGAGGGTGACTGGGCAAGACAAAATATTTAAGTGCCTTTGAACGGGGTATGGTAGTAGGTGCCAGACTACCATTGGAGTCAACATGGGCCAGCATCCCTGTGGTACGCTTTTGACACCTTGTAGAGTCCATGCCCCGACGAATTGAGGCTGTTCTGAGGGCAAAATGGGGTGCAACTCAATATTAAGAAGCTGTTCCTAATGTTTTGTACACTCAGTGTACACTGACAGCCAGGCGTGATAGTGGCCACACACACGGCCGGACTCGGGACCCAGCAGAGTGTAGCCTAATGAATATTTCACCGTAGAGAAAGAAAAGAGAAGTTGAGAAGTGTATTGTCTTTCCCAGGCTTCTCCATTCAACCTCTCACACAGGAGGGCCAAACGTCACAAATCACAACCACAACCTGCCCTCTCTGGGTCACCACTGACCTGTCCAGCGACGAGGGCATTAGCAGCTTATGTTTCCTCCTGTTGCTATTTGTAGTGTGTATGTGATGAACGGGATGTCCAGCCTGTACTGTAGCTACAGCTAATTACACTAAAGTAGTCTCTTGTGACAGACGTCATCGAGTAGTGGGAGATGTGATTCTGGGTGCTGACATTACACTAAAAGGAGAGCCAGGGTAGCGAGGGTTAGATCACGTCACATTAAAGACGAACTGACGGCCACAGGACTAACTGAACACAATGCAGGGCTTCTCTATGTCTTTTAGGGGGTTTAAGGAGTCTGGCTTCAATATCTGTTTCTGCTTTAGTGAAATGGGCTGGAGGGATCCTACATAGCTTTACAGTAACTGTGACTTTAGACTACTTTCCCTGCTTGCTTGGTTCTCTGTAGCTGTGCATTTTGCATAGGGAAAACAGGAGTTGTTCGACCAGAGTTATTTCACTAGGCTATACCTTCTAATCTCGTCCTCATCTAATTTCACATCAATACACATATGTAAATGTTTTAGCATGCACAAGTTTAAACATGAGACTGAGTCTCTCTGTTTGTATGCCTTCACCCAAACCAACGCCAGCAGGTGTTTAGGGGCCTGGCTACTTACCATTAATTTCCATACAGCCAGGATCGGAAAGCACAAACAACCTCAGATTGGCCTTTGCACTTTGAAAACCCACAACTTTGACTGATGGCTTTGCATACATGCAAAAGCAAGAGTTGATTGAGAGTATTGCTAGAGTGTAGGTTGAGCGTTAGACCCACACAAGGAGTCAGACATGAGGAGAGGGCCAGGTAGGAAGACATCCTTCTGCCACCATGGCAGGTATTTACTCCACATCATTACAGATGATAATAGGCCATTATAAAGGGATAATACTTGTCAGGCTCATTTACATTTTAGTCATTTAGCAGACGCTCTTATCCAGAGCGACTTACAGTTAGTGCATTCATCTTAAGATAGCTAGGCTCATGATGAGTCTTACAATGCATTGTAACTACTTTACACAGGTATCACCAACACTTGTCTGTCATTCAAAACTACTGTATTTCGGCTTTGAAAACCTCCAGGCTCAGCCCTGTCCCTACTCCACCGCAGTTCAGCAGCCCCTTAGTGGGGCAGAGGCTCCCAGACGCTAGGGTGTCTGACAGCCGGGAAATACTGTATTACTATACTGTATTACTATACTACTATACTGTATTACTATACTATATTACTATACTGTATTACTATACTATATTACTATACTATACTGTATTACTATACTATATTCCTATACTATACTGTATTACTATACTATATTCCTATACTATACTGTATTACTATACTATATTACTATACTATACTGTATTACTATACTATATTCCTATACTATACTGTATTACTATACTATATTACTATACTATACTGTATTACTATACTATACTGTTTTACTATACTGTATTACTATACTGTACTGGCTCCAGGGGAAATCCTCTTTACAGGTGTGTCTTATCCACAATCCAGTGATGTAATATAGTTGATATCTATAGTCTTATACAATGCTATGATCTGCTATACTGTACCATACAGTAACATCTTATCCTATCTTTTCCTATCCAATGCAGTTTTCAAAGATACGAGGAGGTATCAAATACTGTATAGACAACCTTTAGGGAATTGGGATGTGCTAATGGTTTAATGTGGCTTGTAATCAGTAAGGGATGTTATTAAGTGCTTATTAAGTATTGTTAAGGTGTTATATAGGTGTTATTAAAATAAACTACATATTCTTATGCGCTGACAGGCAGCACATGTAAACATCAGCCAACTCTCTTTTTTTTTCTTTTGCCGGGCATATATAAACAAGCATCTCTTGTTTACACAACTGACAATGGAGAAGGACTGAAACTATCCGAAACCTCAGATAAGGTCAGGTAGCTAGTGACTGTCTAGTACTAAGTATCAGCTCTGGTCAGGTAGCTAGTGACTGTCTAGTACTAAGTATCAGCTCTGGTCAGGTAGCTAGTGACTGTCTAGTACTAAGTATCAGCTCTGGTCAGGTAGCTAGTGACTGTCTAGTACTAAGTATCAGCTCTGGTCAGGTAGCTAGTGACTGTCTAGTACTAAGTATCAGCTCTGGTCAGGTAGCTAGTGACTGTCTAGTACTAAGTATCAGCTCTGGTCAGGTAGCTAGTGACTGTCTAGTACTAAGTATCAGCTCTGGTCAGGTAGCTAGTGACTGTCTAGTACTAAGTATCAGCTCTGGTCAGGTAGCTAGTGACTGTCTAGTACTAAGTATCAGCTCTGACAGGCTCTGACTGACCGTGTGTACAGAAGAGCCGGAGGAGGCGGAGAGGGAGGGTGAGTGCTGCTTGCTGCCCGGGAGGACACTCCTCTTGGGGAAGTCGCTGTAGTCAGGAGGGGGGAGGACCATGGAGGAATCGTCTGTCTCTGTGTCCTGGTGGAGCAGGTTCACCACGCTCTTACTGCGCATGGGAGGAGCCCCCACACTGTGGAGAGAGGGGAGAAAGGGAGAGAGGGGGAGAGGGGGAGAGGGGGGAGAAAGGGAGAGAGGGGGAGAGGGGGGAGAAAGGGAGAGAGGGGGATAGGGGAAGGCGGGAGGGGGGATAGAGAGAGGGAAGGAAAGAGAGAAGGAAGGAGAGGAGGGAGGGAGAAGGAAGGAAGAGGGAGGAAGGGAGTTCTGATCAGCAAAGGTCATCAGACTAGGAGAGTAGAGAACACACTATGGGACAACAAGTATGGATCAAACCTGTGTGTGTGTGTATGTGTGTGTTTGTGCCTGAGTGGTCCCCTTACCTGTTGTTATTCACTATTGGCTCTGAATATGCCCGACAATAGGATGATGGAAACCATCCCCTCCTGGAACACAGACAGAGAGAGAGAGAAAGAGAGAGAGAGACAGAGAGAGAGAGAGAAAGAGAGAGAGAGACAGAGAGAGAGAGAGACAGAGAGAGAGAGAAAGAGAGAGAGAGACAGAGAGAGAGAGACAGAGAGAGAGACAGAGAGAGAGACGGAGAGAGATGCAGGTGATTACACTTGCATACTACTCCCATCTCCCCAGCTTTTTTCTACAGGCCCCTGAATACACAATCCCCCACAATCCCCTGGAACCTGCTTCTCTACACAACACTCCATCATGCAGTAGCTGAATAGAATCCTGTTTCTCAGGATTCTGTATCTTCAACCTCTCTATAGCTGGCTAACAGGTGGTGAGATAGACGTGAGGCCATTATGGTAGAATAAAGTGGATAATCAGCATTATAGGCCTCTTAATTCCAGCGTTTCTGCACCTCTCTGTGGGACATGTAACATTTACATTTTACATTTACGTCATTTAGCAGACGCTCTTATCCAGAGCGACTTACAAATTGGTGCATTCACCTTATAGCCAGTGGGATAACCACTTTACAAAGTTTTTTTTTGGGTGGGTGGGGGGGTAGAAGGATTACTTTATCCTATCCCAGGTATTCCTTAAAGAGGTGGGGTTTCAAATGTCTCCGGAAGGTGGTGAGTGACTCCGCTGTCCTGGCGTCGTGAGGGAGCTTGTTCCACCATTGGGGTGCCAGAGCAGCGAACAGTTTTGACTGGGCTGAGCGGGAACTGTGCTTCCGCAGAGGTAGGGGAGCCAGCAGGCCAGAGGTGGATGAACGCAATGCCCTCGTTTGGGTGTAGGGACTGATCAGAGCCTGAAGGTACAGAGGTGCCGTTCCCCTCACAGCTCCGTAGGCAAGCACCATGGTCTTGTAGCAGATGCGAGCTTCAACTGGAAGCCAGTGGAGTGTGCGGAGGAGCGGGGTGACGTGAGAGAACTTGGGAAGGTTGAACACCAGACGGGCTGTGGCATTCTGGAGTTGTAGGGGTTTAATGGCAATTTAAGCAATCAAGGCACTGATGCATGGAATAGAAAACAGCCAATTTCCTGTTGCTCTCTCCACCGGGCGCCATTATCATATTTCAGTGCATCTGGTTTCATTTGACCATTTTGAATGGAACATGTTCTTGAGGGAAATATGGTTTTATCTTTAATAACACATTTCTCCCCTGTTGAATATTGATTTTCTTCCTTTGCAGTGTGGCTCATATGAATCACATGTCATATCATAATATTTTTGAAAATTATTCAATTAATGAATTGAGTTATCATGTTGTGGCATTGTGTGAAATGTATTTATTGAGCTGTAGCGTTCTCACGAAGGTTCGCTGTATCACTGTAGGTGTCATAGCTCATAGGAGACTTTTCCAGGGGGGAAAAAAACTCAAGTTAAGTTTTAAACATGACTGGATAGCCACTAACTCTATGTAACATGAATGGCTCAACTCTGACTCTACAATCTAACAGAGACATTCAGAGAATTGCCTGACTGAACAAAACAGGGTCATCACAGTTGATGAGAGACTTAACAAAATGGTACTCTACAAGTCATTTCAGTGTAAGTTCATTGATGTAGTGTAAACTAGTGCAATACGGTGACAGTTGAGAGGGTGCTACCATGACTAATACTTCAACAGTATGATGTTCCAGATAAAGTAACTCAAAAACATGGGTCTAACACAAGCAATTTACTCAGTTTTCACCCAAAGCAAACATATTAGAAATATTGTAACAATATGTGTTCAAGAAATTCCTCTCACTATCACCACTTCAGTGGAGGGAATTTGAGTCGTTTGGACAAATCATTGACTCAAATCCCTGTGAGAAATGTTAATATTTGTCCATTTGTTCATTGGGCTTGAGAATGGGCGGCTGGGTGCGGCCAGTGTTTAACTAGAATACATAAAGGCTGGGTGTGGCCAGTGTTTAACTAGAATACATAAAGGCTGGGTGTGGCCAGTGTTTAACTAGAATACATAAAGGCTGGGTGTGGCCAGTGTTTAACTAGAATACATAAAGGCTGGGTGTGGCCAGTGTTTAACTAGAATACATAAAGGCTGGGTGTGGCCAGTGGTTAACTAGAATACATAAAGGCTGGGTGTGGCCAGTGTTTAACTAGAATACATAAAGGCTGGGTGTGGCCAGTGTTTAACTAGAATACATAAAGGTGGGTGTGGCCAGTGTTTAACTAGAATACAGCTGAGCGGAAATGGAAGAAAACTAGACTCCCTGCAGACCTGGCATCTTTTCACTCCCTCCTCTCTACATTTTCTTCATCTGTTTCTGCTGCTAAGGCCACTTTCTACCACTCTAAATTCCAAGCATCCGCCTCTAACCCTAGGAAGCTCTTTGCCACATTCTCCTCCCGGTGACCTTCTCCCCTACCTCACCTCGCTGATCAACTCATCCTTGACCGCTGGCTATGTCCCTTCCGTCTCCAAGAGAGCGAGAGTTGCACCCCTTCTCAAAAAACCAACACTCGATCCCTCTGATGTCAACAACTACAGACCAGTATCCCTTCTTTCTTTTCTCTCCAAAACTATTGAGCGTGCCGTCTTTAGCCAACTCTCTTGCTATCTCTCTCAGAATGACCTTCTTGATCCAAACCAGTCAGGTTTCAAGACTGGTCATTCAACTGAGACTGCTCTTCTCTGTGTCACAGAGGCTCTCCCGCACTGCTAAAGCTAACTCTCTCTCCTCTGCTCTTGTCCTTCTAGACCTGTCTGCTGCCTTTGATACTGTGAACCATCAGATCCTCCTCTCCACCCTCTCCGAGCTGGGCATCTCCGGCGCGGCTCACTCTTGGATTGCGTCCTACCTGACCAGTCGCTCCTACCAAGTGGCGTGGCGAGAAGCTGTCTCCACACCACGTGCTCTCACCACTGGTGTCCCCCAGGGCTCAGTTCTAGGCCCTCTCCTATTCTCGCTATACACCAAGTCACTTGGCTCTGTCATATCCTCACATGGCCTCTCCTATCATTGCTACGCTGACGACACACAACTAATCTTCTCCTTTCCCCCTTCTGATAACCAGGTGGCGAATCGCATCTCTGCATGTCTGGCAGACATATCAGTATGGATGACGGATCACCACCTCAAGCTGAACCTCGGCAAGACGGAGCTGCTCTTCCTCCCGGGGAAGGACTGCCCGTTCCATGATCTCGCCATCACGGTTGACAACTCCGTTGTGTCCTCCTCCCAGAGTGCGAAGAGCCTTGGCGTGACCCTGGACAACACCCTGTCGTTCTCCGCTAACATCAAGGCGGTGACCCGATCCTGTAGGTTCATGCTCTACATCATTCGAGAGTACGACCCTGCCTTACACAGGAAGCGGCACAGGTCCTAATCCAGGCACTTGTCATCTCCCGTCTGGATTACTGCAACTCGCTGTTGGCTGGGCTCCCTGCCTGTGCCATTAAACCCCTACAACTCATCCAGAATGCCGCAGCCCGTCTGGTGTTCAACCTTCCCAAGTTCTCTCACGTCACCCCGCTCCTCCGCACACTCCACTGGATTCCAGTTGAAGCTCGCATCTGCTACAACACCATGGTGCTTGCCTACGGAGCTGTGAGGGGAACGGCACCTCCGTACCTTCAGGCTCTGATCAGTCCCTACACCCAAACGAGGGCACTGCGTTCATCCACCTCTGGCCTGCTGGCTCCCCTATCTCTGCGGAAGCATAGTTCCCGCTCAGCCCAGTCAAAACTGTTCGCTGCTCTGGCACCCCAATGGTGGAACAAGCTCCCTCACGACGCCAGGACAGCGGAGTCACTCACCACCTTCCGGAGACATTTGAAACCCCACCTCTTTAAGGAATACCTGGGATAGGATAAAGTAATCCTTCTACCCCCAAAAAAAAAAAAAAAAAAAAAACATTGTCAAGTGGTTATCCCACTGGCTATAAGGTGAATGCACCTATTTGTAAGTCGCTCTGGATAAGAGCGTCTGCTAAATGACGTAAATGTAAAATGTAATAAAGGCTGGGTGTGGCCAGTGTTTAACTAGAATACATAAAGGCTGGGTGTGGCCAGTGTTTAACTAGAATACATAAAGGCTGGGTGTGGCCAGTGTTTAACTAGAATACATAAAGGCTGGGTGTGGCCAGTGTTTAACTAGAATACATAAAGGCTGAGTGTGGCCAGTGTTTAACTAGAATACATAAAGGCTGGGTGTGGCCAGTGTTTAACTAGAATACATAAAGGCTGGGTGTGGCCAGTGTTTAACTAGAATACATAAAGGCTGGGTGTGGCCAGTGTTTAACTAGAATACATAAAGGCTGGGTGTGGCCAGTGTTTAACTAGAATACATAAAGGCTGGGTGTGGCCAGTGTTTAACTAGAATACATAAAGGCTGGGTGCGGCCAGTGTTTAACTAGAATACATAAAGGCTGACATACTGTATCAACTTCCAGCTTCCCTTTAAACCCTTTTAAAAGCACCGCAGTGAATCCTGCTGTAGGGTTTAGGTAGTGATCACATTTCACTAGCCTGATCCCAGATATTTTTGTGCGATCTTGCCAGCTCATGTGGTCATTGATGACCGTAGAAGTTGCCAAGAAAGCCCAAACAGATCTGGAACCAGGCTAACATTTCACAGTCACATTTCTCTCATTCTCTCAGTCTGCTGTCTCAAAGGGTATCAAATAATCAGAGATGACAGACTTTTGTCAAATAGCCTTGTGAACACAATGAATATATAATTAATTATGCATGTTTTCACAGGATATTAATTAAATGTATTTAATTCCTGTCCATGACACTCTTCATCACACTATGGTTGTGGTGGACGGATCCATGTGGATGTTATCAGTGTGTGTTGCTAGGTGACTGACCTAGATCCATCACTCTGGCTGAGGTGTGAGAGACATCACACTGCAGGGACCTACCGCCACAAGAAAACTACACTGTATCAATGGCACATATCTAGACAACATCCCAAAAGCCACCCTATTCCCAAAAGCCACCCTATTTAGTGCACTGCTTTTGACCTATATAAGAGTCCATCATCTCTAGAATCTGTATAGAACATGTACAGGATCATGTCAGGAATACAATACCTTTTTAAAGTTCATTTTGAGCAACTTCACTACGACTTGATTCAGCGAAAACATCAAAGAGGTTCATTTGGCTGTGAATCTCTCCCGCTCTCCTTTCTCTTCCTCTCCCCCCACTCCTTCCCCTCTCTCCTCCTCTCCTTCTGTCTCTGTCTGTGTTTCTCTGCCTCCAGCAGTGCGCTGATTGTATTCCCCAGTGAGTGCCGGCTCCCAGGCAGCACTTAGCGATCCCAGAGCACGGCGCCCAGCCAGCCCCATCTGGGGTGGTCCAGTTAAGGAGAGCTCAATCAAATCAACATCTAATCAACCAGCGGGTTACTGTAGGACCGGAACTACCACATGTACACAGCAGCTGGCGGTGTGTGTGTGTATAAATGCATGTGTGTGTGTGTATGCGTCACCGTATGTAAGTGTGTGTGTCTCTCTCTCTAACTTACTGCCTGGTCTTCTCCAGTTCTCCGTAGAGCCATCCGTCCCTCTCATCAGGTATGAGCAGGGTGATGATGTCTCCCTCGTCAAAGCTGAGCAGCGTAGCGTTGGTCCCAGAGGTGTGGGGGAAGATGGTGCGGACCCTGGGTCTCTTCACAATGTTGTTGAGTCCTGTGGCCACAGACACTGACCTGGGACCTAGACCGCCACTCTCCTCCCCTCCATTGTCCCTGTAGTCTGGAGAGAGAGGGAGAGAGAAGGGTTAATATACAGACACAGGCCATTCATGCACGCACATACAAACACACACACCTGCGACCAGCAGGGAGGACATGCGAACACACACAAGCATACAAACACGCACGCACGCACGCACACACACACACACACACACACACACACACACACACACACACACACACACACACACACACACACACACACACACACACACACACACACACACACACACACACACACACACACACACACCCACCCACCCACACACACACTACCTGTGACTCTCTCAGTCTCTCTGGTGACTGAGTTTGTTGTGGGTGTGTCCTGCGTGAACATACTGGCCAATGGGCTGGTCTGAGCCTTCAGCACCGGGGCAGGGGGTGGAACTGTGTCCTGGAATATGGAGTTGCTCTGACCATAGAAAGTGGAACACAGGAAGGGGATAGTATGAGTGCTAGAATGTACAGTAGTTAGTAGTTAACCTGCCATTGGTAGTGGTACATTAGTAGTTAACCTGCCATTGGTAGTGGTACATTAGTCATTAACCTGCCATTGGTAGTGGTACATTAGTAGTTAACCTGCCATTGGTAGTGGTACATTAGTAGTTAACCTGCCATTGGTAGTGGTACATTAGTAGTTAACCTGCCATTGGTAGTGGTACATTAGTAGTTAATCTGCCATTGGTAGTGGTACATTAGTAGTTAACCTGCCATTGGTAGTGGTACATTAGTAGTTAACCTGCCATTGGTAGTGGTACATTAGTAGTTAACCTGCCATTGGTAGTGGTACATTAGTAGTTAACCTGCCATTGGTAGTGGTACATTAGTAGTTAACCTGCCATTGGTAGTGGTACATTAGTAATTAACCTGCCATTGGTAGTGGTACATTAGTAGTAGAGGTATTACAGGTTTTTACCTTTTCATTATTATGATGAAATCAGTGACGCCATAGTGTCATCACAAGGTATCTGTGCTGTGTTCTCTCGCTCTCTCACATTGAATCAGAATTAGATATTGTAATTGATAATAGTTTTCTAATGGTTTATGAATGAGTGACTGTGCCGTCTCACCCTACTGTGTCTCTGGGAGATGGGGGAGGCCTGGGGGGTGATGGACACTGTGGTGCGGAGACCCTCGATCATAGACATCACGCTCTCCGGCACGTTGGTGGCATCGCTACACTTGTCCTGCCAGGTGGGCAGCTTCCCGTACAGCATGTCTCTGGCCTGGGGTCAGAGAAGGAACAGCAGAAGTCATAGTAGTTACTGTAGATGCTCTGAATGGGAGCCTTGGGTTTGTGATTTGGTACATGCTAGATGTTTGTATAATAAAAGTGGTACACAGATGGTGGTTATGGTACATACACTACATGACCAAAAGTATGTGGACACCTGCTCGTCGAACATCTCATTCCAAAATCATGGGCATTAATATGGAGTTGGTCCCCCTTTGAGCTATAACAGCCTCCACTCTTCTGGGAAGGCTTTCCACTAGATGTTGGAACATTGCTGTGGGGACTTGCTTCCATTCAGCCACAAGAGCATTGGTGAGGTCGGGCACTAATGTATGGCGATTAGTCGTGGCTTGCAGTCAGCGTTCCAATTCATCCCAAAGGTGTTCGATGGGGTTGAGGTCAGGGCTCTGTGCAGGCCAGTCAAGTTCTTCCACACCGATCTCGACAAACCATTTCTGTATGGACCTCGCTTTGTGCACGGGGGCATTGTCATGCTGAAACAGGAAAAGGCTTTCCCCAAACTGTTGCCACAAAGTTGGAAGCACAGAATCATGTAGAATGTTACTGTATGCTGTAGCGTTTAGATTTCCCTTCACTGGAACTAAGGGGCCTAGCCCGAACCATGAAAAACAGCCCTCCTCCACCAAACTTTACAGTTGGCACTATGCATTCGGGCAGGTAGTGTTCTCCTGGCATTCGCCAAACCCAGATTCGTCTGTCGGACTGCCAGATGTTGAAGCATGATTCATCACTCCAGAGAACGCGTTTCCACTGCTCCAGAGTCCAATGACGGCGAGCTTTACACCACTCCAGCGACACTTGGCATTGCGCATGGTGATCTGAGGCGTGTGTGCGGCTGCTCGGCCATGGAAACCCATTTCATGAAGCTCCCGACGAACAGTTATTGTGCTGACGTTGCTTCCAGAGGCAGTTTGGAACTCGGTAGAGAGTGTTGCAACTCGGTAGAGAGTGTACGCGCTTCAGCACTCGGCAGTCCCGTTCTGTGAGCTTGTGTGGCCTACCACTTCGCGGCTGAGCTGTTGTTGCTCCTAGACGTTTCCACTTCACAATAACAGCACTTACAGTTGACCGGGGCAGCTCTAGCAGGGCAGAAATATGATGAACTGACTTATTGGAAAGGTGGCATCCTATGACGGTGCCACATTGAAAGTCACTGAGCTTTACAGTAAGGCCATTCTACTGCCAATGATTTCTATGGAGATTGCATGGCTGTGCGATTTTATACACCTGTCAGCAACAGGTGTGTGGCTGAAATAGACGAATCTACTAATTTGAAGGGGTGTCCACATACTTTTGTATATATAGTGTACATGGAAATAGTCAGTGAGATCTGGTTCCAATTCCACCCCTAGCCTCTAGCCCATATCCCCTTAAACCCCCCATCTTCTTTGATGTTCAGAGATTTTAATGGATTGGAATTGGAAACATGTTCAGGTTCTACTGACTGAGAACATAGCTGGGTAAGGGACCAGGGGAGGGGGAGGGGGCTAGGGTCTGGAAATTGAACCAGGCATATAAGGTACTGTAGCATAGGTCCTATACCTTGTCATGGAAGGCAGCAATCTGATAGGAGAAGGTGCAGTGTTTGTCCACCAGGAAGCAGAAGCGTCTCTTCTCCTCCAGCAGAGCCTCCTTGCAGCCATCGGCGATGAACTTCTGCATGTCCATCTGCCCTGACCTCAGCGTCTCCAGGCACTGCACAACACAACAGACCAATGACGTGCACAACAGACCAATGACATGCTGTTATCTCAACTGCAATGACCAATCATACGCAAATATCTTGCTGCATTGACCAATCACATGCTCTCACCTCACTGCAGCTACCAATCACACATGGTCATTCACCAATCACTCACTGTATTGACCAATCACACAGTCTTATCTCACCACATAGACACAGCTCAGCCAATCAGAGCTGCCTAGCCCCGTGGGTATCAGGAAGTGAAAGGGCATTGTGACGAGGAGCAGAGAGATAGGCTGGCTGGATGTTCTAATCTCTGTGTGGCAGGCAGAGACATAGAGATACAGAGAGGTATTGTAGGGATAGAGTACAGGGGAATGAAATAATAGATGAGGGTTAAGGAGGTCACAGCAGCAGACATGGCTGACAGAGAAGAATAGATGAGGGTTAAGGAGGTCACAGCAGCAGACATGGCTGACAGAGAAGAATAGATGAGGGTTAAGGAGGTCACAGCAGCAGGAGAAGCAGCAGCAACATATACTGTGTGTCTACGAGTCTTATCTGAAAGCACATTCAAACTTGGCATAGGAGCTGGACAAGGTCAGTCGAAACGTTGAGTTTGTGTGAGTTTGTTTTGTGTCTTTTGCTGCGTTTATGTAGGGAGCCCTGAAAAATATCTGATGTGAAATGATCTGATCTGATTTGTCAAAAGACAAATAAGTGGAAAAAATATCAGAATTGGGCTGCCTGTGTAAACGCAGCCTAGGAGTATTATCTGAAAGCACATTTAAAAACTTGGCACAGGAGCTGAACAAGGTCAGTCTAAACGTTTAGTTTGTATCGCTGAACATTGAATTAAAAATCCCTTGTGGGAGCGAACAAAGAGTGTGCGGACAATGACACAACCTTCTTTTGTGTGTCCTATCTTCCATCACAGACATGGGCCACTCAGAGGTCAGGGTCTCTGATCTATGGTGGTGTGAATGGCTCTTCTAACTTTGTCATCTATGGCTAAGTTTATCCCTCTACTCCTTTTCACTGTGTTTCTGTGGCTGGCAACTGTCAATATTTACAATCAATAAAGGTCTATTGATTTGAATAGAAATGGAACTGAATGGGAGACCAATGAGCAAACAGCACAGTGAGTTGTGATGTAAATATTGATCCTTGCTATCCGGGATCGTTGGGACGTCCCTACCCTATTGAAGTTGAAATGTAAAATGGTAAGGGTTAAGGTTAAGGTTAGGGTTTAGCGTAGGGACGTCCCAACGATTGCGGATAGCACTAACCTGTAAATACTTGGTACAACAATGACAACAAAGACTTGTCAACAGACGTGTAAAATGGATGCCACTATGTGTTGAATGATCAAAGTAGTTTATCTACTGTAAACTATAATAGCTGTCTGTAACGTGTGTGCACTGAAACATATGACATTGTTGTAGATAAAGAGGAAAGATTATAATTTGATTTATTATTGAAATTAGTATTGAGATTATGTGTGTGCAGTTCATTAGAACTAAAACATATGCATGCTATAGGGTCCTTGATCCATATCTCTTTATGGACCTTGATATTTATCTTGATTACATTTCACATGATCATACAATGTTCCTGCAGTTCAAATCAATCTAGGTACATGAATCTGTAAGGAGAACACTGAAAGAAATTGCATTAATTAATTGAAGATTTCCATCAGTGAATGCTTGACTCAGTTGATGACATGTGACATAGCAGCCAGTGTGCAGTATGGGTCTTGGGAAGTAATTCACCCAGAAACACCTGGCATAACAACAGACCTGCACAAACCACAGGTGGCCAGAGATATTAGAGAGGTGGGCCAGAACAGTTTCAACCTGTTTTTGCTTTGTCATCATGGGGTATTGTGTGTAGATTGATAAGGGGAAAAAAGTATTTAATCAATTTTAGAATAAGGTTGTAATGTAACAAAATGTGGAAAAGTCAAGGGGTCTGAATACTTTCCGAATGCACTGTATGAGTATCCTAGAGCCAACCCTGTGCAAAGTCAACCTGTTTCAATATGCTGTTAACCTACTTACGTACCACACACACAGTTAAAGGTGGGGGACAGACTAGGGCTGCACGAGTGCACTTGAGATCCCTATCTCGTCATCACAACACTGCAAAATCACCTTGGCAGCCGTACAGCACAGTATGTTACCCATAACAACAACACCATGTGACAACACACAATTCAATGTAATCTACCCTCCACACACTCCTTCACCAGCTTCCTGTCCCTATTGGAGCTCTTGAGTCATAGAGGAAATGGGAAAAGTCTTCCTATGCTAGTTTGTTGTGATCTACATCCAGGTACAGGACTGTATAATGAATTCAGGGTTTCATTCAGGTCAAAAGTAGTTTACTATAACTGGAATAGGGGGTCAATCTGGATTTGTGTGTATTGTTGTGTATTGTTAGGTATTACTGCACTGTTGGAGCTAGAAACATAAGTATTTTGCTGCACCTGCGATAACATCTTCACAATATGTGTACGCGACCAATACAATTTGATTTGGTTAAAGTAGTGCACTATTTAGGGACTAAGGTGTCATTCTGGTCAAAACTTGTGCACTGTATAGGGAATAGACTGTTATTCTGGCCAAAAGTAGTGCACTATATAGGAAATAGGGTTTCATATGAGATTCACCTCATGGGTGGAGTATCAGACAAGGCAAGTGTATGCCCATAAAAGTACACTCAGTCACACACATGAGCACACTAACACAGTGACATGCATTCAGGATCTCTGTAAAACAAACACACAAAAAAAGACAATTTTGCTTCACAATTTCCCAGAGCCCACCTCCTAGACTACCTCCTAGACTACCTACAAGTGAAGAGGCCCACCATTGTTTGGGTCACCTGTGACAACACTGGCCTTTCCCATAACATCACCTCCCCCTTATCATGGGAGCCATAAGTCACCCCCCCCCTTATCATGGGAGCCATAACATCACCTCCCCCTTATCATGGGAGCCATAACATCACCTCCCCCTTATCATGGGAGCCATAACGTCACCTCCTCCTCCTTATCACGGGAGCCATAACATCACCTCCTCCTTATCACGGGAGTCATAACATCACCTCCTCCTCCTTATCATGGGAGCCATAACATCACCTTCCCCTTATCATGGGAGCCATAACATCACCTCCTCCTCCTTATCATGGGAGCCATAACATCACCTCCTCCTCCTTATCATGGGAGCAATAACATCACCTCCTCCTTATCACGGAAGCCATAACATCACCTCCTCCGCCTTATAATGGGAGCCATAACAGCACCTCCTCCTTATCACGGGAGCCATAAAGTCACCTCCTCCTTATCACAGGAGCCATAACGTCACCTCCTCCTTATCACAGGAGCCATAACATCACCGCCTCCTCCTTATCACGGGAGCCACAACGTCACCTCCTCCTCCTTATCATGGGAGCCATAACGTCACCTCCTCCTTATCATGGGAGCCATAACGTCACCTCCTCCTCCTTATCATGGGAGCCATAACGTCACCTCCTCCTTATTATGGGAGCCAGTGAGACTGAGGTCATCCCTGACTGCAGCAGTGTTTAATCTGTGTGTGTGTGTGTATGTGTGTGTGTGGAGCTATACTGCAATCATTGTCCCTCCATGTACTGAGATGAAGCCATTGATAAGGTATCATGCCCAGGGATCTGAAACTCGACCTGGATAATTCAAATGTTCCTGTGTGTGTGTGTGTGTGTGTGTGTGTATATATATATATATATATATATGTGTGTATATGTGCGAGCAAAACAGGGGTGTGAAATGTAATAAATGCAACCATCCTGGTTGACAATACATCTGTCAAGGCTAAATAATGCCTGTTGCTATGGACACATATCTTTAGCTCTGTGGAACAGAGAATGACTCTCAGAACGACTCTCAGATCACTAGGGAGTTTGACTCAGAACACTGATCCCTCAGAAGCCTGAACAGACAGAAAAACAGGGAGATAGGCCACATGGAGAGAGAGAGAGAGAGAGAGAGAGAGAGAGAGAAAAAGAGAGGAATGATAGAGAGAGAGAGAGAGAGAGAGAGAGAGAGAGAGAGAGAGAGAGAGAGAGAGAGAGAGAGAGAGAGAGAGAGACAGAAACAGAGACAGAGACAGAGACAGAGACAGAGAGAGAGAGAGAGAGACAGAAAAAAAGAGGGATGCTGCATAATACTGGAGGAGGTTGATTTGATAAATAGATCCTTAGGTGAACTCTCCATATTCTCCTAGTTGGGATTTAGCATGTCTTCAGTGGCATCTTGAAGTGGACTTCAGTCCTTGATAGAGATTAATATTGTTATTCAAGATACAAGAGCATAGCTGTGTCATTACAGCGGTACTATATATATATATTTTACCTTTATTTATATATATATATTTTACCTTTATTTAACTAGGCAAGTCAGTTAAGAACAAATTCTTATTTACAATGACGGCCTACACTGGCCAAACCCGGACGACGCTGGGCCAATTGTGTGCCACCCTATGGGACTCCCAATCACGGCTGGTTGTGATACAGCCTGGAATCGAACCAGGGGGTCTGTAGTGACGCCTCAAGCACTGAGATGCAGTGCCTTAGACCACTGCGCCACTCGGTACTATCTATTGAGAAGACTGACATGGCTATGGGCTCTGTCTATGGGCTCGGTCTATGGGCTCGGTCTATGGGCTCTGGTTAAAAGTAGTGCACTAGATAAGGAATAGGATGCCTTTCGGGACGTAACCATCAACACTGATGTGATGACTATTAAATATGAAGCTGCAGTACATTCTATCTAGCGACAGAAAACAATTCAATATGAAAATGAACTATAGGCCTAAATACTGACTTAATACAGTGATTGAGCCCATTGTCCTCTCTGTCTCATTCTCCTCCTGTTTTCTCTGTGGCTTCCTGTAACCCTACCTCCATCTGTGACTGTAACACAGCTCTGCTCTGTGTGTGTTGTGTGTTGTGTGTTGTGTGCGTGTGTGTTTGTTGCATGTTGTGGTTGTGTGTGTGTGCGTGTAGGTCTCTGAGCCTGGGTGCAGTCTGTTGACAGTCTTGTGAACCGACCAGGGATCTGACAACAGTTGTCCTGTTATATTAGAGCTGGCCCAGGACCAGATTCTGGGGTTCTACTCTCATGGTCACTGTTGCATAGACCTACTGTAGCCTGGTCCCAGATCAGTATGTACTTTAGCTAAGACAACTCATCTGAATATTGTTATCATGCCGTTCATGTATCTGTACTACATATGCATCAGACAATGTGTTTCAACCATCTGTCCGATGAGTTGGTTAAAGCATATACCTGAGACCAGGGCCCATATTCACATAGTAGGAGTATCAGTAGGAAACTAGGGTCTAGTTTTGGTATTTTAAATCATAATGAATCTGATTATATATGGACAGGGGGGACCTGGTCCTAGATCAGCACTCCTACTTTGAGTGCTTTGTGAATACAGGAAAAGGCTAGTTTCTTCTTACAGCTGCTGTGCCCCAGCTGGGGTAGAGCGTGTGGAGCGCCCCAGAGTCTGGTGAGAGACTAGGACCAGGCTAGCGTGTGGAGCGCCCCAGAGTCTGGTGAGAGAGACTAGGACCAGGCTAACGTGTGGAGCGCCCCAGAGTCTGGTGAGGGACTAGGACCAGGCTAGCGTGTGGAGCGCCCCAGAGTCTGGTGAGAGACTAGGACCAGGCTAGCGTGTGGAGCGCCCCAGAGTCTGGTGAGAGACTAGGACCAGGCTAGCGTGGTGGAGCGCCCCAGAGTCTGGTGAGAGACTAGGACCAGGCTAGCGTGTGGAGCGCCCCCAGAGTCTGGTGAGAGAGACTAGAACCAGGCTAGCGTGTGGAGCGCCCCAGAGTCTGGTGAGAGACTAGGACCAGGCTAGCGTGTGGAGCGCCCCAGAGTCTGGTGAGAGAGACTAGGACCAGGCTAACGTGTGGAGCGCCCCAGAGTCTGGTGAGAGAGACAAGGACCAGGCTAACGTGTGGAGCGCCCCAGAGTCTGGTGAGAGAGACTAGGACCAGGCTAGCGTGTGGAGCGCCCCAGAGTCTGGTGAGAGACTAGGACCAGGCTAACGTGTGGAGCGCCCCAGAGTCTGGTGAGAGACTAGGACCAGGCTAGCGTGTGGAGCGCCCCAGAGTCTGGTGAGAGAGACTAGAACCAGGCTAGCGTGTGGAGCGCCCCAGAGTCTGGTGAGAGACTAGGACCAGGCTAGCGTGTGGAGCGCCCCAGAGTCTGGTGAGAGACTAGAACCAGGCTAGCGTGTGGAGCGCCCCAGAGTCTGGTGAGAGACTAGGACCAGGCTAGCGTGTGGAGCGCCCCAGAGTCTGGTGAGAGACTAGGACCAGGCTAGCGTGTGGAGCGCCCCAGAGTCTGGTGAGAGACTAGGACCAGGCTAGCGTGTGGAGCGCCCCAGAGTCTGGTGAGAGACTAGGACCAGGCTAGCGTGTGGAGCGCCCCAGAGTCTGGTGAGAGACTAGGACCAGGCTAACGTGTGGAGCGCCCCAGAGTCTGGTGAGAGACTAGGACAAGGCTAGCGTGTGGAGCGCCCCAGAGTCTGGTGAGAGAGACTAGGACCAGGCTAGAAGACCTTGATTCTGCTGAACTACAGTATAGTGCCATGTCATCTCTCTCAATGCTGGGTCTTGTAATATACAATATATGATTCATGTTAAGTTTGTATTAATAATTTATAGTCCAAGAAGTTGGATGTGGGTGGGGGGGGTATCACAAAATATATCACAAAAAGATATTTGATAAAATATTCATTTTGGCCTTTACTACTAAAGCCCATAGAAACACATTGAATAACACATTCATAAATGGCAAAAAGTACAGTCCAAAAATAAATAATAAAAAACAAGGTTTTGAAGTGTCTGTCGTAAAAAATAAATATGTACTTTTTTTTTTTTTTTTTTTTACACAAAATTATCTTCATACTTCCATTAGTTTTTTAAAATCTGGTACCGGTTACCTTCAGATGATTCCTGTATGAGAATGAGAATCTCCCCTTTCCACAGTGGGGTCCCATTAGTAGCCCAAACGGTTTGGACGCTACGAAACAGAAGTTGGCACATCGACGGTACTGACTTCAGACAAGTCTCCTGACACTTGTGGGGGCCGTAGAGCAAAACAGAGAACACCATCGTGTTCGTGAGAGTCTCCTTTCCATAGATTGGTCGTAATAGTTTGTAGGTCAAACCGTTCGGACGCTACAGACATTTTTGTGTGAAGACCGATTTTTGGGATGTGTCATCATGGTCTGACAAACACCGCTCTAGCTCTGCCACCTTTCATCGTAGATGTGGAAGTGCGACACTGGCGGAAGCGGTGGATTGAGATGCATCCAATGCAAGATATCTCTAGCTTAAAATGACGGATTTTGATGGGGATGTTTTTGTTATGTAGCATAGATTGAAGCACCAGTGCGTCAATCGACTCTAGGGGTTACACAGTACTTTCACTTTACCTCAGAATGTATACTAATGACTGTTCATAACTCCTCTCAATTTGGGGCTCTCATCCATATTGGCAGCAGACAGTCACAGAGTTGTGACTAAAGCAGTAGCAGTGCGTGGGTAAAATCACTGGGGAATCCAAGCCAGAAAAAAAAGCCATATTACAATATACTGTATGTGTTGTGATAATTGTGTTGTTTGCTCTATAACCTGTTAGTTCATATGCCTTGACACTGTGATATATAGGCCTAAGGCCAAGACAATAAGAAGACACAGTGGCAGAATAAATTCAACCACACCTTTGTTTCATCACAAAACCGGAGAGCAACATCTGTCCGGTGAAGTCCACAAAGCATATTGCATGTAACAAACAGTTAAATGACCTACAGCACGGTCAAGAAAGTAAATGTTTCCAACATTTTCGGACTACTAAACAACTATTGATTTAGAACCATGGAGAGTTACTGCAAGTTGAAAAGAAAACAGGAGATGCCTCCACTATTCCAGAACCATTTAAACTTCAACATCATCAAATCACCTCTGCTTAGTCTAATACAGTGACAACTAAAAGATACCAAAAACTATTTAGTCCAATCAACGTAAGCTAAATATGATGTGGCTGTCCATGGTTCTGATTTGTGTGTGTGTGTGTGTGAGCGCATTTGTGCAAGTAGAAAAAACATGTTGACAAACCTTACTTGTTGTCACGCTCGTTCATGAACGGGTCAGACCAAGGCGCAGCGTGATATGCATACATGTTTATTAGAACCGAATAAACAACTACAAAACAACAAACGAAACGTGAAGTCCAAGGTACACAAACAACATACCTAACACGGAACAAGATCCCACAACCCACTAGTGCCAATAGGCTGCCTAAGTATGGTCCCCAATCAGAGACAACGAGCGACAGCTGCCTCTGATTGGGAACCACACCGGCCAACATAGAAATACACATACTAGAATATCAACATAGATATACACCAACATACCCCCCCCCCCCCCAAAGGTGCGGACTCCGACCGCGCAACATAAACATAACAGGGTAGGGGCCAGGTGGGCATTCCGCCTCGGAGGCGGATCCGGCTCAGGGCATGACGACCACTTACTCTCCGCCTCCCTGTTGCGCCCCTGGTCTGGTCTGGACCTCGGCGCGCTGCTTCCCCTCTCCTTCCTCCCACGAAGTACCAAGCCCTGTCTGGACCCTGGTGTGGGAGACCCCGAACCTGGAGAGGGGCTGACGTCTGGACTGGAACCGCTGACTGGAGCTGGACCCGACGACGGTGGATCGAACTGCTCTGGCTCCGGAGTGGAGCCGCTGACCGGAGCTGGATCAGGCACCGGTGGAGCGGACTGCTCTGGCTCCGGAGTGGAGCCGCTGACCGGAGCTGGACTAGACCCCGGTGGAGCAGATTGCTCTGGCTCCGGAGTGGAGCAGCTGACCGGAGCTGAACTGGGCACCGGTGGAGCAGACTGCTCTGGCTCCGGAGTGGATCCGCTGACCGGAGCTGGACTGGACCCCAGTGGAGCGGATTGCCCTGGCTCCGGAGTGGAGCAGCTAACCGGAGCTGGATCAGGCACCGGTGGAGCGGACTGCTCTGGCTCCGGGGTGGAGCAGCTGACCGGTGCCGGACCTGGCACAGGCCGTGCCGGACTGGACACACGCACCACTGGTCTGGTGCGAGGAGCAGGCACGGGCCGGACCGGACTAGGAACAGGCCGTGCCGGACTGGACACACGCACCACTGGCTTGATGCGAGGAGCAGGAACGGGCCGGGCCGGACGGGCGACACGCACCACTGGCTTGGTGCGAGGAGCAGGAACAGGCCGGGCCGGGCTGGCGACGTGCACCCCTGGCTTGGTGCGAGGGGATGGAACAAGCATTGAGCCGGCACACCCCGTCCTGGCTGGATGCCCATCTTCGCACGGCACGTGCGTGGTGCAAGCACAGGACGTACAGGACTGTGCCGGCACACTAGCGACACAGTACGTAGCTCCGCATAACATGGAGCTTGCCCAGTCATACGCCTTCTCGCGTGAGTACGGGGAGTTGGCTCTGCTCTAACCCTAGGCTCCGCCAACCACCCTCCGGGCTGGACTGGCGACGCGCACCACTGGCTTGGTGCGAGGGGCAGGAACAGGCCGGGCCGGACTGGCGACGCGCACCACTGGCTTGGTGCGAGGGGCAGGAACAGGCCGGGCCGGACTGGCGACGTGCACCACTGGCTTGGTGCGAGGGGCAGGAACAGGCCGGGCCGGACTGGCAACGCGCACCACTGGCTTGGTGCGAGGGGCAGGAACAGGCCGGGCTGGACTGGCGACACGCACCACTGGTTTGGTGCGAGGAGCAGGAACGGGCCGGACCGGACTGCGAAGGCGGACTGGAGGTCTGGAGCGGAGAGCTGGCACAATCCGTCCTGGCTGGCTGCCCACTTTCGCACTACACGTGCGGGGCGCTGGCACAGGACGCACTGGGCTGTGCAGGCGCACTGGCGATACAGCTCGTAGAACTGGCGCAGGATATGCGGGACCGAGGAGGCGTACTGGAGACCAGGAGCGTTGAGCCGGCACACCCCGTCCTGGCTGGATGCCCATCTTCGCACGGCACGTGCGTGGTGCAAGCACAGGATGTACAGGACTGTGCCGGCGCACTGGCGACACAGTACGTAGCTCCGCATAACATGGAGCTTGCCCAGTCATACGCCTTCTCGCGTGAGTACGAGGAGTTGGCTCTGCTCTAACCCTAGGCTCCGCCAACCACCCTCTTAGCCCCCAAATTTTTTTTTATTGGGGCTGTCTCTCGGGCTTCTTCCTCGACCGGCTTCCTCTGTGCTGCCGTTGCTCCTCTCCTGCCTGGGCATCTACCTTTGCCCATGGCCCTTTCCCCGCAAATATCTCCTCCCATGACCACCTTTTGCCCACCTGTGACATGGCAATTCGCTCTTCCTGGGCACGCTGCTTGGTCCTCGTTTGGTGGGATCTTCTGTCACGTTCGTTCATGAACGGGTCAGACCAAGGCGCAGCGTGATATGCATACATGTTTATTAGAACCGGATAAACAACTACAAAACAACAAACGAAACGTGAAGTCCAAGGTACACAAACAACATACCTAACACGGAACAAGATCCCACAACCCACTAGTGCCAATAGGCTGCCTAAGTATGGTCCCCAATCAGAGACAACGAGCGACAGCTGCCTCTAATTGGGAACCACACCGGCCAACATAGAAATACACATACTAGAATATCAACATAGATATACACCAACATAGAACATACACACCCTGACTCAACATATACGAGTCCTAGGCTACCTGGCTAAAATGCTTGAAAATGCAAAGAAAATAAAATCAACTTTTATTTGCCGCGTGCGCCGAATACAACAGGTGTAGACTTACTTACAAGCCCTTAACAAAACAATACAGTGAAATGTTTCCTTACAAGCCCTTAACCAACAATGCAGTTTTAAGAAAAATAAGTGTTAAGTAAAAAATAGATAAGTAAAACATTTAGGTAATATGTACATGTGGGTAGAGTTAAAGTGACTATGCATAGACAACGTCATGGACAACGTTAGCTAGTTTACATTAGCCTTCTACATCTAGCTAGCTGCATGTTGAACTTTCATCATCTCAGTCCAGGGGCAAAATGTATTTTATGGTTGGATCAGAATCGCCGTTATAAGATGCAATAATTCAAGTTGTTTTTATCGATGACGTATTTCTCTGTGATAGGAGTGAAGCCAAATCCAAACTGGCTTCCCGTTACACTTTTTCTGGGTGCGCCAGGACCATTCACAGTTGAGCTCACTCAGTTTAGCTCAACGCTGATTGGCTATATTTTATACTTTTTTATCAAGGGAGGCCAAATGCTCACTGGCTTACATTCAATGCTATGGGCGGCAACAATGTCATACTCTTTTTGACCAGACAGCATCAGGTAGATGGGCTACACATACAGAGACAGAGGGGCGCTGTTTCGCTCTCCGGTGAGATACATTCAGCCTCTTCCGAATTGAAGGAAAATTATGAAAACACCGAGAGAGAAAATATACATTATTTGATGTTTCTTTCTTTTTTTCTTAGTACATTTTTTAAACTTGGCATCCATGAATACACACCACTGGACTAAAGAGGTTTTTCTTTCTTTGTCTCAGTCTCAAGCGGCTTGTGTGTGTGTGTGTGTGCGTGTGTGTGTGTGTGTGTGTGTGTGTATGACAGTGTGTGTGTAGGAGGCACCAACTCGATCTTCCAGTATAACAGCATGCGTGTGTGTTGGTGGGGGAGGGAGGAGGCACAGTACAGAGAGGTGGATTAATGGAACTATCCAGAACACCTAACAACACATAACACACACAGCGTGCTCATGCATGAGGGCATTGCCTGGAGACTTCACACACTGTCCCTGGATAATGTTACATTGGGTATGATCGACACTGTCTCATATGTCGAAGGTGTGTGTGTGTCTGTGTGTGTGAGAGAGAGAGAGAGAGTGTGTGTGTGTGTGTGTGTGTGTATACAGGTATGTGTGTGTATAAGGGCAGCAGGTAGCCTAGTTGTTAAGAGCATTGGGCCAGTAACTGAAAAGTTACTAAAATGTGTGGGTCAGTCCTCACCTCACTCTCCTTGTTTTCGTACTTGTTGGTGTTCTTGCCCTGGCTCTTCCTCCTGAGTTTCTTCAAGTCAGACTGAGACCTCTCCAGAGAGTCCTGCTTCATCTTGTGCTCCGTCTGGTACCTCTTAAAGGTGGCCTGGATGGGTGGGAGGAAGAGGGGAGGTGGGGGGGACACCCGTGAACACCTGGAACCATCTCTAGACAGTACAGGTAGCATTGATTTTAAAACGTGCATTTTCCTCTGGAAAAAAACATTTTCAGTAATATAATTGAATATAATGTCACTAAGTATTAAATGCTTCGTTTTCGGTTTTATTGATAATTAGCTTTAAATGCTACGTTTGATTATAGGCATTAGTGGAAAGGGTGGACACAGGGATTAAACCCCGGTCTCTGGTGGGGAGAGATGTACATGTGCCATATGCTGTGAGCGTTACCGCTCAACCACAGCTCTGAACGGCATAAGACATTGTTGCATGTTTACCCTATTCCCTTTATAGTGAACTTCCTACTTATGGGCCCTGGTCAAAATAGTCCACTATAAAGGGAATAGGGTGCCATTTGGGATGCAGCCAGTGTGTTCACTGTGATGTAGGTAGACAGGACTACAGTTCCAGGGATCAGACATGGGGGGCAGTTCTCAGTGATATTCCTGTGAGCAGGAGGGAAGGCCACATAAGCATGCACACGCATCACACACACACACAGTACAGTACTTACTGTCATGTATTTTACATCCATGTCTGTCTTCCTCTCCAATTCAGCTATTATCTCCCTGTGAAACGTCTTAAACTGCAGGTGAGGGGAAAGGGGGATGAGAGGGGGAGAGATGGGGAGGGGAGAAAGGGGGGGGAGAAATACACACTGATAAGAGAAGGAACTGTTATGATGGAGGAGAGTCGATGGAAAACAGTAAAAAGAATGTTGGAGGGATTTGAGAGCCATCCTTGAGTTGTGTAAGCAAAGGTGTGTGTGTGTGTGTGTATGGGTGTGTACCTGTGTGCAAGAAAGAGAAGGAGATTCAAGGCTATATGAGTGAGTCATAGCAGAAACGTAATGCGGGGATGCCCTCCCTGCCCTCTCTCCCTCCCTCCCTCTATCCCCCGCTCTAATAAGTATGAGGGGGAGCGCAGGCATCTCTTACATCACCGTGGCCTTGTGGTGGCGAACCGACGCCCACTGGTGCCACTTGGGCAACGAAACCCCCACGTCCTCTCACAAAGAATTAGAGACTATCCCTGCAACCCACGTCTCCTCAGTCCTCCCAAACAAAAACCCTGTTAGCTGCTGGTTCAGATCTCTAGGTGCTTTAGTGCAGGGTTTCCCAACTGGCGGCCCGTGGGCCATATTTGGCCCACAGGTGGTTTTATTTGGCCTGCCAAGTTTATTTTGTGAATTTTTATTGTTGGACATAAAAAACTGTAAAAACACCAGGAAATATGTGATTTTAATTTGGGAAATCTGTATTCCCACGCATAATAGAGAGACACGTGATCGTATACAACTGTAAGCAAGGTTTACAATGATTATGTTTTAGTCAAATATTATATCTGTTTGGGCTTCTTGCGGTCAATTTGCAGTCTATAAATTATTTGTAATTATGTTCCGGCCCACCTATCATCCGCTCTAGAAATAAAATGGGTCCGTGGCTGAATCTAGTTGATGATCCCTGCATTAGTGGAACTCCTCTGCCTTTCATAGACACACCATGCATGACAATGTTTCCTCCAATCTCCAACTCTTCAATGGAATGAGTTCATATTGTGACTCACACATACAGTCAGCGGAGGCCTTGACTAAACTAGAGCTGCTCTCCGATACAGAGGGGAGCTATGGAAGAGAACAACAGTGACTTCTGGGGATAGAACCAGGCAGATATATTTACTAAAAACGGGAAAAGCCCCTCAGATCATGGCAATTTGACTGCATCCTCTCTCATGGGTACACTCAATATCGCTGACCCATCATGGAACATTGACTTGAATGGGGAGCCCCGTTCTAGTAATGACATTTTTATGGATGTAACTATAGGGAGAAGTAGCTTTGTTGTCTCATGAACTGTGGTGCCAGTGTAGGTAACAGAGAAGGGAGCAGGGTTTGAATTACAGGGGTGCCACTGCCAAGGGGTGCTGCTGGCACTACCACATGGGTGCTGGCTGGGCAGACTAGACCCTCCCCCTAATGGTTAGGGTTAAGATTTGGGGAATCTGATCCTCGATCTGTGATAAGAGCAGGAAAAATACAAACAGTGACACAATGTTCTGCCTCTACCCCTGGTTAACCATTCACCATGGCTGCCATGGGCTCCCTTCACAGTTAGGCATGTTTAATATCAGTTGGCATGACAACAGTAATGTCAACACACCCCAGAGGTTCTTGTTCCTCCAACAGGAGCTCGTGTCTAGCACATATTCATGACCTGATGACAGCACAGTCAAGTCAAACACAAGATAATATACGCACATGTACACATGGATTTTGTGTTATACATATGTGGTAGTAGAGGCCTGAGGGCACACACTTAATATGTTGTGAAATCTGTTATGAATGTATTGTAATGTTTTCAAAATGTATAACTGCCTTCATTTTGCTGGACCCCAGGAAGAGTGGGGATCCATAATAAATACAAATACTAAAGTCAACATGCTTCCAACTTCTCCCTTCTCAGATGAGAAGGTTCCTCAACATGTATACGTACAGGGTTAGGTAGATTACTTTCTAAATGTAATCCGTTACAGTTACTAGTTACCAGTCCAGTAACGTACATTTTGAAATACACAAACTCAGTAATCTGATTACAGTTACTTGTGGATGACTTTCTCCTTAAGAGGCATTGGAAGAAGACAAAAAGGATCCATCAAACACATTTGGAGTGTCATCATAGTGGTCTCTGACTTGTGGTCAGACTCGCTGAGGGGAAACAAACGTAAACTTGCTCCTGCTGAACTGAATGTCATTGAGAAAACAGAAAGGTGCCATAATGTATTTTTTTACAAACATCCTTTCTGAATTTAAAAGGCAATACAAGAAGTAATCATCTAGTTTTTCAAAAGTATCTGTAATATTTCACAACGTAGCAACGTCCACTTCCGCTCAACTTCCTACCCGATACATAGCTTCCTCTCCCGATCGCGTCCTGTCAGCATGATTGTAGCCATACTAGCCTCGAAGTCGCTCGTTTTATCATTACCTCAGTATATTAATATAATCATATTTCTATAGTGTTTTTTTATAATTCTTGTTGAAAATTGTGTTTATCCGTTCAGTTAGTAATTCAATTATTGTGTTTTGTGTTTTTTTTGTCTCTTTAGCTAGCAAACGATAGCTACCTGTATCTAGCTAACGTTAGTGCTAACGTTGTGTACCTCCTCAGCGAAATACTCCTCGTTGAGTTTTCACTCATTTCCCAGTGATACTGAGCTAAGAGCAAAATGGGTCATCAATATTCGCAGGGAAAACTTCACTGTCACAAGTCACTTCAAGGTGTGTGGTAGACACTTTTTACCACATGATTTCATTGAACCTTCTAGTGGGCTTCGACATCTGAAGAAGGGAGCAGTACCTAGGCTATTCCAGTGGAATAACTACCATGTCCAAGCAAGAGCAAGTGTTTGGGAAAGAAGGGAGAGACCAAGGACTGGATGTGTAGAGGACAACCATGTTGAAGATGGAGAGGATGAAAAGATGGATAGCTACCATGACCACGACTACTGTGCAGTGCCTGGGCCCACTGCAGTTGACCAGGTTTTGATTGAGAGGGAAGAGATGCAGAGAGAGATTGAGGACCTACGAAACAAAGTAGAGGAGTTGACTATGATAAGTCGTTTTGGGCTGCAGTGATTTGTGGGATCAGATGCACAGATCCAGTCCTTCACAAGGTGGGTAAACCTAGCCCTGGAACCATTTTCCCTTGCTACCAGCATTTCTGTCTTAGATTTATGATACTAAATGTATTGTTAGACTTGTGAGTAAATAACTCCTATCAATGCTTCTTCCCATGTAGATTTGCCTCATATGACCATCTGATGGCATTATGGTCTCTCATCGAACCGTCAACTGCCAATATTGTCCATGTCACATGAGCAAGTAGAGCCAAGCTGAGGAATGAGGAGGTGACACTTCCATGTACCTACTCAGTAAGTTCTCCCGTTTCTGATTAACTGTATTGTCTTACCAATGTTACTATTCACTTTAGCTAAAAGCTATAGCCTACTGTAAATATCTGTTACTTTTGTGTCAGAATTGTATGCTGGCTCCATCAGCGACAAAGAGCTATGCAAACAATCAGGACTGTTTGGCTTGCTCACTGAAGACATGGCTGTGATGGCAGTCAAGGGGTTCCTGATTGATGACTGTGTGCCAGGCAAGGTCTACCGTCCACCCTTTCTGTCTAAACAGAGCCAAATGCCAGCAGCACAGGTCCATCAAACGCAACAGATTGCCCATCTTAGAGTCCACATTGAGAGATTAATTGGCAGAATTAAACTGAACAAGCTGTTTCAGTCAGAGATCCCCATGTCACTGATGGGAAGCATCAACTGCATCTGGGCTGTGGCTTGCCTTCTCACAAACTACCAGTGTGGGCCTCTTGTGAAGGCATGGGCCAAGGAGCAATGAGTTACTACTGCAATGCATCTTTCCTTTTTTTGCTGTGACCATCCACATTGTCTAACACCCTGTAGTCCAGTTATTGATAATAAACACCACTGCTTGTACTCCAAACACAAAATGTTGTAAAGAGTTTTTATTTACAGTGACAAGAGAACAGAAAAAAAAGGTTTATTAATTAATTAATTGCACAGATAGATTTGTTGGTTTGTTTCTCTTTCATTAATTGAAAGATAAAGGAGCCTGTCCGTAGTTATTTAGTGTTTCCTGCCTAAGAACTTTTGCATGTACACATATAAGTAGTACCAGTCACCCTTCTCTCTAATTAGAGAGAACACCACTGGGTCTCTATGTATTCTCTCGAACAGAATGTCCTCATGCGCACAGACAACAAAGTCACACCACTCCAACCCAGTGATGTAGAGCTGACCTTGAACTTGCCAGTAGTAGGTATGCTGCCTCTTCAGGGAAGGTACACCGTTATGCATGTGAACGTACTTGCAAGCCACAAAACCCTTTACGTTCGGGTTCTTAATCTCAACTAGGCCAAAAGGTGGATGCTCGAGAGGGTCGTAGACCAGGCCATCAGGAGAAGAGGCAAGCCAAGGGATGTTAGGATGTATGATGAGGCCACAGGGTGAGAAGTTGACATTCTGCATCTTGCAGTAGTCACTGGCTGCTTCCATCTCCAACTCCAGTCCCCTCTTCATATCAGCTGTTGGTGCTGTGCCTTTGAGGATCCTTTCAGCTAGATTGCCTGCGGATGTCAGCCCTCTCACATGGCAAGCCTCTCGGAACCGTGACGAGGTCAGTCTTGGTTTCCGGAGCACCTGCCAGTCGGAGACAGCACTCTGTTCTCTAGTAGCTTCCTCTATTTTATGGGCTGTTGCGAAGCTCACCTGAAGATACTCTATGTGAAGCTGGTCTTCTTCACTGAGCACAAATGTGCAGCCTTGAAAGTTGCTCTCCAGTCTGTAGCCATCCAGGGGCAGTGAAGGGAATGGTGGTGTCTCCTTATGGTGAACTATGTGTCACGTTGTGATTGAAGGCTGCTGGTAAGACAGGAGGCTCCCCACCTGTACCTTTCCGAAGTGGGAGTCGACTAAAAGCTTTTCAGCAGACATCCCCATGCTGCAGATCAATGGCTTGGATAGAGGGTGAAAGTTATTTTATGCCTCTTCTATCTGGAGAACTGAGAGGTCAGGGAGCGGCTCAAGAAGGGCGCTGTAGAGTGTACTTCTGCAAAGCAAAGCGGCCGCTGTGGTTAGCCAATCTAAACAATGTACTTGAAACCACCTGAAATTGTATATAGTCAAAGTGTAATAGGACATGACCAGCTACTACCTACTATACTGGCTATTAGGGAATACTCACCTCATCCCTCCTTCTGCCATGCTCTTTTTGGTGGGCTTGGTGATGGTCATTTTGCCTATGGGCCCAGGTTTCAGACTCTGTAAAAAGACAGTACAAGGGCACTATTCTAAATCTAATCATGAGACGATTTAAGTTTTCATTAAATCATTTCTGATTATAACCATATGATGTTGATATATGGTATAGCTATTAAAACATACCATAGTCCTTGGCTTATGCCACTGCTGCTCGGCCTCTGTGCAGCTGTGCACAGGTGGGACAACTGGTGTTCCCATCTGGGAATAGTGTGCAGACTGGAATAGTAATGCAACTGTGTGGTTGCATAATGCAGTGCCAGCAGCACATGAACAGTGATGTTGTGCCATTGTTACTGGCTCAGAGGGCTTCAGTACAACCTACGTGGGGATATAAAAAGAAAATGATTAGACTATAAAATCACTCAACATGTGTCACGACCAGCAAACAGAAGTGACTGGCGCAACATGCAACAGCCACTAAATTCATTACAGCAATACGGGTTTAAACTTTTCTATTAAGGGTATATGCCCTTGTTTAAATTTAATCTAATGCGTCCAACATAACACAGCTTACAGAAACAGCAAGGAAGACTGAACAGTTACTACACTAAGAACAGTTTCATAGACATGGGTTAAGCCTAGTCCTAGACTAAGCAATGCCTCTTAATGCAGATCTCCATTGACAGGAACTTCTTAGTCTAAGACTAGGCTTCATCTCTGACTGTGTAACCGGCATGTAGTGTCTCACAAACAGCTGACTTTTCACCCTACACTCAAACTGTGTGGTTTCAAATTTTTCCTCATGGACCTGTAGCAGCAAGCCCTTATGCTGACCTCTCCTGTCACTTTGTCCCTGTTCGAAACTGTTTTGAATAAAAAGAATGAGCAATCATAATGTTAGCTAGCTACTGTTAAAGGCATGTCATAAACTATGTTACAGCTTTGAGTAAACATCCTTGTCTGGTCTGATAGGCAACTTGGCTACACTTACCTTCATAGTTGAAAAGGTAACTGGAGACATAAAGTTTGAATCCTTTTTCCAACTTGGAGGTCGGTGCTTTGCTACTTGTCTTGGCCAGACGACGTACATCTGTCACTGTTATCTTTGGCAGCTCTTGCAAGCACCTTGTGTAAAACAGTGCCATGGTTGGTAAGGGAGGGGGGCGTTGACTAATTGCTAGCCATCTTACTAGTTAGCGCGTTAATAGCTAGCTAGCTAAGAGACAAAAAAAGACAGAACACAATAAATAGAAACATGATAGAAATATGATTATATTAATATACTGATTACCTCTGTATATTAATGATAAAACGAGCGACTTCGAGGCTAGTATGGCTACAATCAGTCTGACAGGTCGCAATCGGGAGAGGAAGCTATGTATCGGGTAGGAAGTTGAGCGGAAGTGGGCGTTGCTACGTTGTGCAAAAGACTATCTGACTACAGTATTTTTGCTGGCAATGTAACTGATTACAGTTACAGTTTTGTAATCAGATTACAAGTAACTGATTACATCTAATCAGTTACTCCTTACCCCTGTATACGTATGATGATAAACATTGTTTATAGTTTGTAGAATATGTTTTTGTATGCCAACCATAATGCTGTTGAACTTGACATGCAGTTGAATAGAAAGTAAGTGATCGGGATAGAGCACCTACAGACCTTGACAAGTGGAGTTCCCAGAGGCCCCCTCACAGGGCATGTTCAGACCTGCTCCCGTTCTAGAAACAGGCTGTACACAAGAACCAGACAGGTGCAACTTTTCCTCTAGCTTGTTTTTGTTTACTGTTCATTATCTTAGCTTTTTTGTCCCTTGGTGTTACATAGAGAGAAACACCATCCTGTGATTACTAATGGAGAGAGTTGAAGAAGGGGAAAGAGAAAGAGAGAAACTAAACGGTGCATTGTGTTAAGCAGCAGAGAGAAAAATAGAGGGAGAGGGAAAGGGAAATAAAAAGAGAGAGGGAGAGAGAGAGAGATAGGATACACTGGGCGAATTAAACAACAGATGACGCAAACACTCATGTACACACACACACACACACATTGCAGAACCCACACACACACACAATCACAAATACACACAAACTCAAGCAAGCTCACACACACACACACACACACACACAAGTACTCACATTCTCCTCTAGCTCAAGGTGAACTTTCCTGTGGACCTCAGATATCTCCATCAGCACCACGCCTGTGGAGAGAGAGAGACAGGCACTGATTGGCTGCTTGGCTCATGGGGGGGAAACAAGATTAGGGCTTCGGTCAGATTCTCTACCCTTCTGCTGAAGTGTGCATTAGCGGACATATTATCTACCCTTCTCCTGAAGTGTGCACTATTAGATTTCAAAGGAATGGACTGTTGGAAGGAATATGGTGGAAACTTGCTTGCACCAATCCAATGCTTTTAAATGCATGTGGGGGAGTGTACACTTCTTCGTGAAGGGGAATATGTCAGAACCCCCAAAAAAGGGAGTCAGTAAAATGCACACAGTCTCCAATGGTTGCTTTCCTTCATAAAGAGAAAAGACATACAGTACACATCCCACTGACTTCAAGTGCTGAATTGACAAAAAGGTGAAGGAAAGGAAACAATGTTGACAACTCTGACAGAACAGTGATTTATTTGTGAGATGCTGTAACACACATTGTTCATGTTCAGTAGGGCACACTGAAGCAATGTGTTGCGAAAGAAAATGGAAATCTGTGTCGATATTGGACAAGCTCAGTTCGTATCTCCTGCGGTTCAGTCGATTTCAAAATGTTTTCTCCCTACTGAATACGACCCAGGATGGCTTTAATTCAGTTGTAAACTAAAATTAACCCTATAAATATTCACTAGCGTTGAGGAAACAGTGTGTTGTTACCAGCTGCAGTTAGATAATCAAAAACAGCTCTAACTGCAGGGAACCAAAAACAATATCACTCTCTGCATGTTCCTCAACAGCCAATCAAAAATGGATTCAAACATAATAATACCATAAAGCAACTGGAAATCATAACACTCAATTCATATAATAAGGATCCACCCACATGGCACTTCTGACTGATTATCATAATACGTGTTGCTAATAAATGGATGAAAGGATATCGTTTTACTGATGCCTCTGTCATAACACGTTAAATCAAATGAAGCATCTTACGCAAATAAACCTATATTAAACTGAATATAATTAAAGCATATAATCAGCAGGAAGTAAGGGATTCCTTATTCAATCCCACCCCTGTGTAATGTATCTCCTGAAACCATCATGTCTATATCTGAGTAGCTACTAACCCATGGAGGACTGTGGGTGAGCCCTGTTACTAGACCACCTCCTGGACTAGGCCTACACAGTATGATGCAAACCTGGGTCGTGTTCATTACTGTTAAAACGTATAAAATGAGTATTTCTTATTGGACAAGTCCAAGTATCTCCTTGTTTCAGTCTTAACTTCCATTTGGTTGCTAATGAGCAGGAGCTAAGCGGGTCAGCCCTGTGATTAGGCCACCTCCTACACTGTATGTCAGACTACACAGTGGCCTGGCTATATGATGTTAACCTGATGAAAGTCTTTGACTGTCTGTCTGGACAGAGATTTTCCATTCCATGTCACCCCAGGCTATTGGCTGTCTCTCCCTCTTCTGTGGCACAGAGCTAGCAGAGAGACTGCGTCAGAAAGCTCTGATCAAACAACACAAGAGATTAGTTTAATAATACAATACAATAGACAGAATGTTCCGTACTGGGACACAATGGCAGGGGAGAGGAGCGAGGGCAGAGGTCGAGTGGTTCAGTGCATTAAATACAGTAGTGATACACTATACAGGAAGAGAGCTTTAGTGTGGGACTGAATAAATGACGAATTAACTATACACTACTCATCCAGTATTTCCATATTATTCAAGAGTGTTTGTTTACAGCAGACAGTGATGGCTCTGCTCTGAGAAATACCCAGAGAGGAAGGTGCTGTTGTGTCAGTATGTGACTGATCCTTGATCAAACAAACGCAACCCAGGCGTTTCTGGATGGTTTCACATGAAGCAAGCTTTGTTCACTTAATGTTGAACATTGCATAATGAAGGCTAGTATTGTTCAATGATTATATTGTGATTAGTCATAATCATAAGACTACACATGAACAGTAAAATGTATTTCATTTCAACAACATTACACGTTCCAAGATAATACATGTGACTAAAGGTCTCAATATACCAACAATTAGTACACAGACTTTTACATTTCATGAATGTTGTATTCACATGTTATGAATACATAAGCTGCTGTGATATGGTGGAACATGAAAATAAATACTGTGCCATATGAGCCAGGCCCAGCTCCACTCGTTATTAACCCTTGGATTACCATACCTAAACACTGCCCTGCCCTAAGACACTTCCACACCCTGTCCCAGTGTGTGTGTGTGTCCTAAGCCACTCCACTCTACCTCTCCCAGTCTCCAGCCCCACCCTGCCCTGTGGGCTGTGGCTGGCATACTCACCACAGTTCAAACAACATTGCTGACTAAAGGGCACCAGAACATCCTGGTAAATGTGCCCTTTGTCAGGACAGGGAGGGAGAGAGAGAGGGAGGGAGAGAGGTAGATAGGGGGGGGGGGGGGACATAAAGTGGGGTGGCACTAGGAGAAAAAGGAAGGAGAGAGAGAGAGAGAGGCCTGTGCAGGGAGAGAGAGAAAGATCTGTGAAAGAAGCCCTGTGCATGGCACCATGTTCAGACCCCTGACCTACCATTCAATTTATCCCATTGTTAGTGTCACTTAAATACAATTATCTCTCACCACAAAATAATTCACCAGCTAAAAAAGTAGCAAAGTATCCATTGACAACACAGCTCCTTCATCTAAGCTAAACTGCTGCTATAATACTTTGAAAATGTAGCTTGCAATGTCCTACTGACTACCACATGTTGACTTTTTGTATAACTAAGTTTCAAGAAGGCAAACATTTTAATGCTGAGCCTAAAACTAAGTGGAGACTGGAGAGCATATATTTTACAGTAACAACAATCCAACTAATCATTTGTTTATATGCAGTGTGTTATGGACAGAATGTTGCCAAGCAACAAGTGTAGCACATGGGGATGTTTGAAACGTACTTCTCAGCCTTAAGTGTCCCGCTTGCGTCCCCTCATTAGCTAGCTTCTGAGGTGGCGCGATCAGGCTAAGACGCTCTCAAGGGAGGACGGTCATGTGTGCTAGCAAGGCAGATGTCCCCGAGTTCGCACCATGTATGAGCCGAATCGGAAGGAAGTGGTACTCAGTAAGCAAGCAGCGTGATGTCCTTTACACAAGCATGGTCAATTGAGTGCAGTGTGAAGCACAACCCTGTCCAGATGGACAATAGCCTAGTATAAATACTGCCAGTATTATCCATTGGTTTTACCTAACCAAACCCAACCAAACTACAATAACCAATCCTAGATATGGTCCACCCACAGACAGGTTAATTTGCCAAAGACGATATTGATCCTGACTGATTCATGAGTATGGTCTGTCTGTGGTAGACGTGGTGTTAGACGTGGTGGTGGGGCTTGGTGCTATGAGCTCAGTAATCCCTATTCAATGAGCCATGAGGAAAATCATGAATGGTACTAGGGATGTGACAAATGGAAAAAATGTCTTAACATTGATCAGTTTTCCACATGAATTCACAATGCAGCTGCGCTGCTGCCAGCAACGGTTTGGGTCTCAAGGTGCGTCCCTTTCAGATGGTTAAGCATTGCACATGTTCTACCATTAATGTACCTCAATTCCACCTCGCAAAGTTGGCATTTCCTTCTCATTTAACTTCACAAAATATTGCCATAGGGGACTTCACCGCTGTCGCTTGCCTTTCTCTGCTATTTTTCCAATTGTTAACGACAATGACCTAGTGGTGGAGAATCGACTCCAAAATAATTGATTCCTCGACTCCTTGCACGTCGACTTCTTTGAATAAATGTGGCTTATACAGGTATATTTTATACTGACATTTCTGACCACTTTCCACTTTTCCACTTCTCTTTGGCAGCTGGAAATGAACAGATGGGAATGATTAGTAGCATTAAATGTAGAATATTTAACAAAAGTAATTGTGAGCTCTTTAAGATGTTGATTGATGATATTTCATGGGAAAATGTTGATAATCAGGCCCATGTGGAGTCTGCTTACCAGACTTTTCTCACATCTTTCAATTCTGTATTTCACCACTGCTTTCCCTTAGTTAAACAACATAAGAGAGCAGCAGAAAGGTTCTGGAAACCTTGGTTTACAACCGGTCTCAAAAAATCCTCAGTAAAAAAAAACAAGTTGTATAAAAAGATTCTCACAAATACCTCTCCCCTGAATTCAGCAAATTACAAAAAGTATAAGAACAAATGTACTCACCTACTTCGGATATCCCAATTTTTGTATTTTACTAACAAATATCAAGAATCCTTAAATAATATAAAGTAAACTTGGAAAATCCTCAATCAACTGTTGAATAACAAAAAGGCATCTACAACCATCCCATCTCAATTTATTGTTGGAAATAAGACCTATAGTGATCCTGATGTTGTTTCATGTGAATTTAATAACTTTTTTTGTGAATGTGGGTTCCTCTCTGTCAAAGAAAATTGAGAAAACTGATGGAAATCCCTTGGATTACATTAAGGGACATTTCCCTTCTCTGTTTCAGTTTGATCCTCCTGATGTAATGGAGGTGATGGAGGTAATTCGTAACTTAAAGATATCAGCAGAAGGTCATGATGAGATTGGTGCCTCTTTGGTGAAATCAGTGTCTTCCTCGATTACTGAGCCTCTAACGTATATCTTCACCAAAACTAGTATTGTTCCTAAAGATTTGAAAATTGCCAAAGTTATTCCCCTCTATAAATCTGGGGATCCAAGATCTTTTACAAATTATCGCCCAATATCTGTACTACCATGTTTTTCTAAAATCCTAGATGAATTGGTGTGTAAGAGAATGTTGAAACATTTAAATCAACACTATATTCTATATGAGCACCAATATGGTTTTCATGAAAACTACTCCACAGATATGGCTCTTTTGCAACTTGTGGATAAAATCTTTATAGCCCATGATTATACAGTGCATTCGGAAAGTATTCAGACCCCTTGACTTTTTCCACATATTGTTATGTTACAGCCTTATTCTAAAATAGATTAAATCGTTTTTTCCCCTCATCAATCTACACACAATATCCCATAATGAAAAAGCAAAAACAGGTTTAAAAAACTTAAATATCGCATTTACATAAGTATTCAGACCCTTTACTCAGTACTTTGTTGAAGCACCTTTGGCAGCGATTACAGCCTCAAGTCTTCTTGTGTATGACCCTACAAGCTTGGCACACCTGTATTTGGGGAGTTTCTCCAATTCTTCTCTGCAGATCCTCTTAAGTCCTCTCAGGTTGGATGGGGAGTGTCGCTGCACAGCTATTTTCAGGTCTCTCCAGAGATGTTCGATCGGGTTCAAGTCTGGGCTCTGGCTGGGCCACTCAAGGACATTCAGAGACTTGTCCAGAAGCCACTCCTGCGTTGTCTTGGTTGTGTGCTTAGGGTCGTTGTCCTGTTGGAAGGTGAACCTTCGCCCCAGTCTGAGGTCCTGAGCACTCTGGAGCAGGTTTTCATCAAGGATCTCTCTGTACTTTGCTCCGTTCATCTTTCCCTCAATCCTGGCTCATCTACCAGTCCCTGCTGCTGAAAAACATCCCTGCAGCATGATGCTGCCACCATGCTTCACCATAGGGATGGTGCCAGGTTTCCTCCAGACGTCATGCTTGGCATTCAGGCCAAAGAGTTCAATCTTGGTTTCATCAAACCAGATAATCTTGTTTCTCATGGTCTGAGAGTCCTTTAGGTGCCTTTTGGCAAACTCCAAGCGGGCTGTCATGTGCCTTTTACTGAGGAGTGGCTTCCGTCTGGCCACTCTACCATAAAGGCCTGATTGGTGGAGTGCTGCAGAGATGGTTGTCCTTCTTGAAGGTTCTCCCATCTCCACAGAGGAACTCTGGAGCTCTGTCAGAGTGACCATCGGGTTCTTGGTCACCTCCCTGAGCAAGGCCCTTCTCCCCTGATTGCTCCGTTTGGCCGGGCGGCCAGCTCTAGAAAGAGTCTTTGTGGTTCGAAACTTCTTCCAGTTAAGAATGATGGAGGCCACTGTGTTCTTGGGGACCGTCAATGCTGCAGAAAAAAATTGCCAGAATCTCAATATTGGTGGGACTGAAATGGAACAAGTCTAATCCACTAGATTCCTCTGAGTTCTAATTTATGGAAAGTTATCCTGGAAAGATCATATTCAATTTGTCTGTAGCAAAGTGATGAAATCTGTTGGTATCATCCGAAAGACTAGTGGTACCAATTTGTTTTTTGTCAAAGACTCCAGTCACCCAAGTAATAGACTGTTCTCTCTGCAACTGCACAGCAAGTGGTACCGGAGCGCCAAGTCTAGGTCCAAAAGGCTCCTTAACAGCTTCTACCCCCAAGCCATAAGACCGCTGAACAATTAATCAAATAACCACCCAGACTATTTGCATTGACCCCCTCCCCCTTTGTTTGTACACTGCTTCTACTCGCTGTTTATTATCTATGCATAGTCACTTTACCCCTACTTATAGTCCCCTGTAGCTCAGTTGGTAGAGCATGGTGCTTGCAACTCCAGGGTTGTGGGTTCGTTTCCCACGGGGGGCCAGTATGAAAAATGTATGCACTCACTAACTGTAAGTCGCTCTGGATAAGAGTGTCTGCTAAATGACAAAAATGTAAATGTTAATGTACAAATTACCTCGACTAACCTGTACCCCCGCACATTGACTCGGTACCGGTATCCCCTGTATATAGCCTCACTATTGTTATTTTATTGTGTTACTTTTATTTATTTATTTTTTACTTTAGTTTATTTAGTAAATATTTTCTTAACTCTATTTTCTTAAAATTGCATTGTTGGTTAAAATTGCATTATTGATTAAGGGCTTGTAAGTAAGCATTTCACAGTAAGTGAATATAATATAATACCTGTTGTATTCGGCGCATGTGACAAATAACATTTTATTTTATTTGGTTTGGTTCATCTGACTTGCTTCCAACTCTATACTATAGCTTAATTTACTCATATCTCATTTACTGTAACATTGACTGGGCCAGTACATATGCCTCCTACCTACACAAATTACTCATCATACAAAATACATTTGCAAAGCTGTCATCAAGGCAAAGTGTGGCAATATATTTTGATTTCTTCACTACAATGTAGAAAATAGTAAAAATAAAGAAAAACCCTTGAATGAGTAGGTGTTCTAAAACTTTTGACCGGTAGTGTGTATATATATATATATATATATATATACACAATATAGACAAAGACATGATCAGTCTATAATTTTAATGGTAGGTTTATTTGAACAGTGAGAGACAGAATAACAACAAAAAAATCCAGAAAAACGCATGTCAAAAATGTTATAAATTGATTTGTATTTTAATGAGGGAAATAAGTATTTGACCCCCTCTCAATCAGAAAGATTTCTGGCTCCCAGGTGTCTTTTATACAGGTAACGAGCTGAGATTAGGAGCACACTCTTAAAGGGAGTGCTCCTAATCTCAGCTTGTTACCTGTATAAAAGACACCTGTCCACAGAAGCAATCAATCAATCAGATTCCAAACTCTCCACCATGGCCAAGACCAAAGAGCTCTCCAAGGGTGTCAGGGACAAGATTGTAGACCTAAACAAGGCTGGAATGGGCTACAAGACCATCGCCAAGCAGCTTGGTGAGAAGGTTACAACAGTTGGTGCGATTATTCGCAAATGGAGGAAACACAAAAGACTGTCAATCTCCCTCGGCCTGGGGCTCCATGCAAGATCTCACCTCGTGGAGTTGCAATGATCATGAGAACGGTGAGGAATCAGCCCAGAACTACATGGGAGGATCTTGTCAATGATCTCAAGGCAACTGGGACCATAGTCACCAAGAAAACAATTGGTAACACACTACGCCGTGAAGGACTGAAATCCTGCAGCGCCCGCAAGGTCCCCCTGCCACATATACAGTGGGGGAAAAAAGTATTTAGTCAGCCACCAATTGTGCAAGTTCTCCCACTTAAAAAGATGAGAGAGGCCTGTAATTGTCATCATAGGTACACGTTAACTATGACAGACAAATTGAGAGAAAAGAAATCCAGAAAAACACATTGTAGGATTTTTAATGAATTTATTTGCAAATTATGGTGGAAAATAAGTATTTGGTCACCTACAAACAAGCAAGATTTCTGGCTCTCACAGACCGGTAACTTCTTCTTTAAGAGGCTCCTCTGTCCTCCACTCGTTACCTGTATTAATGGCACCTGTTTGAACTTGTTATCAGTATAAAAGACACCTGTCCACAACTTCAAACAGTCACACTCCAAACTCCACTATGGCCAAGACCAAAGAGCTGTCAAAGGACACCAGAAACAAAATTGTAGACCTGCACCAGGCTGGGAAGACTGAATCTGCAATAGGTAAGCAGCTTGGTTTGAAGAAATCAACTGTGGGAGCAATTATTAGGAAATGGAAGACATACAAGACCACTGATAATGGTCAGTACATGTCCAGGCCCGTCTGAAGTTTGCTAGAGTGCATTTGGATGATCCAGAAGAGGATTGGGAGAATGTCATATGGCCAGATGAAACCAAAATATAACTTTTTGGTAAAAACTCAACTCGTCGTGTTTGGAGGACAAAGAATGCTGAGTTGCATCCAAAGAACACCATACCTACTGTGAAGCATGGGGGTGGAAACATCATGCTTTGGGGCTGTTTTTCTGCAAAGGGACCAGGACGACTGATCCGTGTAAAGGAAAGAATGAATGGGGCCATGTATCGTGAGATTTTGAGTGAAAACCTCCTTCCATCAGCAAGGGCATTGAAGATGAAACGTGGCTGGGTCTTTCAGCATGACAATGATCCCAAACACACCGCCCGGGCAACGAAAGTGGCTCAAGAAGAAGCACATTAAGGTCCTGGAGTGGTCTAGCCAGTCTCCAGACCTTAATCCCATAGAAAATCTTTGGAGGGAGCTGAAGGTTCGAGTTGCCAAACGTCAGCCTGGAAACCTTAATGACTTGGAGAAGATCTGCAAAGAGGAGTGGGAAAAATTCCCTCCTGAGATGTGTGCAAACCTGGTGGCCAACTACAAGAAACGTTTGACCTCTGTGATTTCCAACAAGGGTTTTGCCACCAAGTACTAAGTAATGTTATGCAGAGGGGTCAAATACTTATTTCCCTCATTAAAATGCAAATCAATTAATAACATTTTTGACATGCATTGTTCTGGATTTTGTTGTTGTTATTCTGTCTCTCACTGTTCAAATAAACCTACCATTAAAATTATAGACTGATCATGTCTTTGTCAGCGGGCAAACGTACAAAATCAGCAGGGGATCAAATACTTTTTTCCCTCACTGTATATATATACACACAATATATATTTTATATTGTATATTTAAAAAAAAAAAAAATATATATATATATATATATATATATATATATATACACACACACATCTTTTAAAAATATATTTTCATTTATTATTTTCCCCTAACCCTACCACCCCTCCCCTAATTGGAGTAAACTAATGGACAACAACACTTAGGCTTCTACTTCCCGCTTATACATACTATATACATTTTACGGACACAATTTATTTTACAATAGTTATCTTTTGTTTGTTTTTAAGGAATTCCATCAAGGAATAGGCTAGGATATTCTACATGCAACAGACCGAAGACTGAACACACTCACATCATTAGCGAAGAGAAAGAGCAGGGGTGTAATCATTAGTGCAAACAGTTTGCAACTAAAACAAGAGTTTCTATTGGACAAATTCAGGTAGGTCCCTCCCAGTTTCGTTCCATTTGCTTCCGTTCAGAATCGTTTTGCAACAGAATCAGTGTAATGAATACGGCACAGGCGAGCCAGCATTAGGGAGAGAGAGGAGGGGGCAGGCAGAAAGATCCGGGGGGCGCATATGTCTTTGTAATCTGAATGCCTTGCAAATTCACCAAAGTAGCCTAAAGTTAACCTTTTCCTCTCTGGTTGTACTTACATTACAAAACTTTCCAGAGGCCTTTATTGCCTATCGTCTAGTTAGGCTATAACACAGAAAATAATGTGTTTTGTGATAACAGCACCGTGATTTTAATTTTGTGAGTGAAAAGAAACTTCACTTTTCAGTTAGGGATTTTTCATAACATTAAGGAACCTCTAAATGGTCCCCTATTCCATATGTAGTGTACTTTCTTGGGAATAGGGCCTTATGGGAAATAGGTTAATTTGAGATGCAGCCATAAACATAACTAATATAGTGAGAGTTGGTCAGTGAGAGTTGGTCAGTGAGAGTGTATTGAGAGAGGCCAGTGCTGGGACTATTCCAGGATAAGGAAACTATTCCATGATAAGGAGATTGGATCAGTAATGGCTGCAGGAAACAACAAATGCAAATTAGACAGATGACTGTACAGCAATATGACTGCAGTGCTCAGTGATACTCATTACAGGTTTAGATGGGGAGACTTGAAACAGTCACTGGCTTTCTAAAATAAAGCAACATGAATGTATCGTTTCTTTGAGACAGACTGCTGTCCAGGCAAGTTGAATACCAATAACAATAGGTTACATTTTTGAGGTTATGGTCTTCGTCCCAAAACTTAACTTAGACAATTATATACACTGAGTGTACAAAACATTAAGGACACCTAGTCTTTCCATGACATAGACAGACCAGGTAAATCCAGGTGAAAGCTATGATCCCTTATTGATGTCACTTGTTAAAGCCACTTCAAATCAGTGTAGATGAAGGGGAGGAGATAGGTTAAAGAAGGATTTTCAAGCCTTGAGACATGGATTGTGTATGTGTGCCATTCAGAGGGTGAATGGTGCCTTTGAACGGGGTATGGTAGTAGGTGCCAGGCGCAACAGTTTGTGTCAAGAACTGCAATGCTGCTGGGTTTTTCACTCTAAACACTTTCCCGTGTGTATCACGAATGGTCCACCACCCAAAGGATATCCAGCCAACTTGACGCAACTGCGGGAAGCATTGGAGTCAACAAGGGCCAGCATTCCTGTGGAACGCTTTCGACACCTTGTAGAGTCCATGCCCCAATGAATTGAGGCTGTTCTGAGGGCAAAAGGGGGTGCAACTCAATATTAGGAAGGTGTTCCTACTGTTTTGTACACTCAGTGTATATTTAAGCAATAAGGCCCGAGGGGGTGTGGTATATGGCCAATATACCACAGCTAAGGGCTATTCTTAAGCACGACGCAACGCGGAGTGCCTGGATACAGACCTTAGTTGTGGTATATTGGCCATATACCACAAACCCCCGAGGTGCCTTATTGCTATTAAAAACTGGTTACCAACGTAATTAGAGCAGTAAAAATAAATGGTTTTGTCATACCCGTGGTATACAGTCTGATATACCACGGCTGTCAGCCAATCAGCATTCAGGGCTCGAACCACCCAGTTTATAATCTGCAGTATACAATGTACAAATAATCATAATAATTTAAATATGATAACATCTGGAATGTACCCACAAATACACTCACTCCAAGTTGTTTGGGGAAATAGCATCTCTATGCCTCCAATGTTTTTGACTGCGGGCGAAATAATCCTAGCATCAACAGCAGGTGCCACCTGACACACTGCAAAGCATGGGTTATCTAAAATGGGTTGGAAGCCATTCAAAATAATGGCGCAGAGGGCAGTGTGTGTGTGACGGGACAGTGGAAACGTTCTCCCAACATTGTCCCAGCGAGACAACATCCTACTTCACAACACTGGAGTGGACAAAGGCACCATCCAGATGGGTCTTCAGATAACCTGTCCATCCATGGTGACAGGACAGAATAGGAACGTTGTCCCAATGTTGTCCCAACAAAACTCACTTTTTCACAGCGAGACTGAAAACTTGCCTCACAGCACTGGTTGAGAAGGAGCTTCCTGGCAGACACACGAGAGATGACACTGTGCACTGCTGCACTTCTGTTTACTTCTCAGATTTCAAACCAACCATCCAGACAGTTGGGTTACATCTCAGAGACAGTGAGAAGAGAGTTGGGTTACATCTCAGAGACAGTGAGAAGAGAGTTGGGTTACATCTCAGAGACAGTGAGCAGAGAGTTGGGTTACATCTCAGAGACAGTGAGACAGTGAGCAGAGAGTTGGTTTACATCTCAGAGACAGTGAGCAGAGAGTTGGGTTACATCTCAGAGACAGTGAGACAGTGAGACAGTGAGCAGAGGTTGGGTTACATCTCAGAGACAGTGAGACACTGAGCAGAGAGTTGGGTTAGATCTCAGAGACAATGAGACAGTGAACAGAGAGTTGGGTTACATCTCAGAGACAGTGAAACAGTGAACAGAGAGTTGGGTTACATCTCAGAGACAGTGAGAAGAGAGTTGGGTTACATCTCAGAGACAGTGAGACAGTGAGCAGAGAGTTGGGTTACATCTCAGAGACAGTGAAACAGTGAACAGAGAGTTGGGTTACATCTCTGAGACAGTGAGACAGTGAACAGAGAGTTGGGTTAAATCTCTGAGACAGTGAGACAGTGAGCAGAGAGTTGGGTTACATCTCAGAGACAGTGAAACAGTGAACAGAGAGTTGGGTTACATCTCTGAGACAGTGAGCAGAGAGTTGGGTTACATCTCAGAGACAGTGAGCAGAGAGTTGGGTTACATCTCAGAGACAGTGAGACAGTGAACAGAGAGTTGGGTTACATCTCTGAGACAGTGAGACAGTGAGCAGAGAGTTGGGTTACATCTCAGAGACAGTGAAACAGTGAACAGAGAGTTGGGTTACATCTCTGAGACAGTGAGACAGTGAACAGAGAGTTGGGTTAAATCTCTGAGACAGTGAGACAGTGAGCAGAGAGTTGGGTTACATCTCTGAGACAGTGAGCAGAGAGTTGGGTTACATCTCAGAGACAGTGAGCAGAGAGTTGGGTTACATCTCAGAGACAGTGAGACAGTGAGACAGTGAGCAGAGGTTGGGTTACATCTCAGAGACAGTGAGACACTGAGCAGAGAGTTGGGTTAGATCTCAGAGACAGTGAGACAGTGAACAGAGAGTTGGGTTACATCTCAGAGACAGTGAGCAGAGAGTTGGGTTACATCTCAGAGACAATGAGACAGTGAACAGAGAGTTGGGTTACATCTCAGAGACAGTGAAACAGTGAACAGAGAGTTGGGTTACATCTCAGAGACAGTGAGAAGAGAGTTGGGTTACATCTCAGAGACAGTGAGACAGTGAGCAGAGAGTTGGGTTACATCTCAGAGACAGTGAAACAGTGAACAGAGAGTTGGGTTACATCTCTGAGACAGTGAGACAGTGAACAGAGAGTTGGGTTAAATCTCTGAGACAGTGAGACAGTGAGCAGAGAGTTGGGTTACATCTCAGAGACAGTGAAACAGTGAACAGAGAGTTGGGTTACATCTCTGAGACAGTGAGGAGTCCCGACAGTGAGCAGTGAGTTGGGTTACATCTCAGAGACAGTGAGACAGTGAACAGAGAGTTGGGTTACATCTCTGAGACAGTGAGACAGTGAGCAGAGAGTTGGGTTACATCTCAGAGACAGTGACGACTGAACAGAGAGTTGGGTTACATCTCAGAGACAGTGAGCAGAGAGTTGGGTTACATCTCAGAGACAGTGAGACAGACAGTGAACAGAGAGTTGGGTTACATCTCAGAGACAGTGAGACAGTGAACAGAGAGTTGGGTTACATCTCAGAGACAGTGAGACAGTGAACAGAGAGATGGGTTACATCTCAGAGACAGTGAAACAGTGAACAGAGAGTTGGGTTAAATCTCTGAGACAGTGAGACAGTGAGCAGAGAGTTGGGTTACATCTCAGAGACAGTGAGACAGAGAGTTGGGTTAAATCTCTGAGACAGTGAGACAGTGAGCAGAGAGTTGGGTTACATCTCAGAGACAGTGAGACAGTGAACAGAGAGTTGGGTTAAATCTCTGAGACAGTGAGACAGTGAGCAGAGAGTTGGGTTACATCTCTGAGACAGTGAGACAGTGAACAGAGAGTTGGGTTAAATCTCTGAGACAGTGAGCAGAGAGTTGGGTTACATCTCAGAGACAGTGAGCAGTGAGTTGGGTTACATCTCAGAGACAGTGAGACAGTGAACAGAGAGTTGAGTTACATCTCTGAGACAGTGAGACAGTGAGCAGAGAGTTGGGTTACATCTCAGAGACAGTGAAACAGTGAGCAGAGAGTTGGGTTACATCTCTGAGACAGTGAGACAGTGAGCAGAGAGTTGGGTTACATCTCAGAGACAGTGAAACAGTGAACAGAGAGTTGGGTTACATCTCTGAGACAGTGAGACAGTGAGCAGAGAGTTGGGTTACATCTCAGAGACAGTGAAACAGTGAACAGAGAGTTGGGTTACAACTCTGAGACAGTGAGCAGAGAGTTGGGTTACATCTCAGAGACAGTGAGCAGAGAGTTGGGTTACATCTCAGAGACAGTGAAACAGTGAACAGAGAGTTGGGTTACATCTCTGAGACAGTGAGACAGTGAACAGAGAGTTGGGTTAAATCTCTGAGACAGTGAGACAGTGAGCAGAGAGTTGGGTTACATCTCAGAGACAGTGAGCAGAGAGTTGGGTTACATCTCAGAGACAGTGAGCAGAGAGTTGGGTTACATCTCAGAGACAGTGAGACAGACAGTGAGCAGAGAGTTGGGTTACATCTCAGAGACAGTGAGACAGTGAACAGAGAGTTGGGTTACATCTCAGAGACAGTGAAACAGTGAACAGAGAGTTGGGTTACATCTCTGAGACAGTGAGACAGTGAGCAGAGAGTTGGGTTACATCTCAGAGACAGTGAGCAGTGAGTTGGGTTACATCTCAGAGACAGTGAAACAGTGAACAGAGAGTTGGGTTACAACTCTGAGACAGTGAGCAGAGAGTTGGGTTACATCTCAGAGACAGTGAGCAGAGAGTTGGGTTACATCTCAGAGACAGTGAAACAGTGAACAGAGAGTTGGGTTACATCTCTGAGACAGTGAGACAGTGAACAGAGAGTTGGGTTAAATCTCTGAGACAGTGAGACAGTGAGCAGAGAGTTGGGTTACATCTCAGAGACAGTGAGCAGAGAGTTGGGTTACATCTCAGAGACAGTGAGCAGAGAGTTGGGTTACATCTCAGAGACAGTGAGACAGACAGTGAGCAGAGAGTTGGGTTACATCTCAGAGACAGTGAGACAGTGAACAGAGAGTTGGGTTACATCTCAGAGACAGTGAGACAGTGAACAGAGAGATGGGTTACATCTCAGAGACAGTGAAACAGTGAACAGAGAGTTGGTTTACATCTCTGAGACAGTGAGACAGTGAGCAGAGAGATGGGTTACATCTCAGAGACAGTGAAACAGTGAACAGAGAGTTGGGTTACATCTCTGAGACAGTGAGACAGTGAGCAGAGAGATGGGTTACATCTCAGAGACAGTGAAACAGTGAGCAGAGAGTTGGGTTACATCTCTGAGACAGTGAGACAGTGAGCAGAGAGTTGGGTTACATCTCAGAGACAGTGAGCAGAGAGTTGGGTTACATCTCAGAGACAGTGAGACAGACAGTGAGCAGAGCGTTGGGTTACATCTCTGAGACAGTGAGACAGTGAGCAGAGAGATGGGTTACATCTCAGAGACAGTGAAACAGTGAACAGAGAGTTGGGTTACATCTCAGAGACAGTGAAACAGTGAACAGAGAGTTGGGTTAAATCTTTGAGACAGTGAGACAGTGAGCAGAGAGTTGGGTTACATCTCAGAGACAGTGAGACAGTGAGCAGAGAGTTGGGTTACATCTCAGAGACATTGAAACAGTGAACAGAGAGTTGGGTTACATCTCTGAGACAGTGAGACAGTGAGCAGAGAGTTGGGTTACATCTCAGAGACAGTGAAACAGTGACAGAGAGTTGGGTTACATCTCTGAGACAGTGAGACAGTGAGCAGAGAGTTGGGTTACATCTCAGAGACAGTGAAACAGTGACAGAGAGTTGGGTTACATCTCTGAGACAGTGAGCAGAGAGTTGGGTTACATCTCAGAGACAGTGATTAGAGAGTTGGGTTACATCTCAGAGACAGTGAGACAGACAGTGAGCAGAGAGTTGGGTTACATCTCAGAGACAGAGCAGAGAGTTGGGTTACATCTCAGAGACAGTGAGACAGACAGTGAGCAGAGAGTTGGGTTACATCTCAGAGGCAGTGAGACAGACAGTGAGCAGAGAGTTGGGTTACATCTCAGAGACAGTGAGACAGACAGTGAGCAGAGAGTTGGGTTACATCTCAGAGACAGTGAGACAGACAGTGAGCAGAGAGTTGGGTTACATCTCAGAGACAGTGAGACAGACAGTGAGCAGAGAGTTGGGTTACATCTCAGAGACAGTGAGACAGACAGTGAGCAGAGAGTTGGGTTACATCTCAGAGACAGTGAGACAGACAGTGAGCATAGAGTTGGGTTACATCTCAGAGACAGTGAGACAGACAGTGAGCAGAGAGTTGGGTTACATCTCAGAGACAGTGAGCAGAGAGTTGGGCTACATCTCAGAGACAGTGAGACAGACAGTGAGCAGAGAGTTGGGTTACATCTCAGAGACAGTGAGACAGACAGTGAGCAGAGAGTTGGGTTACATCTCAGAGACAGTGAACAGAGAGTTGGGTTACATCTCAGAGACAGTGAGACAGACAGTGAGCAGAGAGTTGGGTTACATCTCAGAGACAGTGAGACAGACAGTGAGCAGAGAGTTGGGTTACATCTCAGAGACAGTGAGACAGACAGTGAGCAGGGTTTAGTGATAATAAGAACAGTAAGGACTACTGTGTCTTTTTCAAACTTCCATCTTCTCTATCTTCATTAGGTCAACTTTGACAGTGACTGCTCGCAATGTCAACCAGAAAAGGTCACAAGTCTGGGTGTTTAGCTTCCTGGATGAAAGAATGAAAGGACCGTCCTTCACGATGACATTTGAACCCTGGAGGTGGAGGGAGGAAGCAGGAGAGGGAGGGAGGGAAGGTGTGTGTCAAACCTCCATTGACTCTCAGGAGTCTCTGGTTTCTGTGCTGATCAGCTCAGGTTTCTCTGTGGCAGCTCAGTAGACTCCAGATATTCCATAGGTTACAGAGGCACGGAGGGAGGCCTGACTGACGCAGAGACTGCTGCAACTCAGGGTTCATCAGGCTCTGGTAGGAAGGCTCTCGCAACATGCACCCTTATCATTGGCCGACCGTTAGGCCATTTGTCCTTACAGCTTTTCCATGAATTTCCACTTTAACGTTCCAAGATAAAGGCTGAGGAAATAGGACTTTGTGGTTATGGGCCTACACTCATAACTTTTTATTATCGACATACAGGACCTCGAAAGGAGCAGTTACTGCCATATTGCATAATAATTTCCCAATATGACAGCACTCAGGTCAATTCAAGTCAATGCAGGAACATAAGATGTGAAAGATAATTTCCACTTGAAGTTAGAGTACATGCCCAGTTCAATTCCTAAATCAACGTACTGTAATTCAAATAGAGAGGGCCCCAACTTTGGATCATACTGTACATTAAATCAGAGGTCTTTGTATTGATCGCATTGGTCCTGACAAGCCAGTTGGCGAAGAGTAAAGCCAGAGTAAAGCCAGTGTTCTCAGAGGCAGCTGCATGTGGTGGTCACTGGTCATGCATAACAGAGTGGTCTGCTATACAGTGCATTCGGAAAGTATTCAGACCCTTTGATGACTTTTTCCACATTTTGTTACGTTAAGGCCTTATTCTAAAATGGATTAAAGTAAAAATGTTCCTCATCAATGTACACAAAAAAAATAACATAATGACAAAGCAAACAGGTTTTTAGACATTTTTGCAAATGTATTCAAAATAAAAAACAGAAATACTTTATTTACATAAGTATTCAGACCCTTTGCTATGAGACTCGAAATTGAGCTCAGGTGCATCCTGTTTCCATTGATCATCCTTGAGATGTTTCTACAACTTGATTGGAGTCCACCTGTGACAGCAGAAGCCCTAACATCATAGCTTTACCAGACAGCAGAACCCTTAACAGCATAGCTTTACCAGACAGCAGAACCCTTAACAGCATAGCTTTACCAGACAGCAGAACCCTTAACAGCATAGCTTTACCAGACAGCAGAACCCTTAACAGCATAGCTTTACCCGAGACAGCAGAACCCTTAACAGCATAGCTTTACCAGACAGCAGAACCCCTAAAAGCATTTTCTTCCTTATTTATTTTATTTTTCATGGTGATTTATCAGGGGGTGCTGCAGCACCCTCAACACCCCTACATCCCACGGCTATGGTTTTACACCAGCAGCAACCAGCTGAGGAGCTGCAGCAGAAATCCCACTCAAAATACACCTTAAATATACTACACCTCCAACTGTGATTAAATCCCATGGAGGAAAACTACATTGATATGACTTGCTCTGCCTAGTGATCACACCAATACACTTTAGCACAGCAAGGATCCACCTCTGTCCCCTGAATCTGGAGGCTTATTTTCAGCCCAGTGTGTGTGTGTCTGAGTGGTACTGTGTCTGGGCTCCCCTGCTGCTCTGGGGCAAGCTGCTGATTAAATCCTGCTGCTCTGGGGCAAGCTGCTGATTAAATCCTGCTGCTCTGGGGCAAGCTGCTGATTAAATCCTGCTGCTCTGGGGCAAGCTGATGATTAAATCCTGCTGCTCTGGGGCAAGCTGCTGATTAAATCCTGCTGCACAGTAAGACTGAGCTATACTTATATTATCAGGACCTCAATGTCCTAACAATTCACCCCAATGTATATTTAAGGTGTATGGGTGCCACTTTCCTGGAGCTATTGTGTGGCTGGTGACCACGTTGAAGTACAACTCATGTCCATCCACTACAGTCCAGCCAAAGCTCCACAGCTGGGTTTGAGAGAGGCATTGGGATGGGAGGGACTATTGGCACCATCCCCCTCACCAACAAGGGGATAGGTGATGAATCTACAAAGATCAATAAGAGATCCAAAAGAGGTCTACCAAGGGTCTCAGTTGAGTTAAATCAGAGACATTCAGACATGGACTGTAACATGGCCAGGGAGGTAAGACTTACCCAACTCCCTGGAGACAGGAGAGACGGCAGCATTCTCCCCGATCTTAGAGACCGCATCAAAGTACACCTTTCCAGCCAGGCTCATCGCTGTAAAAAAAATAAGTATTTCTTTACAAAATGTGGAAATGCAGAGTGTAAAATAACTACTACACGAGCACCCTGAATTTAAAAATCAGACCTACTGTTTATAACACATATAATACAGCTTTAAACGATGACCACCAACATCTATGACTAATGCATGAGATAACTGAGGCTAAATGTTGGTCAGAGACATGTTCTGGTAACCAATTAACCTGCCATGGTAATAAAATACAGTACAATGTAGTACAGTTCAGTACAGTACAGTTCAGTAATAAGACGGCTGCTCACCTGCCACTGATTTCTCATAGCTCTTCCCCAGGTTGACCAGGTTCCTGAGCCCAGGGTTGAACTGTTCCATTACATTCTGGGAAGAGAAGATGGGTAGTTGGGTTAAATGGGGTCACCATCACATCAACATGAGATATTCTCAGCCTCTCAGGCTTTTCTCACTTTCTCTCTTTAGTGTGTGTTAGTGCGAGACGAAGGCAGTGAGTGAGTGATGTATTGATGTATTGAGTGTTTGATTAGGCTAAACGAGTGAGAAAAATGTGAGTGAGTGACTGAGTGAGTGACTGAGTGACAGAGTGACTGACGTATTGAGTGAGTGATGAAAAACGAGCGAGAGGAAAAGGAGTCAGTGAGTGAGTATGTACACCATGCATACGGCTACAGAGAGTGGTACTCAGCCCAACGCACAATTGGGTGCACAATGCCTGCCCTACAGGTCACCTACAACACCAGGTGTCACAGGAAGGCCAAGAAGATCCTCAGGGACCTCAGCCACCTAAACCTCGGACTGTTCTCCCCGCTTCCATCACTCAGACGCAGGCAGTATAAGAGCATCATGGCTAAAACTGACAGACTGGCTAATAACTTCTACCCCCAGACCATCAGGCTGCTGAATAGCCACCACTAGTCAGCTACCTGCCCCCCCTTACAGTATGTGTTCCCTTACAGTTGTATATATGTGTATATTATAATTTGTATTATTGTCCCATTCACTTCTGTTGACCTGCACTGTTGGAACTCAGAGCTTAAGAATTTCCCTGTACCCTGTAATTACATCTGTGAACCTGTGCATGTGACTAATAAACTCTAAACTAAACAAATACAGTTAGCACTACAACCTCTGACCAAAGCAGCCAATGAGTAACCAAAGATTGACAAAGGACTGTGACCTACACTCTGTCTTTCAGCTGCATTCCAATTGCAACACTGCCATTCCTCTGACTGAGACAGAGACAGAAATGAAACAGAACATGGGAGTAGATGGAAATACAAAATCTGAGAGAGAGAGAGAGATGCCAGATCTATCAATTACATATATCTTCCTTGACCGCATGTTATTACAGTATGTATGTTTAGAGGTAATTTCCAATGTCAAGAGGCTTTTTTGATTGACAGCTCCAATGGATTTAAATAAATCAGGAATCCAAGGTCTCTGTCATATTTTCATTTTCCCAGGAGCCTCCATTCAATACAATGACAATGGATTTGACTGGTATGGATCCTTGAGGACCATTAATGTCAGCTCCGTTATCATCCTATATAATTGATTCTCTGTGGGATCATGATCATTGTCTCAGGGGTCTTACATTTACATTTTACATTTTTAGTCATTTAGCAGACGCTCTTATCCAGAGCGACTTACAGGAGCAATTAGGGTTAAGTGCCTTGCTCAAGGGCACACCGACAGATTTTTCACCTAGTCGGCTCAGGGATTAGAACCAGCGACCTTTCGGTTACTGGCACTACGCTCTTAACCACTAAGCTACCTGCAGTCTTCCTTCCTGTACATACTTCTTATTTATTAATGACGTGCCCTGTTATATCATGTTTACCGTTCAAACTATTTTTACTGTTTGGAAAGATAAGGGTGAGTTACACACAAGAATGTTATCCGGGAAATGATATATAAAACCATAGTAGCATATCCGTACAGTATTGTCTATGAACAAAGCAGGAGGAGAATACAGTGCAGTGCAATGTAGTATGTTCTGGCTATACATAAGTGACACAGTAAACAGTAGACTACACAATGAATAGTAGACGGTATGCAATTCACTGGTGAGTCAACTGGTTTGGCAGTAAACTTCTTATTTTAGAGAGCACGGCAAATATGTATGTTATGATACCTAATACATAGGCAGTTAATAGATAGGCCTGTTATAATTAATCCATTACTATGCTCAAGCAGGTCTCTATTATTCATAAGGGGGTAAAAAAAAAACTGCATAATGATGCTTTGCTCCCAGGTAATATTTTAAATAGGACAATTTCAACCCTCATGGGTCCTCTTTTGCATGTACTCACATCATATTAGGAATAAAACCCATGTTAATAAGCATGAGAAGCAGTCAGGAGCAGCTCAGTTGACTTGCCTACCATTGACACCTAACAGGTGATGTTGGAGTAGGAGAGGGAGGCTGTCTAATCTTACCATAGTCAAACCCTGCAGCTAAATAATTAAACCTGTGGACAGTTTTCCCTCTGTTTCATCATCACCTCAAGGAGAGAGAGGAGCTAAAGGGGGGCTGTTCTGTTCCTGTTCTGACTGTCTGAGGGGACCAAAGTCTAGCTCAGTCTAACTGCTCTCTCAGGTGGAGTTAAATGCCAGTGAGAGGCACATCAAGGCATCCACTTGTTCCTCCTTTCTTTCATATCGCAGAGAGAGAGAGAGAGAGAGAGAGAGCACACACCCTTTCACTCAACAACCTGTCGGTATGTGTGCACTGTGAGTGTTACACAGTAATAGCTAATAATCCTTAAGAGTCTTCATTATTTTTCCTGTGAAGCGCATTGCGTTGCATTCATGTCTGAAATGTGCTATATGAATAAAGATTGATTTCATATTAGGACCCCTTTAGGTATCAACATTAAAAAGTATATATACAGTGGGGAAAAAAAGTATTTAGTCAGCCACCAATTGTGCAAGTTCTCCCACTTAAAAAGATGAGAGAGGCCTGTAATTTTAATCATAGGTACACGTCAACTATGACAGACAAAATGAGATTTTTTTTCCCAGAAAATCACATTGTATAATTTTTAATGAATTTATTTGCAAATTATGGTGGAAAATAAGTATTTGGTCAATAACAAAAGTGTCTCAATACTTTGTTATATACCCTTTGTTGGCAATGACACAGGTCAAACGTTTTCTGTAAGTCTTCACAAGGTTTTCACACACTGTTGCTGGTATTTTGGCCCATTCCTCCATGCAGATCTCCTCTAGAGCAGTGATGTTTTGGGGCTGTCGCTGGGCCACACGGACTTTCAACTCCCTCCAAAGATGTTCTATGGGGTTGAGATCTGGAGACTGGCTAGGCCATTCCAGGACCTTGAAATGCTTCTTACGAAGCCACTCCTTCGTTGCCCGGGCGGTGTGTTTGGGATCATTGTCATGCTGAAAGACCCAGCCACGTTTCATCTTCAATGCCCTTGCTGATGGAAGGAGGTTTTCACTCAAAATCTCACGATACATGGCCCCATTCATTCTTCCCTTTACACGGATCAGTCGTCCTGGTCCCTTTGCAGAAAAACAGCCCCAAAGCATGATGTTTCCACCCCCATGTTTCACAGTAGGTATGGTGTTCTTTGGATGCAACTCAGCATTCTTTGTCCTCCAAACACGATGAGTTGAGTTTTTACCAAAAAGTTATATTTTCGTTTCATCTGACCATATGACATTCTCCCAATCCTCTTCTGGATCATCCAAATGCACTCTAGCAAACTTCAGACGGGCCTGGACATGTACTGGCTTAAGCAGGGGGACACGTCTGGCACTGCAGGATTTGAGTCCCTGGCAGCGTAGTGTGTTACTGATGGTAGGCTTTGTTACTTTGGTCCCAGCTCTCTGCAGGTCAATCACTAGGTCCCCCCGTGTGGTTCTGGGATTTTTGCTCACCGTTCTTGTGTTCATTTTGACCCCACGGGGTGAGATCTTGCGTGGAGCCCCAGATCGAGGGAGATTATCAGTGGTCTTGTATGTCTTCCATTTCCTAATAATTGCTCCCACAGTTGATTTCTTCAAACCAAGCTGCTTACCTATTGCAGATTCAGTCTTCCCAGCCTGGTGCAGGTCTACAATTTTGTTTCTGGTGTCCTTTGACAGCTCTTTGGTCTTGGCCATAGTGGAGTTTGGAGTGTGACTGTTTGAGGTTGTGGACAGGTGTCTTTTATACTGATAACAAGTTCAAACAGGTGCCATTAATACAGGTAACGAGTGGAGGACAGAGGAGCCTCTTAAAGAAGAAGTTACAGGTCTGTGAGAGCCAGAAATCTTGCTTGTTTGTAGGTGACCAAATACTTATTTTTCACCATAATTTGCTAATCAATTCATTAAAAATGGATTTTTTTTCCTCAATTTGTCTGTCATAGTTGACGTGTACCTATGATGAAAATTACAGGCCTCTCTCATCTTTTTAAGTGGGAGAACTTGCACAATTGGTGGCTGACTAAATACTTTTTTTCCCCACTGTATTTGATGAAACATTGAATTTGGCCTTACTGCTATTAGCCCATAGAAATGCATTGAATAGCAGATTCATACATGGAAAAATACATCAAAGGGAAGTATGTTTTAAAGTGTCTGTCCTATATCTGAGAGGTATAAGAAAGATCAGGAAATCATTTTTATTATATTTTGACCCATATTTAACAACTTTTTTGGGGGTACAATTGTTTTTTCGTTTTTTTTTTAACTGGTACCAGTCTACCTTCAGACGAGTCTTGTGAGCATGATAGAGCAAAACGTTCAGACGCTAGAGACAGTGCCTTCGGAAAGTATTCAGACCCCTTGACTTTTTCGACATTTTGTTACGTTACAGACTTATTCTAAGATGGATTAAATAAATAAAAATCCCCATAATGACAAAGTGAAAACAGGTTGAGAAATTCTTGCAAATGTATTAAAAATAAAAAACTGAAATACCTTATTTACATAAGTATTCAGACCCTTTGCTATGAGACTCGAAAATTGAGCTCAGGTGCATCCTGTTTCCACTGATGATCCTTGAGATGTTTCTACAACTTGATTGGAGTCCACTTGTGGTAAATTCAATCGATTGGACATGATTTGGAAAGGCACACACCTGTCTATATAAGGTCCCACAGTTGGCAGTGCATGTCAGAGCAAAAACCAAGCCAAATCATTATGTTTTTCCAAAGGCTTTGACAAGTGTCAAATTGATCCATTGATGTGGATACTGTAACACTTAGTGTAATTGTATGTTGTTCTATCTGATATAACACTGTAAGTAGCATTTGTGGTATTCAAATGTAGAAAAAGGGACCCGAGACCAGAGAGACTGAGAGAAACTGTTTTTCCCCCCCGAAAAGACAGAGCCTTCCCAGCAATAGATTTCATACCACCTACTCATCTGTCAAAATGAGAGGTCATTAACTGACACAGTTGGTGCGTGGTCAATGGACATTAGGGAAGTAATGATGGGATAAAAACTGATTAAATGTGGTGGAGTGAACAATGAGGGGGAGTTTTCTGCTTTCTAGTCTGTCTATTCTCTCTAACCACCCAGACTAAGACCCAGCCTGACGGCAAGTGTAGCCGATGAAATCATGACAATACATCAAAGCTGGGCTACACTATGAAGAAGGGTATAGTTAGGACAACCCTTGTTCATTGTCACAGTGAACTTAACTGTATAGGTTACAGACTTAAGTAGACAGTAGGCTACTTGAAAGCCTGCTCAATTATGCTAGGCACGAGTGGTGTAGGCTAACTGAAGCCTCTCACAACAGAAGTATTATGTTTTGTGCCTCTACATCAGGGATGGGCAACTGGCGGCCCACGGTTCAATTCTCAAAATGTGGTTGTGCATCAGCAGATCTCTTGTTCTGTCAGTCACTGACAGTCACTCGATTAGCCCATGTCCGCTAAAAATGTTTAGATTAGTAAATTAATCTAAACGGCAACCTATCTAAACTTGTAGTAGGATAAGCATGGTCGATTTACCGACCGGGGGCCCCATTGATCATCAGATATACAGTGCCTTCGGAAAGTATTCAGACCCCTTGACTTTTTCCACATTTTGTTAAGTTACAGCCTTATTCTAAAATGGATTAATGAATACAAATCCTCAGCAATCTACACACAATACCCCATAATGACGAAGCGAAAACAGGTTTTTAGAAATTGTTGCAAATTTATAAAAGATAAAAAACAGAAATACCTTATTTGCATAAGTATTCAGACCCTTTGCTATGAGACCTGAAATTGAGCTCAGGTGCATCCTGTTTCCATTGATCATCCTTGAGATGTTTCTACATCTTGATTGGAGTCCACCTGTAGTAAATTAAATTGATTGTACATTATTTGGAAAGGCACACACCTGTCTATATAAAGGTCCAACAGTTCACAGTGCATGTCAGAGCAAAAACCAAGCCATGAGGTCGAAGGAATTGTCCGTAGATTGTGTCGAGATCTGGGGAAGGGTACCAAAACATTTCTGCAGCATTGAAGGTCCCCAAGAACACAGTTGCCTCCATCATTCTTAAAATGGAAGAAGTTTGGAACCACCAAGACTCTTCCTACAGCTGGCCGCCCGGCCAAACTGAGCAATCGGGGGAGAAGGGCCTTTGTCAGGGAGGTGACCAAGAACCGGATGGTCACTCTGACAGAGATCTAGAGTTCCTCTGAGGAGATGGGAGAACCTTCCAGAAGCACAAAGTACAGTGAGATCCTTGCTGAAAATCTGCTCCAGAACACTCAGGTCCTCAGACTGGGGTGAAGGTTCACCCTCTAACAGGACAACTACCCTAAGCAGACAGCCAAGACAACGCAGGAGTGGCTTCTGGACAGGTCACTGAATGTCCTTGAGTGACCAAGCCAAAGCCCGGACTTGAACCTGATCAAACATCTCTGGAGAGACCTGAAAATAGCTGTGCAGCGACGCTCCCCATCCAACCTGACAGCTTGAGAGGATCTGCAGAGAAGAATGTGAGAAACTCCCCAAATACATGTGTGCCAAGCTTGTAGCGTCATACTCAAGAAGACTTGAGGCTGTAACTACTGCCAAAGGTGCTTCAACAAAGTAATGAGTAAAGGGTCTGAATACTTATGTAAATGTAATATTTCAAAAAAACGGTTTTTGCTTTGTCATTATGGGGTATTGTGTGTAGATTGATGATGAAAAAAAACGATTTAATCAATTTTAGAATAAGGCTGTAACATAACAAAATGTGGAAAAACTCAAGGGGTCTGAATACTTTCCGAAGGCACTGTAATTAAAAACTGCAAACATTTGTTTCCACCCAATGGCAAAATGTGTACAATTGCAGGAAATGAACTGTATCTTCGCTAGGGCCGCTCTGACTGCAGACCCACGAGCCACTGCAACCCCTCATGATGAGTTCCGATTTTTTGTGGCCCCCACCCCCTTCAAAGTTGCCCATCCCTCCTCTACATAACGTTCTTAGTAACCTATGGCATGTGTGTCTACTGTCATGCATAGCATAGTACAGTAGTACACTACATGACCAAAAAGTATGTGGACACCTGCTCGTCGAACATCTCATTCCAAAATCATGGGCATTAATATGGAGTTGGTCCGCCCCTTTGCTGCTATAACAGCTTCCACTCTTCTGGGAAGGCTTTCCGCTAGATGTTGGAACATTAATGCGGGGACTCGCTTCCATTCAGCCACAAGAGAATTAGTGAGGTCGGGCACTGATGTTGGGCAATTAGGCCTGGCTCGCAGTCGGCGTTCCAATTCATCCCAAAGGTGTTCGATGGGGTTGAGGTCAGGGCTCTGTGCAGGCCAGTCAAGTTCTCGACAAACTACCTCTGTATGGACCTCGCTTTGTGCACAGGGCCATTGTCATGCTGAAACAGGAAAATGCCTTCCCCAATCTGTTGCCACAAAGTTGGAAGCACAGAATCGTCTAGAATGTCATTGTATGCTGTAGCGTTAAGATTTCCCTTTACTGGAACTAAGGGGCCTAGCCCGAACCATGAAAAACAGCCTCAGACCATTATTCCTCCTCCACCAAACTTTACAGTTGACACTATGCATTGGGGCAGGTAGCGTTCTCCTGGCATCCGCCAAACCCAGATTCATCTGTCGGACTGCCAGATGGTGAAGCGTGATTCATCACTCCAGAGAACACGTTTCCACTGCTCCAGAGTCCAATGGCGGCTAACTTTACACCACTCCAGCTGATGCTTGGCATTGCGCATGGTGAGCTTAGGCTTGTGTGCGGCTGCTCGGCCATGGAAACCCATTTCATGAAGCTCACAACGAACAGTTATTGTGCAGATGTTGCTTCCAGAGGCAGTTTGGAACTCGGTAGTGAATGTTGCAACCGAGGACAGAGGATTTTTATACGCTACGCGCTTCAGCACTCGGCGGTCCAGTTCTGTGAGCTTGTGTGGCCTACCACTTCGCGGCTGAGCAAGAAGTTTCCACTTCACAATAACAGCACTTACAGTTGACTGGGGAAGCTCTAGCAGTGCAAAAATGTTACGAACTTGTTGGAAAGGTGGCATCCTATGACAGCGCCACGTTGAAAGTCACTGAGCTCTTCAGTAAAGCCATTCTACTGCCAATGTTTGTCTATGGAGATTACATGGCTGTGTGCTCGATTTTATACAACTGTCGGCAACGGGTGTGGCTGAAATAGCCGAATCCACTAATTTGAAGGGGTGTCCACATACTTTTGCATACACTTCCAGTCAAAAGTTTGGACACACCTACTCATTCAAGGGATTTTCTTCATTTTTACTATTTTCTACATTGTAGAATAATAGTGAAGACATCAAAACTATTAAATAACACATATGGAATCATGTAGTAACCAAAAAAGTGTTAAACAAATCAAAATATATTTTAGATTTTAGATTCTTTAAAGTAACCACTTTTTGCCTTGATGACAGCTTTGCACAATCTTGGCATTCTCTCAACCAGCTTCACCTGGAATCCTTTTCCAACCGTCTTGAAGGAGTTCCCACATATGATGAGCACTTGTTGGCTGCTTTTCCTTCACTCTGCGGTCCAACTCATCCCAAACCATCTCAATTGGGTTGAGGTTGGGTGATTGTGGAGGCCAGGTCATCTGATGCAGCACTCCATCACTCTCCTTCTTGGTCAAATAGCCCTTACACAGCATGGAGGTGTGTTGGGTCATTGTCCTGTTGAAAAACAAATGATAGTCCCACTAAGTGCAAACCAGATGGGATGGCGTATTGCTCCAGAATGCTGTGGTAGCAATGCTGGTTAAGTGTGCCTTGAATTATAAATAAATTACTGACAGCAAAGCACGCCCACACCATCACACTTCCTCCTCCATGCTTCACGGTGTGAACCACATGCGTAGATCATCTGTTTACCTACTCTGCGTCTCACAAAGACACAGTGGTTGGAACCAAAAATCTGAAATTTGGACTCATCAGACCAAAGGACAGATTTCCACCGGTCTAATGTCCATTTCTCGTGTTTCTTGGCCCAATCAAGTCTCTTCTTATTGGTGTCCTTTAGTAGTGGTTTCTTTGCAGCAATTCGACCATGAAGGCTTGATTCACCCAGTCTCCTCTGAACAGTTGATGTTGAGATGTGTCTGTTACTTGAACTCTGTGAAGCATTTATTTGGGCTGCAATATGAGGAGCAGTTAACTCGAATGAACTTTTCCTCTGCAGCAGAGGTAACTCTGGGTCTTCCTTTCCTGTGGCGGTCCTCATGAGACCCAGTTTCATCATAGCGCTTGATGGTTTTTTACGACTGCACTTGAAGAAACTTTCAAAGTTCTTGAAATGTTCCATATTGACTGACCTTCATGTCTTAAAGTAATGATGGACTGTCGTTTCTCTTTGCTTATTTGAGCTGTTCTTGCCATAATATGGACTTGGTCTTTTACCAAATAGGGCTATATGCTGTATACCACCCCTACCTTGTCACAACACAACTGATTGGCTCAAATGCATTAAGGAAAGAAATTCCACAAATTAACTATTAACAAGGCACACCTGTTAATTGAAATGCATTCGAGGTGACTACCTCATGAAGCTGGTTGAGAGAATGCCAAGAGTGTGCAAAGCTGTCATCAAGGCACGGGGTGGCTCCTTCGAAGAATCTCAATTATAAAATATATTTGGGTTTGTTTAACACTTTTTTCGTTACTACATGATTCCATCTGTGTTATTTAATAGTTTTGATGTCTTCACTATTATTCTACAATGTAGAAAATAGTAAAAATAAAGAAAAACCCTTGAATGAGTAGGTGTGTCCAAACCTTTGACTTGTACTGTATATAGTGTATGTCTAGTCCCTATGACTATAGGTCTACAGTATTTGGGTGTGACACAAGTAGTGAGCAACCTGTTATCACCGGTTTCGGAATTCAGCCAACTTCTGACAACTGAGGAAGTTATTACCCTACGTAGTAAAACAACATTGCAGGTGTTTATATGGGAGGTGTTTTCACGGGGAAAGCCCGACCATTTATTGTACCTCATAAAGGTTAATTCACAGTTAATTATGGCATATTGATTCAAGCAACACAAGATCTCGTATGAATCGCCGAGCTCGAGGGCGCATCTGTTAGAATACACACGGTAATTTACCTTGTATGTACTTTCGGTGAGCTTGTTCACTTCTTCAGGGTCCCTCGACATGGTTATATCCCTTTAGGCGCCGTTTAAAACAATACAAATGTCCGAATAGACTCCCCAGACAGAATAAATAAAAGTGACACTATCGACTCATCGAATTCCTCATAACCAGCGCATAGCCTGCCGAGAAAGATCCTATTTACCTCGCTTTCCCTACTACAGTAGTCGTTAATGAAAAAGTGAGAGACAATTTCTTCCGGAGGCAAAAGTGAAGCGCAACCGTGCGTTCTCAAAGGACTGTCTGGGTAAAAGCTGAGCTGTCAAACTTCTGCTTCGATTAACAGTGAGTCAGTTGGTAGGAAAGGTAGGCGGGCAGGGTATTATTGTTCGACGTCATTCATTAGAGCGCTATGAAAGGTGACAGTCTACAGTGGACACTGGCAGGTAGAAGGGCGCTCCCTGGAGGCGACCAATGGCCAACCACGTGGGCAGAAAATTTATAATCTATAGAATAATTATAATCCATATCCTATTTATCAATACAAAGATTAATAACTGAAAAACACTGGACACCATTTATTTAGGCTAACCTTCCGTTTCTTTCCAACTCATAGGTAGACATAGGCCTAGCCTAATTCCCTGCCCGCAGTCTCGTTAAATTGAGAAACAAAGCTTTATCAGGCTCAAACCTGTTGCTGCAACCTGACATAATATAGTGATGGGTCGTTCGCGAACGAACGGTTCTTTTTGAACTGATCTTTTTGCTGAACGCCGGGAGCCGAATCGCATCGGGTGAAAGAATCGTTCATTTGTCTCCCTGATTTGCATATTGCTACTATTTTTTGTTTTTGTTTTTCAGGCCATCTAATAATTTGGCCCGGTACAAATGTATTTGAACACGCATTTCACGATCTGACATAATGGTAGCCTACCTTCTGGGCTGTACATTGGAGATTAGCATTTTATTTTCATGGTTCTAGGTCAATTTATAAGCATTTTCAACGAAGAACCGTTTGGGAGCCAAATGTTCCGGCTCTTTTACTTGAATGGAGCCAAAAGTCTAGATAAAGTTCCAAAAAGTGTATCCTTGACGTGGTCATATTTAATTTACAAGTGAAGAGAAGATTCATATCACTAAGAACTACAACAAGCCACATAAATCACAATAAAAATAACACAAGTGTTATAGCAATGTTACAGCAGTGCCTATGTCGAACTCTGATTCAGGACATCCTCGTGATTAGCCTACAATCAACAAGGGAGGTAAGCAATTCAACCGGAGGGAAGTCGCCTTCGACAGCGCAGTAATGGTCTGTCTGACATGCAGTGGAGATTACCGATCACTGCACCTGTACACAGCCCATCTGAAATTAGCCCACCCAACTACCTCATCCCCATATTGTTATTTATTTTGCTCATTTGCACCCCAGTATCTCTATTTGCACATAATCTCTTACACATCTATCATTCCAGTGTTAATACTAATTGTAATTATTTTGCACTATGGCCTATTTATTGCCTTACCTCCATAACTTGCTACATTTGCACACACTGTATATATATTTTCTGTTGTATTTTTGACTTTATGTTTTGTTTTACCCCATATGTAACTCTCTGTTGTTGTTTTTATCGCACTGCTTTGCTTTATCTTGGCCAGGTCGCAGTTGTAAATGAGAACTTGTTCTCAACTGGCTTACCTGGTTAAATAAAGGTTAAATATATATATTTTTTAATCGCTCGATGAATAAAGTCAGAAGAGTACTAGGGCAGGGCCAAGGACATCTAATCCATTATATGTTGTCCCTATCTGTCCAACAGGTATCTGCTGTCCCTGGATGGGATATTACCACAACAACATACAGTTCCATCACTATCCACCAGATGTCAGTCGCTGCCACGTTTTTACAGTTCAATTCAGTGCCTGGTGATGGTAGGAGAGGGTGTGCGGGAACATCTACAAGCCTAATACAAAGTAATCTAATTTTAGAACATAGTCTGAACACTCAACCTTTACATGGAACGATCTAAAGGTCATTTCTGGCCTTCCCTTGTTGGATGTTGCTTGCCTAGAAAGGTATTATCTTTCCCCTATGCTGGATTTGCTATGACTATTACATGCATTGCATCACTTTTGGGCATGTGATTTGACAACACTAACAAATCTATTTGGTTCACTTACCCTCAAATCAAGGAGAGGAAGAGAAATGCCATGCATATAGATTTTAAAATAAAATTTACAGAACCTTTGCCTGTAAATGTCAGTTGAAGTCGAAGCCTGGAGTTTGTGCCCAGGGAGAGACCCAGAGCAGATAGGATAGAATGTGATATGAGTCCAGGGCCTTTGATTCTATTTGGACTATTGTATTCCCACACCGCCATTTTCCTTTCAGATGACAATGACATGCTTTATTATTTCCTGAATCGATATTAAAGTTGGAATCCATTGCGGTCAAACTGCCATGTCCATTTGCGGTATTACAACAACAAAGACGTTACTTCAAACAACAAACACTGTTCTTTCCCCCGCAGACATCAGTGCACGCTCGATAGAACAGCTGAGTATGTACTAGGCCTACAATTATTATGTTTTACCACGACGCTGGATGCTCGTCTCCTCTGTTTGAAAACAATAACAAATTCACCTTTCGCGGATCTCTGTTGGAATGGGAAAGACATATCTCTCTTTGTGTAATTAATGGAAAGTCCTTGAGGCGCTAATACCTCAAGGTTTTGTCAATGTGGTTTGGAATGCACCTCTGGACTGAGTAAATCAGTTAACATGACATCATGAAAACCTTCACATTTTTTTTATGTCTTTGAAAGTAAATGGCCTATGCATAGATATTATTAATAGCGGGTTGCCTCAGTGCAGATGTAACAGCTTTATGATCAAAATGATTATACTGCAGTACTGCACATACAGTTTGGCTGATATAGGAAAATAATAATAATAATACACTACCGGTCAAAAGTTTTAGAACACCTACACATTCAAGGGTTTTGCTTTATTGTAGAATAATAGTGAAGACATCAAAACGATGAAATAACACATATGGAATCATATAGTAACCAAAAAAAGTGTTAAACAAATCAAAATATATTTTATATTTGAGATTCTTCAAATAGCCACCCTTTGCCTTGACGACAGCTTTGCACACTCTTGGCATTCTCTCAACCAGCTTCACCTGGAATGCTTTTCCAACAGTCTTGAAGAAGTTCACACATATGCTGAGCACTTGTTGGCTGCTTTTCCTTCACTCTGTGGTCCGACTCATCCCAAACCATCTCAATGTGGTTGAGGTCTGGGGATTGTGGAGGCCAGGTCATCTGATGCAGCACTCCATCACTCGCCTTCTTGGTAAAATAGCCGTTACACAGCCTAGAGGTGTGTTGGGTCATTGTCCTGTTGAAAAACAAATGATAGTCCCACTAAGCGCAAACCAGATGGGATGGCGTATCGCTGCAGGATGCTGTGGTAGCCATGCTGGGTAAGTGTGCCTTGAATTCTAAATAAATCACAGACTGTGTCACCAGCAAATTTTTCAACTTCTATAAACCAAAGCTTATTTTGTCCTTTCCTAACACTCCAACACAACAATTCCAGTCACTGCATTCACCATGAATTAACAAAAACTGTATTGTCATACCAGAAGTGATGTATTTTTCTGTGAAAACCATTTGTAACTCCACAATACTGTTTTGTGAGTTTAGGAACAATAGTGTTCCACAGTTTTGTCCAAGCAAGCTGGTGATCTCCATACCCTCATTGTCCTCTCCCTCTCTCATTGTTTACATCTTGCTGTCTAACTCAAGGACGAGTTTCCATCAGTGCTGAGTGAATAGACACTGACAGTGGTGCTGATAGTGCAAAAGCAGTTAGCTTTCAGAAGAGCGCCTAACTATTGTTAATCCAGCAAGGCCGCCTAGCTCCTATTGAGACTTGCTTTTCTTGCCTTTCTTCACAGAAATGTTTAATAAAGCAGCAGTGAGTGAAATGACACCTAGGATGAAACTTTGCGTATTGTTTATGTGACAACTAGGATCCAGTCAGTACCGAAATTAGCCAGTCCTGAAATACTTGTGTATTTTACGCAATGCACCTACCCATACACCTCTCCCAATCCCAGTCCTAGTTGGTTATAGTGTGTGCAGGTGTTTGTTCCAGCGTAGCACTAAGACATCTGATTCCACTAAAGGTGATCCAGATGGAGGCCATTATAAGTTGATCATTTTGATCAGCTATGTTGGGTTGAAGCAGTATCCTGCACTCACAGCAGCCCTCTGAGTATGGAGACCTCTGTCTTAGACTGTGTAACAGTGTGTCCAACACGTACAGTAGTACAATATGATTATTTTTCGTGACCTTTTGGTCCAAGTTCTTCACATGTTCTTTGTAACCTTTTGGTCCATTTGTAAACTGTCTCAAAATGATCTAAATGGAGTAATTTGCAAAACTGAGTGTTCTAATATGCAAGTCTTGCAACCCGTTCCCAACCCAGTCCAATTTGAGGAACACCAAGCATCAGGACACATCGTGCTGTACCTCCAGCAATTAAAACAGTGAGATCTAGTTAGTATGAGATGAACTGAGCTGCAAGCAGAACACAGGCAGCAAGCAGCAACCCATTATGCTTGGATCTATTTCTGCTGTCAACAAAGTAATTATTAGACCACTGGCAAAATACAGATTTTTGTTGAAAAGGGAATACATTAAGGCACTGTATCCATGCTCTGAGAACACTCAGTGCGGCAGCCATCTTCTCAAAATTGCATAGCCCACTCGATTAGAGTGCACTTGTAGACACGAGAAGCTGTGATTCTGAGGTTCATCAACCAGTCATGGAAAGGTACAGAAGTACAGCCACCACTTAATTAGAGGAGAAGAATTTCAAGGCACAGCATTAAAGTAAATAGAATATAGAATAGCCTTTTGTGTCTCTGTTTCAAGGTGTATACATACCTCTCTAGGATGCTCAAGGTGCTGTTGTTTTAGTTGAAAAATGTCTCAAACTTAATATGTGTCACGCCCTGGCTCTGGGACTCTGTTATGTTGAGCCAGGGTGTGTTGTTTCTTTGTGTTTTGTGTGCTAGGGTGATAGTCTAGTTTTGTATTTCTATGTTGGCCAGGGTGGCTCCCAATCAGAGACGGCTGTAGCTCGTTATCTCTGATTGGGAGCCATACTTAGGTAGCCATTTGGCATTCATTTGGTGTGGTTTCTTGTTCCGTGTTGGTTTGTGTATGTAACCAAGGACGTCACGTTATCGTTTTGTTCGTGTGATCATCATTATTTAAATAAATATGTTCGCATTCCACGCTGCGCCTTGGTCCTCCTCCTTCGACGATCGTGACAGAAGAAACCACCAAAACTGGACCAAGCAGCGTGTCCAGGAGCCATCGCCAGGGGAATCTCTAGCGGATCTCCTGTGCCACCTCGACTGGATCACGCCGTGTGAGGAGGAGAGAGGCTGGAGTTGGAAGCAGAAGAGCGAGAGTTGGGCGAGAACTATGGAGGCCTGGTCCACGGGGAGGAGAGACTCCCAGAACATTTTTAGGGGGGGCTCACGCCGTGGACGACGGGGCAGCAGGAGGACGCGATAGAGCGGTTAGTAGAGGAGGCCGCCAGGTTACGGGGGCCACTGGTCACAAAAGGGGAGGAAAGTGTAGAGGCACGGTGAGAGGTACTGGGGTGTGTTACCAGTCCGGTCCGGCCCGTTCCTGATCCCCGCGTAGGGCCAGTGGTGTGTGGCCCCAGTACGGTCCGGCCTGTTCCTGTCCCTCGCACCGAGCCTGTGGTGCGCGTCGTCAGCCCGGTCCGGCCTGTTCCTGCTCCCCGCACCAAGCCAGTGGTGCACGTCGTCAGCCCGGTCCGGCCTGTTCCTGCTCCCCGCACCAAGCCAATGGTGCGCGTCGTCAGCCCGGTCCGGCCTGTTCCTGCTCCCCGCACCAAACCAGTGGTGCGCTTCGTCAGCCCGGTTCGGCCCGTCCCTGCTCCCCGCACCAAGCCAATGGTGCGCGTCGTCAGCCCGGTCCGGCCTGTTCCTGCTCCCCGCACCAAACCAGTGGTGCGCTTCGTCAGCCCGGTTCGGCCCGTCCCTGCTCCCCGCACCAAGCCTGTGGTGCGCGTCGTCACCCGTGCCTGTTCCACCGGTGCCTGGTCCGGCACCGGTCAGCTGCTCCACTCCGGAGCTAGAGCAATCCGCTCCACCAGTGTTCAGTCCAGCTCCGGCCAGCAGGGCCAGACCGGACCAGGGGCGCTTTGGGGGGTTGGTTGGAGGGTGGGGGTCAAGCCCGGAGCCGGAACCGCCTCCGAGGAGGAATGCCCACCCGGCCCTCCCCTGTTCGGTTTATGTTTGGCGCGGTCGCAGTCCGCGCCTTTGGGGGGGCTGTCACGCCCTGGCTCTGGGACTCTGTTATGTTGAGCCAGGGTGTGTTGTTTCTTTGTGTTTTGTGTGCTAGGGTGATAGTCTAGTTTTGTATTTCTATGTTGGCCAGGGTGGCTCCCAATCAGAGACGGCTGTAGCTCGTTATCTCTGATTGGGAGCCATACTTAGGTAGCCGTTTGGCATTCATTTGGTGTGGTTTCTTGTTCCGTGTTGGTTTGTGTATGTAACCAAGGACGTCACGTTATCGTTTTGTTCGTGTGATCATTATTTAAATAAATATGTTCGCATTCCACGCTGCGCCTTGGTCCTCCTCCTTCGACGATCGTGACAATATGTATTTTTTTTTAATGAAAACTTTTTTGCCTCCTTCAAACTTGTGTGCCTTACATATCCTCGAGGAGAAGGTGACCCTGAAAGCTATTTTGTATTTTTCTCTGTTATAAAGCAGTGGCTGTTTTCATTCTATGGTTTTCTAGATGCAATACCCTGTTCAAATAGTAACCTTGAATACTCCCCCATAATAAAAGCGTATTGAAAGAGTTCTGTATCATATCACATCTGAAATGAATGTATGTGTATGGAGCAGTTAGCACCAAACAAATCCCCATTTCATTTATTGAGCATTGATTTATCCATGCCAGACTGTTTCAAAGCTAGCCAGGATGCCAGACTATTTCTGCATTCATCAACGCTACATCCATTCCATCATTTCCATGCCCACCCAAACACACTGGCCCTCTCCCACATAGACCACTTCAAAGCTAAAATGTTGTAACACATTGAGTAATCTGAGATTCATTCCTATCGATGAACAATATTTTCTCACAGAAAAATGACACGTGTAGGATGACTGGTATTGACATTCAGAAGCTAATATATCTTGCACCAATGCACACAGCCAACCTGCCAGTGGGGGCATACAGCCCCAGCCTCTGTGATTGCTTTGATAATATTGCAGTGAGAGCCTTGCAGTGTGAACATTTCATAACATGAGTGAACTAACACTGAGGGAAAGTCCACTGGGATCCACTGGAGGATGAGTCTGGGGCTCTCCCCCAGCTATATATTATTTTCAAATGCATTTAGTAAACAAGGTAGAGCCAGATGTAGCGCTCGTTTAGTTAGATTCATTTGGGGGTATGGAATGCCTCAACCCTTCTCCTTCTTTCCTTCCTTCCTCCCATCCCTCCGTTCTTTGAGGTAACCACTGATCTAACACAGCCCAATAGCAGACATAGAGTCATTCAACACTGGTCACTTTAATAATGTTTACATACTGCTTTACCCACTTTATACTGTATGTTTATACTGTATTCTAGTCATGGGTCATCCTATATACAGTAACTACTCATTATATATATATATATACAAAAGTATGTGGACACCCCTTCAAATTAGTGGATTCGGCTATTTCAGCCACACCCATTGCTGATAGGTGTATAAAATCAAACACACAGCCATGCAATCTCCATAGACAAACATTGGCAGTAGAATGGCCTTACTGAAGAGCTAAGTGACTTTCAACATGGCACAGTCATAGGATGCCACCTTTCCAACAAGTCGATTCGTAAAATTTCTGCCCTGCTAGAGCTGCCCCGGTCAACTGTAAGTGCTGTTATTGTGTAGTGGAAATGTCTAGGAGCAACAACGGCTCAGCTGCGAAGTGGAAGGCCACACGAGCTCACAGAATGGGACCGCAGAGTGCTGAAGTGTGTAAAAATTGTCTGTACTCTGTTGCACCACTCACTACCGAGTACCAAACTGCCTCTGGAAGCAACATCAGCACAATAACTGTTCGTCGGGAGCTTCATGAAATAGGTTTCCATGGCTGAGCAGCTGCACACAAGCCTAAGATCGCCATGCACAATGCCAAGCATTGGCTGGAGTGGTGTAAAGCTCACCACCATTGGACTCTGGAGCAGTGGAAACGCGTTCTCTGGAGTGATGAATCACGCTTAACCATCTGGCAGTCCGACGGATTAATCAGGGTTTAGCAGATGCCAGGAGAACGCTGCCTGCCCCATTGCATAGTGTCAACTGTAAAGTTTGGTGGAGGAGGAATAATGGTCTGAGGCTGTTTTTCATGGTTCGGGCTAGGCCCCTTAGTTCCAGTGAAGGGAAATCTTAACGCTACAGCATACAGTACAATGACATTCTAGACAATTCTGTGCTTCCAACTTTGTGGCAACAGTTTGGGGAAGGCCCTTTCCTGTTTCAGCATGACAATGCCCCCGTGCACAAAGCGAGTTCCATACAGAAATGGTTTGTCGAGATCGGTGTGGAAGAACTTTACTGGCCTGCACAGAGCCCTGACCTCAACCCCATCGAACACCTTTGGGACTGTGAGCCAGGCCTAATCGCCCAACATCAGTGCCCGACCTCACTAATGCTCTTGTGGCTGAATGGAAGCAAGTCCCCACAGCAATGTTCCAACATCTAGTGGAAAGCCTACCCAGAAGAGTGGAGGCTGTTATAGCAGCAAAGGGGGGACCAACTTCATATTAATACCCATGATTTTGGAATGAGATGTTCGACGAGCAGGTGTCCACATACTTTTGGTCATGTAGTGTATATTCCAGACACTGACTGCTCGTTCTGATATTTCTTATATTCATTATTTTTACTTTTTGTATTGTGTGCGTATTGTTTTGTATTGCTAGGTAGCTCAGTGGGTAAGAGCGTTGTGCCAGTAACCGAAAGGTCGCTGGTTCTAATCCCCGAGCCGACTAGGTGAAAAATCTGTCTGTGCCCTTAAGCAAGGCACTTAACCCTAATTGCTCCTGTAAGTCGCTCTGGATAAGAGCGTCTGCTAAATGACTAAAATATAATGTAAATTACTACACTGTTGCAGCTAGACACACAAGCATTTTACTTCACCTTGGATAACATCTGCAAATCTGAGTACGTGACCAATAAACTTTGATTTGACAGCAAGGGTTCCATAACAGCATGTTACACCAACCCAGTCATGTTAGATCAGCGATTATTCCAAGCAAGTAATTGAAAATGACCCTAGAGATCAGTCTCCACAAGGAATTGCCTTAAAGGAGAAGTTTACTTTATGAAGTGCAGACACTTTTTTTAAAAGCAATTTCACTTGTTTTTGAGAAACTTACCCAAACCAGTGATACACACGTAAAATGTATGCAGGCATGACTGTAAGTTGCTTTGGATAAAATCGTCTGCTAAATGGCATATATTATATTATTATTACTTCTTCATGCTCATTCTACAGTGTCAGGGCTTAGAGAAAAACATGAACAAAAGCTCCAAAAACACACAAATATGTCCTTTCAGAAACGGCAACACTCTCAGTATAGTGATGCAGGTCTTTAGATGTTGTACACATGCAATTGTGTCATTATTAACGTTTTCAGCAACGTTATATTCCATTTTGTGCGACTCGAGAGGTTTCCCCTATCCATCTGTGATATTTCTCTGCATAGCCTCCGCGAGCCAATGCTAACTAGCGTTAGCGCAATGACTGGAAGTATATGGTATCTGCTATGGGGATGTAGATAAAGGGCCACATTCCCAATGTATCCCTTTTAGCACTTTGGGACTTCTTGGGAATGCAGGTTTAAACCAGCAGTGTTCAGATTCTAGAGTCAACTAGAGTCAAGCACAGATACAGCACATTTCCATTGTACAAAAAGGTGCTACCTAAAACCTAAAAGGGTTCTTCGGCTGTCCCCATAGGAGAACCCTTTGAAGAACGCTTTTTGGTTCCAGGTAGAACCCTTTTGAGTTCCATGTAGAACCCTTTCCACAGAGGATTCTACATGGAAACCAAAAGAGTTCTACCCGGAACCAAAAATGGTTCTACCTGAAGAACCCTTTTGGAACCCTTTCTTCTAATAGTGTACTTACACTGACTTCATTGCCATTGAATGCCTGCCTTGTCATAGCCTATAATCTATGTGCATGTGAAAACACAGAGGTGAATCCGTTTAGATGGCTCGTCTGCTCCACAGAGATATGATAATTACAACACTTTACATGGAAATCCTCCTGGAATTTGGTCTTTTTGATCGTGTCAACCAACTCTACAGTCACAGACAGCTAGCTGCATCGAACGGATCCTCAGTAGTGTTTTCAGACTTGAGAGGGAGTGCTGTCTGTCTGACTACAAAGAGATCATTGATCATTGAGGAGTCCTGAGACCGTATTCATGAAGTGTCAATAATGCTGTTCTAGGATCCGTTTTGCCTTTTAGATCATAATGAATATGATTAAATGAACAGTGGGGACCTGATCCTAGATCAGCATATGACACGCTTTATGAATGTGAAAGGGTTTTTACACTATTAATCACTTCCCTTTCTGCCATTCATGCAGACGGCAACCGCTTACTAATTATGAGAGCTTGTTTTTCCTCATAGGCTCAGGCTAATTGCTGTGGTCCAATACCCATGGAGATAGCTAACTACTGTATGTTCAAAGCAGACGTGTGACAGACAAGGGACACTTGTTGTGTTTCAAGTCTTACCTCCCTCTCGTTTGATCACAAATGTTGTTTTGACGGCAGGAGCTGAACACATGACAAAACTCTCCATGTGAACAATGCACGTCCTTCATTTGACTGTCTGACAGCGTGTGTGGGTGTGCGTGTGTGTGCACACATCTCTCTCTGTGTGGGTGACTGAAAGATAATTTCAATAGAACACTGTTCTTTAATGTTTAATGTTTTTGATGTGTGTATGAAATATTCTGCTTTTACTGGGGTGAGCTGAGGACCTCACTTACACACAGATGAGATAGATAAGAGATGAGGTAGTTCACGGCGATGCAAGGAGCCCCTACAGAGATATACTCCCACTGCCGCTCCCTCTTTCATAGAGATATTATGTCAAGAGCAGCCTGTGTGATCCTCATTGTGGAAGTGCGTAGATAGTCGTCAGAGGAGCCATCACAGATAGTGAATGGGGAATCAGGGAGAGTACACTCTGTGGGGTTTGTTAATAGGAAGATACAGTAGAGGAAGTGAAGAAGTACTCTTGAGGTGTGTGGGGGTTGTGTTGGGAGAGTGTGTGTGTGTGTGTGTGTGTGAGAAAGTGCAGGTGACATGTTTACAAAGAATACTATTTTGGGCAGCCTCTCCAAAGCTAGCGGAAATAATAAATGATCCCTTGTGATTGGCTGTAGAAGAGGGTGTGTAGTTAAAGGGCAATTCCGCCACTTTTGAACCTCATATAATCTCCAGCACCAAACCAGTGTTTACATATGTGAAAACAGCGAGTTTCTGTGATCTGTGGTTAAAAAGATAAGAAGGTTCTAAAAAAACACCTCTCTGTGACATCACAGGGTACCATTAAAAGTAAAAAACTGTTATTTTCAAAACCTACATCGAGTTTCTAGGCAAAGGCAGGGTATTTCCGTGCTCCCCATGAACCAACCGACACTCAAGCTACATGCTGTGCTACCTTGAGAAAAACAACTTCCAGAGTAGAGTACGACCTACCAGTTATTCATTATGTAGAATCTGTTAGCTTCAAGTTGCCCTTGAGTCTCCTGGAGGAGCCTTGGCATCCAGACTGATTCAGACTTACCCACTCACATCAATCATGGGCACAGTGGGCACCGTGAGGACAGTGTAGATTGGATGATGGGCAGCAACACAGCTCTTCCAAGCTGTGCCCGTCCACACTTCAACTTGTACCTACTGTGCCATGTTTCAGACATCTGCCTCAATGTTTACTTTCCATAAAGCCTGACTGAAATATATTCTACAATGACAATTACCAGGCACTCACTTGTTTTGACTTCCATTTCACTGTGTGTGAGAATGTGTTGTTCAATGCATGTGTTCATTCGTGCATAGTAACTCCTTACTTCTATATCTGGGACAATCACTTCTAGTTCTTTACACAGCTGTAGAGAGGATGTATTTACCGAAACACACGTATGACTGAGGTACCCATATTTGTTCCAAAACACTTCCAACGCACACACACACACACACACACACACACACACACACACACACACACACACACACACACACACACACACACACACACATACACACGCACACACACTCACAACACTACACACACCCTACATCTGCCACCTCCACAAAACATACCTACTGTATTTGAACAATCACCAATGCCACATGCATCACCAGCAACCCATCACCAGCAACCCATCACCAGGCAAAGCACACGCATGAAAGCCCAGCTGTTCCACACAGCCTCCTGGGCCCTCTCTCCCAACCAGAGCACATCGGAGGAACATATGGGACTATGAGAGTGGATTGACCTTGTGCAGCTGGGAGGTTAATCTTGGGTAAATCACAGTACCTTACCTGTCTGTCTCTGGCCCTCTGCCATCCATCCGCTCACTACCGTGCTTTAATATGATCTCATCTCACCGTGATGAAAACGCAAGTAGACATTTATCGGGATGGAATCTTGTCCTGGAGGCAGAGCTGACTGAGCGGTTTCCGCTAGATGGACCAGCCGCAAAGTCAAAATTGGCTATTTATCGTAAAGAATTATGAAAACTAAAATTAGCTGTTTGGTCTTAATTTAAGCTTAGGCTCAGGCATTAGGGTTAGCAGTGTGGTTAAAGTTAGGGTTAAGGTTAGGATTAGGTTTAAAATCAGATTCTATGACTTCTGGATGTTCCAGCTAGGGACCTCCAGTACATGAGTCATCTCAATAAATGGCAACCTGCGATGAAAACCTGCAGTAAAGTCACGTCACAAGGAGCAAATGCTTTGTATTTTATCACGTATTATTCCCAGGAATCACCAATGATATCATACATGGTTTGTATGTATATGGTTATAATAGTAATTGAGGCCTTTCTTTCCAACCAGAAATGACATGGTCATCATGAGTAATCGTTTTTCTGACCCAAACTAACCACACCCACAGAATTAAAGAAAACATCATATTATAAAGTATATACTGTATATATTATAGAATCTCTATGACCATGTCTATCCATCCCCCGCCCCTTCTATAAGCTTCATTCTGGTCTTTTGCTCGGGGAACACTCTCCTTTATGGCTTGATTCTGAGTGAGATGGGTCCAGGGCCCTGACCAACCAGGGAGCTCAGGAAATTCACATTCATAAACAGTTGAGCAGGCTCTATAAATAAACACTTAAATGGCTTTACGGTCGGGGTCAGATCTGTTTCCTGATGAAAGTCAGATGATCTGTAAATGTCACAGCAGAGAGAGGGCTTAACCGTCCCAGGGCAAGCCTGTGTGTGTGTGCCCTTGTGTGTGTCCTTGTGTGTGCCTGTGTGTGTGTGCCTGTGTGTGTGTGTGTGTGTGTGTGTGTGAGGTGTATCCCAAGTTGACCCCAGGTCAGTGTATTGGTAATCTCCTCCAGGCTCTGGGCAATAGGCACAGTGGGTAGGGGAGTAGGATGGGTGTACAGAACAGTCCTGTCCAGTATTTAGTGATATAGATCCAGTGATCTAGTTAATGCCCTCATCCGCAGCCTACCAGGCAGATGTAGTATCCTCGGCCTACCAGCTGGATGTAGTATCCTCGGCCTACCAGGCAGATGTAGTATCCTCAACCTACCAGGCAGATGTAGTATCCTCAGCCTCCCAGGCGGATGTAGTATCCTCAGCCTCCCAGGCGGATGTAGGATCCTCAGCCTACCAGGCAGATGTAGACGCAATAGTTTCCACAGAGAGCTAGAGGATCACACTACGCTTCTCCATCTCTCATATACTGTATTATACTGTATAGTCATATGTTATCAAGATGTTACAGAAATATGTAAATTACACGTGATTTAGATTTGTGTGCACTTCCTGGAAAACAACATTTCAAACTTTTTCTCTCTCTCTGTAAGAAGCCACTCATCCTGGCTTTAAAATCCTTCTCATGTTGTCTGTCTTTGTTCCAGGTAATTATGATCAAAGTGGTGCAGTATCAAAATCCAATCAAAAATCAAGAAATCCAATTTCCGATTTCATATGGACCAATGGTTAGTGATTAAAATGGCAGCGTTTTTTCTAATTGCTGAAATAAATAGAACACTTCTAATGAGGCCACAACATGATCATTGTCTGTATGGTTGTCTTGGGCTACAGCTGACACATTTATGAAGTGTTGATGAATGTGCATTGCCTCTAAACTTATCAAAGTAAGTGTCCAACATGTTCTCATTGGAAATGTTCAAAATAATGACATCTAACTGTTGAAGTTTCTTATATGTCACCCAAGCTGACATATGATTTATACACTATGTCACTGTAATGATATGTTATTGCTGATGTTTTTTCTAAATTGAGACATAGCACAAATCTACAGAAGTTCAACCTTTCATTTCCCGCCATTACACAGTACTATCTTTTGAAATACATTGTTGAGTCACATTAATTTGAGTGTTTTAAAGAGTAACATTAATGTATTTCTGGTTTCATGCCTTCTGCTTCGCTTTTTTCTTTTGAACACACAAACTAACAAAATATGAACAGCTCAGATAAAAGAGAAGGGGGGTGCTTAGAAAAATAGGCAAATTTAAAAACAAAATGGCAGCCAGATGGAGAGAAGGCCAGGGCAAAAATCTGAAGAGTTCTTTATGAATCCTCATTTCGTGAGAGCTGTTGAGGCCGAAGGCAGTGTGTGGGTCTGCCTAATAGTCGGAGAGATCCAAGTAGCCTAAAAAACGGCAGCAGGCAGCACAAACCAAAACCTAGTTCTATAGTCTGCAATGCAATGCCTTGGAGAGGTCCTACTGCTGTTCAATGCCTTTATCCTACAGACTCTAATAATCACCAGGGCCAAAGGAGCTTCTCTGCAGTCTGAAATCAAGTTTTATCTCCCGGTCACGAAGCGAAGCGCCGGGTCTCGTCTATTCCTCGCTCTCTTCGTCTCCTCAAAGGACCGTCTGTCTGAGAGCGCTATAATTCTTTAATTGAGCCCTTTAAATCTCTATTCTTCACCTAGCAGTGATGGGATGCCGAGTAATTGTGAGCCTCGGTGCCAATGTCATCCGCAGAGCAATATACAGTGGGGGGAAAAAAGTATTTAGTCAGCCACCAATTGTGCAAGTTCTCCCACTTAAAAAGATGAGAGAGGCCTGTAATTTTCATCATAGGTACACGTCAACTATGACAGACAAAATGAGAAAATAAAATCCAGAAAATCACATTGTAGGATTTTTAATGAATTTATTTGCAAATTATGGTGGAAAATAAGTATTTGGTCAATAACAAAAGTTTCTCAATACTTTGTTATATACCCTTTGTTGGCAATGACACAGGTCAAACGTTTTCTGTAAGTCTTCACAAGGTTTTCACACACTGTTGCTGGTATTTTGGCCCATTCCTCCATGCAGATCTCCTCTAGAGCAGTGATGTTTTGGGGCTGTCGCTGGGCAACACGTACTTTCAACTCCCTCCAAAGATTTTCTATGGGGTTGAGATCTAGAGACTGGCTAGGCCACTCCAGGACCTTGAAATGCTTTTTACGAAGTGTGTTTGGGATCATTGTCATGCTGAAAGACCCAGCCACGTTTCATCTTCAATGCCCTTGCTGACGGAAGGGGGTTTTCACTCAAAATCTTACGATACATGGCCCCATTCATTCTTTCCTTTACACGGATCAGTCGTCCTGGTCCCTTTGTAGAAAAACAGCCCCAAAGCATGATGTTTCCACCCCCATGCTTCACAGTAGGTATGGTGTTCTTTGGATGCAACTCAGCATTCTTTGTCCTCCTAACACGACGAGTTGAGTTTTTACCAAAAAGTTCTATTTTGGTTTCATCTGGCCATATGACATTCTCCCAATCCTCTTCTGGATCATCCAAATGCACTCTAGCAAACTTCAGACGGGCCTGGACATGTACTGGCTTAAGCAGGGGGACACGTCTGGCACTGCACAATTTGAGTCCCTGGCGGCGTAGTGTGTTACTGATGGTAGGCTTTGTTACTTTGGTCCCAGCTCTCTGCAGGTCATTCACTAGGTCCCCCCGTGTGGTTCTGGGATTTTTGCTCACCGTTCTTGTGATCATTTTGACCCCACGGGGTGAGATCTTGCGTGGAGCCCCAGATCGAGGGAGATTATCAGTGGTCTTGTATGTCTTCCATTTCCTAATAATTGCTCCCACAGTTGATTTCTTCAAACCAAGCTGCTTACCTATTGCAGATTCAGTCTTCCCAGCCTGGTGCAGGTCTACAATTTTGTTTCTGGTGTCCTTTGACAGCTCTTTGGTCTTGGCCATAGTGGAGTTTGGAGTGTGACTGTTTGAGGTTGTGGACAGGTGTCTTTTATACTGATAAAAAAAATATATATATACTTGCTTGTTTGTAGGTGACCAAATACTTGTTTTCCACCATAATTTGCAAATAAATTCATTAAAAATCCTACAATGTGATTTTCTGGATTTTATTTTCTCATTTTGTCTGTCATAGTTGACGTGTACCTATGATGAAAATTACAGGCCTCTCTCATCTTTTTAAGTGGGAGAACTTGCACAATTGGTGGCTGACTAAATACTTTTTTTCCCCACTGTACGTAGCCTACACTCCATCCATTGTGCTTGGGAAGTGGAGTGGGGCGACTGGCCTACTGGGTAATAACATGGAGTTAAACCCTTTCAAGTGATGCACTTTTAGCCTGAAGTAGGTGTCATTACATCTGCATCTACTCTAGCACTTATTTCATTTAATTCCTAATACTGTACTATCGTGACTAGTGCTGAACCCCCTAAGTCTATTCCTATGGGGGAAATACTCAGTAGCTGATGCATACTGTTTAAATGCAATAATAGCAGCAGCACGTCCCCACTCTCTCAAAGATCCAGATGAATAATTTCATTGTCGGATACAAAAATGTACATATCTCCCTCTACATCTGTGAGCTGTAATAGCTACATGCCAATCTGAATTAGATTTGCGTAGGTTTGTGTAGGTAGTGCTGTCATTTGTCGCAGAATACATCACAAAACCCAGTTTTAAACTCACCAATAGAATATGCCCCTAGCAACTATTGGCAAAGAAAGAAGGAAGAAACCTGGAAAGAATCTTTTGAGATTGAAAAATAGCTCTTTCTCTACTGGCCTGCCAGTCATAGAGTAGACAAGTAATATGTCACCGTATGACATATAGCTGACTACAATAGTAAAACGTCCTTATTTTTACATATTCTTATGAGACCATATTGGAAATGTGGTCTCATAAGCAGAGTGTGCTCTACCTCCATCTCCACAGCACTTGTCAAAAAGCTATAATTTACTGAACTACTATTTCCATCCTCTTGTTTATAGTCAGTAATTGGGCATCATTTACAATGCAATCGCAATGTGAACCCTGGGGTGCTGCGGGAACACATGAATTAAGCAATAGTGCCAACCGTGACAGCGCCAGCGGAGAACAAGGAAAGAGGAGAGGAGAGCTCTCGAACGCAACGTAACGTGCCCTACATTACCACTGCTGCTTCCCATAATCCACTGAGGCCGATTTTTCATTTCCACCTGGAAGGCTGCCAACCAGAGGATTTCTCTGCTGTTGATAACATTCCACGGATGGAGAGAGAGAGAGGGAAAGAGAGAAAACATCCATTCATATCCTCTGGGTTTGTTCAGGACTGAAGACGACATGGACTCATTGCACACAACATGACACCTCTACTGTCTTTGTGTGACAAATAAGACAGGACAATATTGTGTTACGAAGTGTACAATCACGTTCTGGCAGCTTACAAGCCTTATGAAACATGAGGGATTGGTCATATTTTTGGATGTGTTTGGGTATGAGTAATCTGTATTGATAGAAGGGGAGTCATTTTATTAAGGCATTATGAATAGCTACTGACCCAAGGTTACCTTAACAGGACAAGGCTGGACATTATCAGGTTTATCCTCACATGGGACTATATATATTCCTACTACAGTGAAATAGCCAACACATGTGAGTATACAGTATTTAGTATAGTTTGATTACAAGGAGGGTATGTTGCATTATCTTTCACGTCTTTCAATATTACAAGGGAGGTCCATTCTCCCCTTTCTCCCTGCACCAGCCTCCACTGCACACCACAGCTGACCCGTGAATCTATTCAACACTTGAACTCTTTCAGATGTCACGATTTTCAGGCAATTGTTCGTATTTGGATTTTGAATATTTTATTAGGTGCAAGAGGACATCCAACCACACTGCATGGAGACACAGAACATACATGGTAGATGAAGATGAGGTTAAAGCAACAGCTGAATCATTTTTTGTTTCTCATTTATCTTTTCACAATTCCAAGGTTGCATTGTAGAAAAAAAAATACAAATGATATTTGCTGAACTTAAAGATGGAATCCACAGTAGGGGAAAGCAGCACCACTGGCCATCCCACCACCATTGTTATTGTTTTGTTACGCCGCATTGTGAAAAAAATAAAAAGTTGTGCAAGGTTAAATCCAGTGTTCGTTGTTTGCAATAACTTCTTTGTTGTTGTGATATCACAAACGGACGTGGCAGTTTCACCAGATTCCAGCTTTATGGTTTGAATCATCCGCAAACAAAAAGCACATTCGGTGCAACAAAAAAAAAGGCAATTGAACATTAAAAAAAAAAAGTCCTTCTTTCACTAACATTCTGATTGAAATAGTGATTCAGTGTCGGCAAACAAACTAACCCATGAGCAGAAATGCTAATAAAATACAATAAAACCGTCAGTTACATTTATATAACACATAAAATGACATTCATATGTGGAATAACTTTTAAAAGTTCAATGTTCTAAAATTATAAGTGTGTACCCCTTTAAAACATTACTGCATTATATCATTCTCAAAGGCCATCAGACATTTTCAGTATCCTGCTGTTCTTTTATTCCAGAAATAATTCTTTCCAAAATGTCCCAAAGGAAAGGAAGAGATGAACGTCCATTTGTTTCCTAACATCAGGATAGTCCTCTGCACTCTCCATCACCAGATAAGGTTTGAATTGACAGGCATTGTGGTATTGTGTTGCAGTAAAACAAGTGTGAACAGTGTTGAAGAAGCAAACTTGACACACATCTATCTACTGCACCACATTTCAAATCACTGTAGTTTAAATGGACTGGAATGAAGCACAACATTAATTCAGACCTTGGTTATATTTTCTTACCCTTAAGGAAATTAAAGGCATTGTTATTTTTCTGCCTCTACAAACAGAAACATAACAAAGTGTTCCAGTGCTTTATGTTTTGATTCAACCAGAAACATTCAGATCCCTTCTCATCTTTAGTTTCACAGTCATCATTTTCAGTTTCATAGTGTCTCTCTGGCTTATAGCAAAATGCCCCTATATTATACATTGCAACGGGATAGTAAAATAGCTCACATTCATCTTCTCATTCATATGACAAACATGATATTTACTAACACAGATTATGGATAAAATCCTTCCTTGAAGGTCATCCAGTCCCTCCCATCCCATTCCAACCCACGCTCCCTCAGTGTGGCGCTCAGAGCGTTGAATTCCCGGCTTCCCGCCAGTCCTCGGCAGCTTTCCGACTTTGCTTTTAACCTGCCTGGGCCGGCCACCGCACAAAGCTGCTTGGGATGGCAGCTGCTCAAGGGCAGGAGAGGTATTAGAATAGATTTACAAGAATGTGAATGTCCTCGTCACTAATCTCTAGGGCCTTTTACACAATGAGAGTGCGCACACACCCACACACACACAGACACAGACACACACACACATACACACACACACTGCCATTACAGTAAACACACACACCTATGCATGTACATATACACACACATACACACATACAGTACAGTACACAGGTCAAAACACATGCACACATTTAAAATGACTCCAAATCAGAAGTCAATGGTCTATTCACCTGTTGCCTTAATATTCTATACTCATCAATAGCCCTCTCTGGAATCTGGGGATTCTTTCTACTGCAAAGGAACACAAGCTCAAATCATGTACCATATAAGTTTGCCATGCAACTCAGAAATGGCTGTCCACACAACACAATGAAAGCTTTCATGGGTTATATATCAGCTCACATTCACTGAAAACAGTACGGTGCTCGATTATCGGTGTTTGAAATGCCTTAGAGAGGAGCTGTTTTCAAACATGAGTAAGTCAAATGGATAAAAGACAGAATACAGAGTATAGAGTCCTCAGTCTCAAGTGGGTTCTCTGTAAAATCCTATAGTTAGAATCACGTTGGAATGGGCATGAACTTGTGAGCCATGTACTTAAGCATGGAAAATCACACCAAAAAACATTGGGAAAACCAAAGTTGACCCATTTATTATATATAGGTCTGTAAACAAAGTCAATACCCGTTGAGCCCTTTATCCTCCTTGAGCGGTGTTTCTGAAGCAGCACAGAGAGCGCGGAACCAGAACCACCTCTCAAGCCTCCGGAACCTTCGAAACCCAGTGCCATAACAATGTTACACATCCAACTGCTTTATGGTTCGAACATACGGTCCTCACAGATCTCCAACGCCGCCTTGGATGCTCCTCCCATGACTTCTACATTGGTGTCGATCCAGGGAACAACGTTTCCGGGCATGTAGGAGGAGCAGTTTGCCATTCCCATGATGTCCACAGGCCGGAGGACCCGGTCCCACATGTTGAACTGGCTCAGCTCGCCAACGAAGGCCTGGGTGGCGTCGAAACGACCCCCCACGATGTCCTGTAGAGGGAGAGGGACTGTGTTTAAAATTCCATCAGTATGCAGAAACGTCATAGCTTGGGTGATTAATTGTTTCTGCGTTCAACAAGAATTCAAAGACATCAACAATTTGGCTATAGCCGGAACAGAATGACAATCGAATAAATTGAATATAATGCCTGATAGATGTGACAGATCTATTGCTCTGCTATTGGTTTTCTCTGTGTGTCTGTAATTTCACTCTGCAATTGCAATTTTGCCCATGAAAGACAAACTACATGCACTACAGCTTTCCACATAGACTAGTACCACACGTGCTAAACAAAGTAGTCACACCAATGTGACCCAACAGCTACAGTGGGGAAAGTATTTAGTCAGCCACCAATTGTGCAAGTTCTCCCACTTAAAAAGATGAGAGAGGCCTGTAATTTTCATCATAGGTACACGTCAACTATGACAGACAAAATGAGAAAAAAATATCCTGAAAATCACATTGTAGGATTTTTTATGAATTTATTTGCAAATTATGGTGGAAAATAAGTATTTGGTCAATAACAAAAGTTTCTCAATACTTTGTTATATACCCTTTGTTGGCAATGACACAGGTCAAACGTTTTCTGTAAGTCTTCACAAGGTTTTCACACACTGTTGCTGTCAGGGGTGCTGAAGGTGGGTGTGGTGCAGGAATCAAGCGCAGGACGCAGAAGCTAAGTCCAAAAGACTTTAGTGAATTATTCACGTAGTACACGAGAACTATAAGCCCGGAGGCGA